>NC_138769.1:164577252-165004752 GCF_965119305.1 Pelophylax lessonae
AATATTCAATCTTGACTTTACAGGGTCACTGTCGCCTTGCCCATTCAGGCCATAGTGACCTCGTCTGTGTGAGGCCCAACCCTGGCTGCTTTATACTCGTGTCTTCAGCATTTATCCACCTCTTTCTTCTGCCGATAGGAGCTGGCATGGCTGACCTTCTAAAAATGCAAGTTGCCTGGCTGTTATGCTGACCCGAACGCTTCGATAGTGTTTGAGTACAATTAGTACTTCTAAAAAGAGGTCAAAAGTACTTACATTGTTGCTTGTTGCAAGTCATTTACAAACAAAAGGGCCAGCCTAACCTCCAGGCAGCCAACATTTTTCAGAATGAGCTGGCAGCCTTCGTGTTCCTCTCCCCACAGGTTGCCCTTATTCAGTTTTTTTTTTGTTGGATGCCGTTTTTGTGTGTTGCAATCTTTCACTTTAGTTAGAGCATACTGTAACACTAATGTGCAAAGTGATGACGGTGGGTTGAGAAGAGAAAATAGTTGTGTTTAGGGAATGGGTAACTGCAGTGCTATATCTTATAAGGACTTGTATACCCCAGCTACGTCAAACATGCAGGTGTATTTTTTATGAATCTTCTGTCAATTATTTGTAGTTTTTTTTTTTTTTTTTTTAATTGTACATTGGCAGAGAAAACATGCAATATTCATTACTTCTTCAGGGTGGGTTAGGTCAGCATAAGAAAGCGGAAGTAAAGTCTGCCCTTTTCCATAGAAAAAACTTATACTAGATAACCGCTCCTAAACATCTACAGGTGCATCTCAAAAAAATTAGAATAGCATTAAAAAGTTAATTTATTTCAGTAATTTAGTTAAAGTGAAACTCATATATTTTATATAGATGCGTTACACACAGAGTGACATATTTTAGGCATTATTCTTTTAATTTTGACTATTATGTCTTAAATCTAGTGAAAACCCAAAATTCAGTATCTCCCAAAAATAAAAAATAAAAAAAGGATTTTTAATACAGAAATGTTGGCTTACTGAAAAGTATGTCCATGTAC
The DNA here is from genome assembly GCF_965119305.1 of Pelophylax lessonae. Taxonomy (NCBI): domain Eukaryota; kingdom Metazoa; phylum Chordata; class Amphibia; order Anura; family Ranidae; genus Pelophylax; species Pelophylax lessonae. The sequence goes on from NC_138769.1 coordinate 164,578,265, forward strand.
AGTATAGTATGTACTTATTGCTTGGTTGGAGCTCTTTTTATGAATTGCTGCATCAATGTGTTGGAGATTATATGGTTATGTGAACTTGGCAGGGCACCCGTCACATCACGGCATGTGTGAATGTTCTAGGTACATTGCATGAGCAAGTGATATCACCTTAAAAGAAAACCTCAATAGCTCAAGACCGGAAAAGGCTTTAGAGGACTTTTTACAAGGAGTATGTTAACCACTTGCCGACTACCGCACGACTATTTACGTCGGCAGTCAGCCCCTCACAGGCAGAACAACGTAGGGCTACGTCGCTAGCCTGTAAGGGTTTTGGGAGCGAGCGCGCGTTGCCGGATGCACGCTCCCGCTTGGTCACGGACCCCTCCGCGCATGTGCCTGGCGGACCCGATCGTCCGTGACAGCGGGAGAGAGGCAGGCGGCTAGTGTAAACAAAGCCGCCTGTCAGTTTTCCCTGTGTAAGAATGGTGATCAAACGGTTCTACTATGAAGGATCGTTGATCATTGTTCTTACACATCAAGCCACAGCCAATCACAGTTAGAAACACGCACCTAGGACACACTTAACCCCTCCCTCTCAATACAGTTAACTCCTTCACTGCCAGTGTCATTTTTACAGTAACAGTGCATATGTATAGCACTGATTACTGTAGTAATGTCACTGGTAACCCCAAAAGTGTCAAAAATGTCAGTCAAGGGTCCGATCTGCCCCCCACAATGTCGCAGTCCTGCAAAAAAAAAATCGCAGATCGCCGCCATTACGCGTTAAAAAAAAAAAAAAAAAAAATGGCAAAAATCTTTCCCTTTGTTAGTAAACGCAATAACTTTTGCGCAAATCAACCAAAATAATCTTTTTGCGATTTTTTTTTTTTTATTTTTTTTTACCAAACATATGGTAAAAAAAAAAATTGGCCTAAAATGTTAAATTTAGATTTTTACATTTTTTGGGGGGAATTTCATATAAAAAAAATGTGAAAAATATTGTTATTTTTGTAAAATTGACGCTTTTTTTTGTTTATAGCGCATGATCAAAAAATCGCACAGGTGATCAAATACCACCAAAAGAAAGCTCTGTTTGTGGGAAAAAAGCGACACCAAATTTGTTTAGGTACATCGTCGCACGACAGCGCAATTGTCTGTTAAAGTCACGCAGTGCCGAAATCGCAAAATAGGCCCTGGTCAGGAAGGGGTTAAAATCTTCCGGGGCTTAAGTGGTTAAATCGCCTTGCGTACAAGGGTAATATTTTATTTTCACTTGAATATGACTTGGGCAGCTGATAAAAAGCATTCTGCTGAGAAGGTACAATTTACTATCCTAAAAAGACACAAAACTATTATCAGACCAATGTGTTACTATACATTTGGTAATGGAAGACCAGGAGTAGCTTTCCTATTGTGATGTAGTCATGCCAATTGGCACATCCTAAGGGCTCTGGTACCCTTTCACAGCACACACTGTGTTATGTACACTTGCGGTGCAGTTTGAAAACCACAGCTCTCATATTCAGATCAGGCTAAAAGTAGAACAGGCTTTAACTATCTTGCAGGAAAAACGTATTGTTTTTAAAATATGTTTAAAGAGGTTGTAAACTCGTATAAATTTTTTTTTTTTTTTTTACACCCTGCAAAAGAAAGACATAATGAGCTAGTATGCATCGCATATTAGCTCATTATGCAATACTTACCTCAGAACGAGCCCCCGCCGTGCCGCTCACTCACCTCTATGACGGGCGACATGTCTAGTCGCCCGTCTTCCGGGATCGCGGCATCCGGCCATCTGATTGGCTGGAGCCGCGGTGACGTCACTCCCGCGCACGCGCGCGGGAGCCGACAGTCACGGCACGGGGCTCTGAAGGAACGGCACGATCGGCCGTTCCTTCAGAGCGCATGCGCCAGTGACGTCACTGGCGACATTTAAGGTAAATATCTCCTAAACGTTACATGTTTAGGAGATATTTACAGTACCTATAGGTAAGCCTTAATATAGGCTTGCCTATAGGTACAAGTTGTAGAGGAGGGTTTACTTCCTCTTTAAGCAATCTGGCAATGTATTACAAACGAGGACTGGTAACATTTGTTTACACCACAAAACTCTCTATAAGGTGGACTTTAACTCCTCTTCCACATCCCTACATAACATTTTATATAGCTGCTGGGGAAGGAATAGGGGGGACACCATATAGCAGTGGTTCCCGACCTCAGTCCTAGAGTGCCCCCAACAGATCATGTTTTCTCGATTTCCTTCACCATGCATAGGTGCTTTAATACTGGGATTTTTTACCCCCTTTCCTTCCCAGGCTAATTTTCAGCTCTGTCACACTTTGAATGACAGTTGTGCGGTCATGCCATGCTGTACCCAAATGAAAATCTCGTCTTTTTTTTTTTTTTTCTTCTCCTTCACTGATGTGTGCTGATGAGGCTGGACTGATGGGCGTTGATGATGTAGCACTGATGAGACAGCACTGAAAGGGAATGATGAGGCAGCACTGACTGGCGTCACTGCTGAGCACTATTGGTAATCAGTGCCCTCATTACCTGTACAGGTCTCCCCTGTGAGGAGATGCCACTGCTCGGTCAGTTTGAGGCAAGGAGAGACGATTACCGGCACTTTGTGTTTACATGTAATCTGCTGTGATTGGACACAGCCGATCACTTGCGTAAAGAGCTGCGTCATCAGGTCTTTACAGAGATCAGGGTTGCACCTTGAGTGCACGCTAGAGTGGTGAAATGTCATATGATGACGTCCCAGAGCGAAAGGGGATCCCGGATATGTTATTGAGGACAGGCTAAAGCTGGGTGCAAATTGACTAAGAGGTTTTGTTTTGTTTTTTATTTTTTATTTAATGTGGTGATCTCCCCTGCTTGTTCTATTACAATCTAACAGTGGGGGAAGCTCTTCCACCCATTCCCTGCCAGAATTCACAGATCGGATGTTTGAGAAATTTTTACTGAACCGGATGATTTTTGGCCAGTGTGTACCCAGCCTAATGCAGCCCATACATTAGTCTTTTTTTGTTTTTTTTTGTTTAACAAGCGTGTTGAGAGGAAAAAAAAAGAGGAGACTTCTCCCTCCGTCGGAATAGGCTGATCAGTGCTATAGGCTATAGCCTATAGCAGTGATGGGGAACCTTGGCACCCCAGATGTTTTGGAACTACGTTTCCCATGATGTTTATGCACTCTGCAGTGAAGTTGAGCATCATGGGAAATGTAGTTCCAAAGCATCTGGGGTGCCAAGGTTTGCCATCACTGGCCTATAGTGTCGCTGATTGTGTGGAAATTTTCCAACAGGCTGGTTGTACAGAAGTCAATAGTTTTTTTGCATAAAGTATATTTTGAATTGCCTCCAAGATAGCAGTGCCCAGCAGCAGTCATATGGCTTTTAGAAGGCTTTTATTGGTAGATAACATGCATGTTAGGGTTGCACCGATACCAGTATCTGTGCCCATACTAAGCATTTGCACGAATAGCCGTGCAAATGCACCGATACAAAAAACAGATACCTTTTGCAGTGCGATTTGGGCCCATACAAAATGAATGGCACAATATAAATGAGCCCCAATAAAGTCCATATGCACGTATGTTATGGGAACGTTTTTGGAAATGTATGCTTTGGTGATGAGGCCTTAACCACAGGGATGAAGAATGCAAAACAAAGTGCGCAGAAATGTGACAGGAACATTGAATTGACTTTAAAGTAAACACTGTTTTAATACCTCTAAAAAATTCACTAGTCTTAGATGTCAGGGATTTTGATGTCACATGTGCTGAACTGTCACTGGTTTCTTTTTTTTTTTTTTTTTTTTTTATCTTGCATCTGGTAATATTAGCCGATGACCTAAAAATTGCAGTGATTTGGAGTCTTGGGAATGGCATGGTGTAAAATGGCTGATTACCAATTACTGAAGTGTAGACGTGGGACTAAATGCAGCATAGGGCAAGCCCCGCTCTGACACAGCTGCATTGTGAATGTGGAGTTGCAGTGGGGTTAAAGTAAGGGCAGAACATTGATAACTTCTAAAACACTTTTCAAAGTAAATATAAATGTCGGTACATAATAGGATTAATAATATTAGGCAACGCTTTGAAGAAAAAAAATAAATAAATAAATAAAAGCATTTCTGGGTCACTGTACTTTGATAAATATAAATTGCTTGTGTTTTCTAAATGGGTGTTGTAGCTAATTTGAGGTTTTTGGTCAATACCGCCTTGTTCTCTTAAAGCTGAATGCCAGACATTTTTTTTCAAACATGGTACAAGTCACATAGGTTGGCAGTAATGAAGGTTATCCTTGGGTTTGGCTGGCTGCTGTTTACCGTTAAAGCCAGAGCATCTTTGATGCCGAATACTGCACAGAACGATCCTCTTCCAATGCTGCGTGGATGAGAGCAGCAGCTGTGAGAGTGACGGAATCCTCATGGGATCAGGAAGGAATTCTTTTCCCTGCTGTAGCAAATTGGATCATGCTTTGCTGGGGTTTTTCCCCTTCCCTTGGATCAGCTGTGGGTATAGGATTGTGTATATGGGATTGTATGGTTGTGTTTTTTTTCTTTTTTGTTTTTTTTCAATTGGTTGAGCTAGATGGACTTGTCTTTTTTTCAACCTGACTAACTATGTAAAGTTCACTCTCCCTTTTCCTCTTTCCTTGCCCATTCATAAAAATGCTTTGTATTCTTTTCACAGTATAGACAAGGGGTGCTTTTTTGTTAATACACTCCATGTCTCCCCTTGTCTAATCACAGAGTGCTTGCTATGCTGTGAAATGAAAACAAGGCATTTAGTGAATAGACGCAAGGAAAAGAAATGGGTATGCCAACAGCCAGTTCCCTTCAGTGTCACAGCCACTACTCTCATCCCTGCAGCACCAGAAGGAGGTCACTCTGTGTAAAATCCAGCATCAGACACACAGGTTTTTTATATAAACAGAAACCAGGTGGAACAAGGATTTTCCTCATTAAAGGAGAAGTGCAGCCAAAGCTTGTTTGGCTGTACTCCTGTGGATCACAGGACCGCATTTAGTTCTTCACTCCTATGACCTGTTTTCAGCAGACAGTGGGCGGAAGTCAGTCGGTCCAGGCTGGGGCAAGATTGCGACAATATGGTCAGGATCTGCCCACAACCCTGGACCAGCACCTGGCTCAGTCTCTTAGTAAGCCAATGCCTGTGCCAACCGCTCCAGTGAGGGGGCAGAACAGTGAGCCGGTGACTGACAAAATTCCTGGAGATCAACTTTATATGACGCCAGGCCAGTTCCTGCAAACCACAACTCTGCACCCCTACAAAGAAGTACCATATCTTTAATAAGGTGTTCTATTAGTAAATCAAAACAAGCAACTGTGGAAGTGCCCATAGCAACCAGAAAGATTTTGAATTTTGGCTGCTATAGGAAACAGATTGCTTGTGCTCCAGTTTCCATATCATACATAGTTGCATAGTAGTTGAGGTTGAATAAAGATAACAGTCCATCAAGTTCAACCTGTGTAGGTTAGGTGTGTGTGGACGCATTCATTTCCCATAACCCTGAATGTTTTGATCCTTGAGGTGTACGTCCAAGAGTCTTTTAAAAGTAGCCATACTCCCCGCAGTTACTACCATTTGTGGCAGATAATTCCACTCTTGTAGTCTGTACCAAATTACCCTTTAAAGACTTAGCTCGTCTGAAAGTAAAGCCTGGTGTTTCTGAAACTAATGGTCCTATATATGGATCATTGGTTAGCAAGTGCCAATATTTCTTGACAATGTTTGTGATCTGTTTGTGTTGGTTAGAATTGGGGATAGACAGATATGGTTTTTTCAGGGTCGATACCGATATTTTGGTCACAACGTATTGGTATCGACCGATATTTTGTACATTTTTATGGGCCGATATTTTGTACATTTTAAAGTTTTGAAATTTTTTGACACAAATCTGGTACTGAACATGTTAATTTTTGTTTAATGCCTAATGGCTTGCTTGCTGGCACCCTGTGGTGGGTGGCTGGCTGTGTGGCACCCTGTGGTGGATAGCTGGCTGGTACAGTGCCTGTGGCTGGCTGGCTGGCACCCTGTGGTGGCTGGCTGGCTGGTACAGTGCCTGTGGCTGGCAGGTACAGGGCCTGTGGGTAGCTGGCAGGTACAGGGCCTGAGGGTGGGCGGCTGACTCACTGGTACAGTGCCTGTGGCTGGCTGGTACAGGGCCTGTGGATGTGGGTGGGTGGCTGGCTGGCTGGCACCAGGCTGCTGTGGGTAGGTGTAGGGCTGTGATACACTCCCGCGAGACTAGTCCCGACTCCAGACGAGGCTTTCCTAGGCGAGGGAGGCGGCCTAAGAAGGCAGAATGACGTCACAAAAATATCGGCCAGTTACCGATATATCGGGGAAAGTGCATATCGGCCACCGATTAGATCTGCCTATCCTTAGTTAGAATACCTAGTGAATATTGCGAGTGGATATGGTAGAGTTGTCATGTGTCTTGTAGGGCTGGGCGATATGGCTGAAAACTGTATCACGATATCAGTGTTTCATATCGGTCGATATCGATAATTATTGATATTTTTTATTACCCATTTAAAATAAGGACCCTAGGGTGAGAATGCAGGGTACTGGCATGGTGCAGGAGAATGCAGGGCACTGGCATGGTGCAGGAGAATGCAGGGCACTGGCATGGTGCAGGAGAATGCAGGGCACTGGCATGGTACAGGAGAATGCAGGGTACTGGCATGGTGCAGGAGAATGCAGGGTACTGGCATGGTGCAGGAGAATGCAGGGTACTGGCATGGTACAAGAGGATCCGGGGTTGTGGACATACTACAGGAGATGCAGTGCTGTGGGCATGGTACAGGTAGACCATGCCCGCAGCACTGCATCCCTTGTAGTGTGCCCGCAGCCCTGCATAATGGCAGGTAGTGAAGCTGTTTCACTTACCTGTTCCAGAGGCGCCTTCATTTTAAAAATGGCGCCGCCCGGCGCCGACACATTGCGCACGCGCGGCCACCGCTCGTATAATTTCGGCTATTCCCGGCTTCTCCCGAGTGGCGGCGGCGCGGTGACATGTATGCGACGGGCGGCGCCATTTTTAAAGCTTAAATGGAGCGGACTTTTTTTTCCTTGACTCGAGTATAAGCCGAGGGGTACGTTTTCAGCACACAAAAAATGTGCTGAAAAACTCGGCTTATACTCGAGTATATACGGTTCTAATATCGAACGTTTTATCGTGCAATTTTTGTATTGCTATCGATCGCGTGACTATCGCGATACATATCGGTATCGTTTTATCGCCCAGCCCTAGTGTCTTGTTTGGATTAAAAGGGGGTTAGTTGTTTTTTTTCATGGCTTTATTAATCAGCCTTTTTCAGACATGAGGATAAATATCCCTGTGCAAGGAGCCTCTCAACTTGTCTGCTTCCTGTTTTAAAGGAGCTATCAAAAGAGCAATTTTGTCTAAGTCTGAGATACTGGCTGAATGGTATAGACCAGTGATGGCGAGCCTTGGCAACCCAGAGTGCATAAGCATCATGGGAAATGTAGTTTCAAAACATCTGGGGTGCCAAGGTTCTCCATCACTAATATAGACTGTACTAGAGGTTTCGGGTGAAAGCTGCTGGCATGGAGGATCAAATTCCCAGCCGTAGGTTTACGATAAAGAGTACTGTTTAAGTATCATCTTTTTTAACCTCCACATCAAGAAATGATATGGAGTTCCTGCTGTAGGTCATTGTGAACTTGAGATCAAACTCATTATGGTAAAGTGCCTTTAAGAAAGTCATGTAGTAAAGCAGGTGTATCATCCCAAACTAAAAAAACATTGTCAGTATAGCTGTACCAAGGGATCACGTGATCCATAAATCTGGCCAGTATGTCGGAATCCAACAACATGCGCTCCCACTGCCCCAGGTACAGGTTGGCATAGGAAGGGGCACAGCACGTGCCCATGGCCACCTCCGGCACCTGGAGGAGCCATTGAAGGAAAAGTAGTTGTGATAAAGAATGAAATGTAAGGACTCCAAGATGAACTTTATTTTGGGTCCATCATTGAGGCTGCTCTGAGCGAGGATTCATCTGATACATGCAAGGCCTCCATCGTGGGGAATCGTGCTGTATAATGCTTCGATATTGATAGCTACTAAATAGGCGTCATGAGATATATTTAAGTCTTCCAAAACTTGGAGAGGATGGATTGTGTCACGTATGTAAGAGGGCAAGCTGGTCACAAATGGTCTTAGATGGTTATGCACAAGAATGCTTAAGTTCTCTGTAAGGGAGCCGTTGCCCGAAATGATTGGGCGACCAGGTGTAGGATAAACATTCTTTTGGAGTTTCAGGAAGAGAATAAAATACGGGAGTGCGAGGATGTGTTGTACGAACAAATTCCCATTGTGTTTTGTCAAGAATATTCTGCAAATATGCAGCATCAACCAAGTGGAAGAATTCATTGTGAAATTTCTCAATGAGATTACTACCTATCGGGCGGTACCATTCTCTATTTTGTAGGATTGTGTTACACATGTTTTCATACTGTTCATTATCCATGATAATGAGGTTTCCTACTTTATCAGAGGGCTTAATTGTTCTGTTGGAATTATTGGCTAGATTTTGAAGTGCTAGTTTCTCTCCCGTGGTACAGTTACTAGAAGTGTTGTGAATTCTTAGTTTTTTTTTTTTTTTATCTCACCTGTCGTTAGTTTGACAAATGCTGCCAAATTTGAGTTGAGACTTAGTGAGGGAAACGTATGAAGATTTTTTTCTTTTTTGTAAAGTTTGTGGGGTCAAAGGGGGGGTTTTTGCGATCGAGATGCTCCAATATCTCATTTACCCTCACATGTGTAGCAGACTGCTCTGGATCCTGCTCGTCGAGAAGAGATAGGAGTGTGTCCAAGACAACTAGGTCTTGTTTCTTATTTTTGGTAGATGGTGTCATTTTTGTTATACAAGAATTTTAGGAGCAACTTTCTCGCGAATAGGTGTAGATTCTTAACTCAAATTTATCAACATTACTGCCGGGACAGAAGCTCAGGCCTTTGGTCGATAATGAAATATCATCACGTGAGAGTGTGTGATGTGAAATATTGATGAGTGAGTTGGTCATTAGGAGCTCTAGGAGATATAAGGTATATAAAAATGTTGGAAACCACTATGGGATTATGATGTGCATCTGCTCTGTGATTGGCCGGGCTGGATATGAATGTTGATTAAGCCCCCTTTCCTTTCTTTGCTGTTTTTTTTTTTTTGTCTCCTTGCCTCTGCCTTGATGTCTAAGACATGTGCGATGGTCTTGTTTACACTTATACTGTTTTGAGTGATGCTGTATTTGCACATCGCCCTGTCCCCTTTGTGATGTCGCCCAGGACATGAGGACCTTCCTGGATGCCCGCCCCTTTTTGCCGCCCACGACCATGTCATGCACTGGTGGGCGGATGGCGCAACGCTACTCATTCTGCTGTGGCAGCGTGGTGCGCCCTCGGCCCGGGGGTGTTTCTGGAGCCCTCCCATCAGCCCTGCCACTATTGGCTGTTGCCACAAGACCTCCCTAACCCAATACTGATTGGCTTTCTTTCAAGCCCTGGCTGCCTATATAATCCACTCAAGCCCTGTGCTGTTCCAGTACTGTCTGAACAGCAATTGGTACACATGTGCCTATTTGGTTTCAACTCTGGTAGGTGCTTATATTATCTCTCTATATGCAATGTCTTTACTAGTCTGCAAAAGGATGATATTCACAATGACTTACACTCTGCTATGCTTTGCTTTTGACTCTATCTTTAGTCTATTTCCTACTCGGGCATTCTTGGTCAATATATGACCGAATGCAAATCCGGTTACTGGCCATATACTTGCATGAATATGGTTGCGCCAACTTGCTTACTTTCCTAGATGTGTTTCCAAAACTCTTTGTTTAAATATATTGCCAGTTTGCATCTTTATCTTCAAAAATATTATATAAACTTGTGGCTTGTATTACATTTTTTATGCTACCCCTAGGTTGTTCAGCCGAACTGGGCTCCACCTTGCACCCCCTAGAGTGGCGTCACCCTTCTTTGTGGGGATTTTGGGGGGGGTGCCATTTTTTTTTCCGGTTACCTATATATACGTTAACGACTTAGTTTTTTTGGTTTTAACGACCCCCGGGGCTAATTCTTTGAGGAGCGTCCTGTCTGAGTCCTGTTGGTTTAATTTTATAGTGCATATCATATCCTAATACATCAAATGCATATACTTGTTTCTATATCCATATACCTCGTATTTATTACTCTGTTTTGTATTTTAGAACATCTATGTAAACCGATATATAAGCATCTCGGAGAAGAGCATAACTTTGAAGTCTCGAAACGTGTCTGATGCCTCACCTCCTGTGTTTGGATACGGTGTCATATTTAGCACAAACAACATACACTTTAGCTCTAATCTCCTATGTCTGTGTCCTTTTGGGCAATTTTATTGTGATAAACAAAAAATATATATTTTATTATACATTCATATACTTATGCTTTTTTTTTTTTTTTTTTTTTTGCTTGTTGTCCAATACTGTCTACAATAGCCCCACCTCTTGGAGGGTGTCTTTTGTTTGACATTGATTAGAATGATGGCATTCTTTCAGCACCCCACCACCTCTTTTAGTCACTAGTCAAGAGCGATGGTAAAGTCCAGGAGTCATAGTCACTAGACAGAATGGTGGTGCATGTCCTGCTACCCATTGTGTTTATCTTTTCCGTTGCAGAGAAGGGCACAATGCTGACTTCTCGGCTGTATCTCTTTTTCTTTAATAGAGCGGGCATGTTACTCCCTTTTTACTTCTATCCGCAATGTGAAGATGGAGACAACATTCCTGACACATATTCTTGGCCAGACTCCCTGACAAGTAACAGTAGACCATAACAGAAACTTGCTACCAGCCTCTGAATTTCTCTGATGTGTGTATGCTCCTTACTCAACAGTTTTGTCCAGTTTTTACCCTTTTTTTCTGTAAGTTTTTTATTTACTGGAATGTCATTAAGTTTTACAAGCAATAACTGCAATAACGAGGTCATAGCAGGAAACATCTCTCTGACTTTGATCTTTGTGGAAGAATTTCTGATGCTGCATATCCTTTTCCTTCACAGATAGGATTATTTACTAACAGAGTAAACAGATGCAGATAACTACGTTAACTGTTCATTAGTGCATTGTAACCAGGCAACCGTTTAATTTCTAATTACTAACCCGAATGGGCAAAACCAGTCCTGTAGGGGTTTGGAAAGATATACTGGAACCTGCAGCTACTCACAGAGGAAATAAAATGTAATTATTTTACTTTATTTTTTTAATCCAAATGAATGGATTTAAGGGTACACAGAATCAGAAGAAAATTAAAGTGTAACTCCAGACAAAACCTAATGAACGCTAAACCTGCTCTCTGCCACATTCTAAATCTAATCTATCTAACCCTGTAAAGAAAAAAATCTCTATACTTACCTATTCTGCACCCGATCGGGTCCGGTCTCCAGAGGCAGAAGCTGTGTGCAGGAGAGGACCGACAATGGCTGTGAAATTCCTGGGAAGTGATGTCACCCATAGAGTTACTATGGGGCTTCCGTTGTCGGCTGCCTCTCCTGCAACCGCCTCCACACTGAAGCCGCCGCTGACAGCTGATGCTGGGGCCATACCGGATTGGCTACAAAATAGGGAAGTATAGCAATTTTTGCTTTACAGGGTTAATTAGTTTAGGTTTAGAAAGTGGCAGTTAGGTTTTGCCTGAACTTCTAATTTAAAGTATAACTAAAGGCATATTGAATGGAAGGAAATTACAATGCTTCTCAGATTTTGCTGTCTGTACCCCTGTTAAGGAAATTCTATCTATTTGTCCTGTTTACCATCATCATTGAAAGTAAAAGAAAATCTCAAATTTTGGATTGTCCCCAAATTAATAAAGGGGAAATCATCCATTGGGGACACTAGTTCTGGGGACCAGGGGGTCCCCAATGCATAAACCCATAGATGGTTTGAATCCTGGCCAGTTCAGCTGGCTTTACGCTGGCTGGCCATACAATAGCAGGGTTTTGTTTGAATGTTTGTACAAAAATTCTGAAAAGTCACTCGATAATAGCATTATGCTCTTAACAAATTTCTTTTGAAAACCCTGAAAAATGTAGTTCTAGTTCCATGTCAGTGTTTTGAATTCCACATTCGATTTCAAGATGCACATGCGAATTACAAAAAATGATTGATCCCAAATGGAAAACGCATTCACAGTTTGATTTTTGTTCATTCAAGAAATAAAGTTCCATCTCTTGATTTTCCTGGTCACTAGGATTTGACCTGATTAATTATTAAAACATTGAATGATCATCCCCAGGACAAATCTTTTTAAACTAAATTCTACTGGTGTATGGTCTACTGGTATGACTAGCTTTACAACTTCATCAGAGCACCTCATACAAAGACAACATATAGATGCCATGCAGATAGTGTCCGCTGTGTGAAACAAACGAAAGATCCTGCTGGTACGAGAGAGTTCGCCCTCATTCTGTTATAATTGAATTAAGGCCCAGATCACATCTGGCAATTTGGGATCTCAAGCAGAATTGCCATAAATCTGCCTGTGAATCCAAAGTGCACTGCAATAGTGGAAAACGCACCATGCATTCATTTTTAATGCCACCCTAACACAGTGCAGTTTTGCTTTAGAAACTCTTGCTGCTTTTTGGGCAACAAGTGTTGCATCGTGTTTAGGCACCAAAATGAATGGCACCCAAATGCGTTGTGCGTTTTGCCACTATTGCAGTGTGATTCAGAAGCGTGGGCATTTCTACCCGAGATTTCAAATCGCCAGTGAATGGGGCCTAAATAAAATTTCCATGTTGCAATACATTACGGTAGTGCCAGCCTGCACCATCGGGCATCTCCAGTTACCTGATTTACATGCTTGCTTTTTTCTGAATGCCTATGTTAATGCAAATAGTGACTATAACAAATTGGCCTTCCTCCCCTGTGCTTTTGTATAGGTTATTCACTTTCTGGGGCGGAACAGAGAAAATGGAATTGTGACGTTAAGAGTCGGTTCACACTGAGGCGACACGACTCCTTACTACTTCGGGGGCGATTTGTGCATTACATCGCACCACGACTTCGGAGCGACTTGCAGGGACTTCACATAATGGGAGTCTATGCAAGTTGCTTCGAGGTCGCCCTGAAATAGTACAGGACCCTTTTTCTAAGTCAGAGCGACTTGTGTCGCTCCTATTAGAACGGGTCCTGTAGCGGTCAATGGACCGCGAGGGAGCGCGACTTGTCAGGCTGACAAATCGCCTGACAAGTCGCGCTAATGTGAACCGGCTCTAAGAGATTTAAAAAAAAAAAACCATTACGCTCACCTAGGTGGATGCAGGTCAATCCAATGCTGCGTCTGTCTCCTGCTGCCTCTGTAGAGAACTAAGCTATCAAACACTGCTGATCGATCAGTTCTCTGCTCTGACTGTCAGTGGCTCTCTGTTCTCCCCTCCGGCACTCACTGCTGCTGATCCAGGCTTCTGTGTGGTTCCTGACCATATGGTCGGGATCTTTTCCTGAGCCTGGACTGGCTAAGACATCAGCCAAAAGGGGCTTTAGCCCACTGTGGATTGAAAACAGGTCACAGGAGTGCAGAACAAACTGCATTTCTCTATCGCTCATTGACAGACGTAGTCTTCTTGATTCTCAAGAGCTGGGTTATGTTGTCTCCGCAGGAGTAGGACTAGGCAGAATGACAAAACGTTCTGGCTCCACCCTAGGGGGCAGTCCCTGAGGGTATATCCTCCCTCTCTCTGCTACAGGGAATCAGTTTTTTTCTGTCTAGTCAGGAGTAAGGACCTAAGTTCCTTGCTGGGATCTTTTGGTCCTGGCAAGACTTTTTTTCTTTAAGAAAAAGACATTTTTTAGGTAGTTTTCTCCAGTGTTTTTTTCCTGTGAGATCTTCAAGCAAAAATGCCGGACTGGGCGACACTTGTGGTCACCCCAGCCGGCCTACGAGCGCGTGCAGACCAGGCATTGCGCTTGGTCGGCCGCGACATATTCAAGTAAGTATGCGGGGCCGGGCGACGGGCTGGATGTGAGATCCAGTGGTCACCCCGGTTTCTGCCTAAAAGCGCGTGCAGACCAGTGCGCTGAGTCGGCCGCGACGGAGTCCCAGTAAAGGGACTGACTTTGCGAGTTAAAAGCTCGCTTGGACGCCAGGACCAGAGAGTCGAGGCGTCCACAAACCCCCACCTCGGTGGAGAGGGTATTATGAAGAGAGGGTGCCTGTCGGTTCGGTATGGTGAGTAAAACGTTCCCTTTTTTCCTCATTTATGAGGCAGTATATATTATGGGCCCCTCCATATATGGTCAGTATATATCTGACACTTACAAGTCCCCCTTGTAATACAGCATGTGTTTGTGGGAAGTGGACTTGGTTCAAGAGCTAACACTCTACCCAGCAGACTGTAACATTACAGCAAACATAGGAGGTATAATCCTACCTTATGTGCAGTGTATCTCTGTTCGCAGGCTGTAACTGAATGGACCAAGTGGTTACGCCGGGACTTAGAAGAAGTCCCTCAGGCGGTATCAGATTTGTTGGAACAAATGATACAGGGGTTACAGTTTGTATGTGATGCGGCGTTAGACGCCACTCCATTAATGGCGCGAGCATCAGTCTCAGCAGTGGTTCTCAGGCGTACACTGTGGCTAAAAGGTTGGATAGCCGACCAAGGTTCCAAAAAAGCATTGGCTAATATCCCCTTTTCAGGAGAACGTCTATTTGGAGCCAACTTAGATGAGATCATTAAGGATCTCACCGGTGGAAAAAGCACCTTTTTACCGCAAAATTTTAAAGGTAGAGGAACTCGTCAAAGACGAGGGCCTTCTTTTTCTGCTCACAAGAGGTTTTTTCGTCCAGCGGGTGAAAAAACTAAGTCCTCCAAGGTTCCTACAGGAGGCGTCAGGGGTCGTTGGTCGGGCAAGCAAAAGCCCGCCCCCTCCAGACCTGAAGATAAACCATCCAAAGCCTGAAGGTGCGCCCCCACCCATAACTGGGGTGGGGGGACGTCTTCGCCGGTTCCCGGATCCATGGCTTTCCAGAATCCCGGACAAATGGGTTTGCGAAGTCATAAAGTCAGGGTACAAGATCGAGTTTCGATCTCTCCCACCGGCGCGATTCTTCCCTTCCAATATCCGACTATCTCCGGATCGTCTAGAAGATCTGCGGAGAGCAGTCACAGATCTACTACAACAAGGAGTGGTAGTCCACGTTCCTTGGACAGAACGGTTTCAAGGGTTTTATTCAAACCTGTTTACAATACCCAGGAAAGAGGGCAAAGTGCGTCCAATTCTGGACTTAAGAGCACTCAATTCTTTCGTCAACATAAGAAGATTCAGAATGGAGTCCATTCGCACGGTAGCAGCCTTCCTGCATCCAGGGGATGTCCTAGCGTCCATAGACATCAAGGACGCCTATCTTCACATTCCCATTTTCGCAGGACATCAGCGTTTTCTACGCTTTTCCGTAGAGGAGAACCACTATCAGTTTGTGGCGTTACCTTTCGGTCTCGCCACGGCTCCGCGGGTCTTCACAAAAGTGTTGGCCCCAATGTTGGCACTTCTGCGCCAAAGAGGTATATCGATTCTAGGTTACCTAGACGATCTTCTGCTTCATGCAGAGTCTCCTCAGACCTTGCTACAAAACATAGAAATTACTATGATTTCTTTACAGGAATTCGGGTGGCTGGTGAACCAGCAAAAGTCTTTTCTGGTTCCCACCCAGAGGCTCGAATATCTGGGTCTAATTCTAGACACAGTCAGGACAAGAGTGTTTCTTCCGGTAGGGAAACTTCGAAAGATTCAATCAGCAGTCCAGTTGTTACTGTCCAACAGCTGGTCTTCCCTTCGGACTTGCATGAGGGTTCTGGGGTTGATGGTGGCTTCATTCGAAGCAGTCCCATTTGCCCAGTCCCATACCCGAATTCTTCAGCAAGAGATTCTTCTCAGATGGAATCGGAATCCGGAATCCCTGGACAATCAGATACGATTGAGCAAACAGACCAGAGAGTCTCTGGTTTGGTGGCTTCGGTCTCCAATGCTCAGCCAGGGAAAGTCATTTCTGCCAATATATTGGACGATAGTGACCACGGATGCCAGTCTATCCGGATGGGGAGGAATTCTTGGTCAGTTATCTGTCCAGGGACTTTGGTCCCCGGAAGAATCCAGATTACCGATAAATGTATTGGAACTGAGAGTGATCAGACTTTGTCTGATTCACTGGACCGAGCAGCTTCAGGGCAGCCCGGTTCGGATCCAGTCGGACAATGCCACGGCCGTGGCTTATGTCAATCATCAGGGGGGCACCAAGAGTGTCCGAGCGGCCAAAGAAGTGGCTTGCATTCTTCGCTGGGCGGAACGATTTGTTCCAGCAATCTCTGCGGTGTTCATTCCGGGGGTGGAGAATTGGCAGGCAGATTATCTCAGCCGTCAGACCCTGGATCAGGGGGAATGGTCCCTCCATCCAGACGTTTTCCACCAGTTGTGCCTACGGTGGGGCACCCCGGATGTGGATCTGTTGGCATCACGATTCAACAGGAAAGTTCAGAGATTCGTGGCTCGCTCCCGCGATCCTCTAGCAGAAACCGCAGACGCACTGATCGCCCCGTGGGGGCAATACCAGCTAATATATGCCTTCCCTCCTCTCGCGTTACTGCCAAGACTTCTTCGCAGGGTAGAGGAGGAAGGAATCCCAGTAATCCTGGTAGCTCCGGACTGGCCTCGTCGAGCTTGGTACGCCGACATGGTCAGACTGGTGGCGGACGTCCCATGGAGACTTCCTCTCAGGGAGGATCTACTGTCTCAGGGACCGATCTTCCATCCTGCTTTACGATCGCTGGCTTTAACGGCCTGGCTATTGAGACCCAGGTGCTGAAGGGCAAAGGTTTGTCAGCTTCAGTTATTCCTACTCTAGTTGAAGCAAGGAAAGCGACTTCCAGAAAGATTTATCATCGCACATGGAAGTCCTACATTGCATGGTGTGAACCTTTGGGGTTCCGTCCTCGGTCTTATTCGATTAGTCGAATATTGGCTTTTCTGCAACAAGGGGTTGAGCAGAAACTGGCCTTGAGTACTATCAAGGGTCAGGTCTCAGCATTAGCCATCTTCTTTCAGAAGCCTTTGGCTACTCATTCCTTGGTGCGGAATTTCATCCAGGGGGTGCGACATCTGGCTCCGCCAGTGCACGCGCCGTTACCCCCCTGGGATCTTAATTTAGTATTGTCGGTTCTTCAGAAACCTCCCTTTGAAGATATTAGGGAGATTCCTCTACCCACGTTGTCCCAGAAGGTGGCCTTCTTGGTGGCTATTACTTCTGCACGCAGGGTGTCAGAACTGGCCGCATTATCTTGTCGTTCACCATATCTGGTGGTTCATAGAGATAAGTTGATGTAATGGCATCGTCTGATGCCTCATTTGGCCGCAAGGTTTTGCAGGCCGCAATTTGAGGAGACCAGTGGTCTACCTCGAGGGTTTTTTTCCGTTGGAAAATTTTTTCTTTTAGTCTCATTCTTTGTTTATAATGAGCCTTTAAAACTTCTAGTTTGGCACCGGTTGGGCCTACTAGATTGGATTTGATTTTGTCAATCCCACCCCTCATTTGTGGCACTGCTTCTGGATGTCCCAGCTCTTGAGAATCAAGAAGACTACGTCTGTCAATGAGCGATAGAGAAAAATGGATTTTTGTAAGAACTTACCGTAAAATCCTTTTCTCTTAAGCTCATTGACAGACGTAGTACCCGCCCCTCTATCATTGAGTTGGGTTGGGTTAATTTCTCTGTACTGCTTTAAACAGAACTGATTCCCTGTAGCAGAGAGAGGGAGGATATACCCTCAGGGACTGCCCCCTAGGGTGGAGCCAGAACGTTTTGTCATTCTGCCTAGTCCTACTCCTGCGGAGACAACATAACCCAGCTCTTGAGAATCAAGAAGACTACGTCTGTCAATGAGCTTAAGAGAAAAGGATTTTACGGTAAGTTCTTACAAAAATCCATTTTTCTGTGATCCATAGGGGAAGCATGGCCAAAAAGCTTTGACCATACTTGAAGTATCATATAGTTCTTCCACAAGTATTTCTTCTTTCCTCTAGAAAGTGACATGCCATGTAGATATTCCACAAGCATTTATTTCCTCCATAGCATTCATGGATGAGACATTTTCACCCTCTTTAAAAGTTCTATATTTATAGTAAAGGGTACCTGCAGTTTTTGTTCATTAGGCAAGAACTTTTCTTGCCACTAGTTTTTGCTCCTGCTGTTCTGCAAAATGTTTTCTCCCAAGAAATTGGTTTTGTGCAGAATTTTGCCAATTGGTTCTGCAGAGAAGGTCAGTGCAGTGTTGAATTTCTAGAAGGTTATTGTCCGTTAATGGAAGTTACTTTCGAAAAAGGTTTTCTCTGCTATCAACCATACACGTCGACTAAAGTCCGCTTTAATAGCTTTTTCCTGCCCAGATCCTATCTGTACAACCTTTATAATCTATTGTACATGTAATGATGTGTTCCTTGTAGGAAGAGAACTGGCAGTTGTAAGGTTGTTTCTCAATGCAGTACACATGCTTGTGTCTCATAATAATATATAATAGCTGCTTTATACCTGTATAGGGTGACCAAAATGGTCTCCACCGCCAACAGAACACAATAGCGTCACTCTGTTGATGGGGGAATTGAGTGATATTCTTTCCTGCAGCAACGCTCATCGTGGCAAACCAATATACCAGGTGTGTTGGGAAATGTCTTTGCCATTTAGCCTTAGTTGATTTTATCCTGCATAGATAAAGGAACAGCCCCTTTAGTGTGCCTGTCCCATCTGAATCATTGGCTATTTCAAGGTTAAAGTGGTGCAGTACGGGCAAATGCTGTTGCCTCGATCAGTGAGGGTTTGGTTGTCTGTGATTGGAGAGAGGTTGCCTTACTAGTTTGTAGCAGGGAATTTTTGTTATTGTCCACCTAAAAAAAACTTCCTTTACATAGTAAGTTTTAGGCCCCTTTCACACTTGTGCGACTTGTCCTGCGATTTGGGGACTGCAAAGTCGCATGACACGTTGTTTTCCATGATTTCCAATGAGTACCATTCATATCTGTAGGACTTTAAGTCTGAACAACTTCAAAGTAGTTCCAGCACTACTTTTGCCCGATTTGAATGCATTTTGAGGTCCAAAGACATATACATTGCTTCAAGTCCAGTCAAAATCTCAAAAAAATCACGGTAAAATTGCGTGACTTTTAAGTCGCACAAGTGTGAAAATGGCCTTAACTGTAGTTAATCTAAAGCAGAGCTCCACCCAAAAGAGATAGCTCCGCTTGTTTGCTTCCTCCCCCCTCCGCTGCCACATTTGGCACCTTTTTGGGGGGAAGCGTGTACCCGCTCCCACTTCTGGCTGAGTTCTCTGCGGTGAACTCAGTCTGAAGTTTAGCCTCCCTGTTTCTTCCCCCACAGCTGGCCCATTCACAGAGCACTTTGCGCATGCTCAGTAGGGAACCGGCGGCTTCACTGCTGGTTTCCCTTAGTGGAGATGGTGGCGGCAGCCTCCAATAGCAGACTGACAAATTGGCTCAGGTGAGGACAGCGCTGGATTCCTGCACAGGTAAGTGTCCTAATATTAAAAGTCAGCAGCTACAGTATTTGTAGCTTCTAGTTTTTAATTTTTGTCTGAAGGACCTGGAGCTCATTGTTGAGAAATGATTTCCTTTTTTCGGTGGAGATAATAGAGCAATATGTTATAGATTAGCTCTGATGTTGATTTCAGCACAAGAAATAATAATGCCATCATATCGCATCTCTTGCACAAATTGCACAGTGCCTCTTCTAAATCTGGCCTTAAGCTGGGTACACATTGAATGAATGGGGAAAAAACAGCCTCTTGCATCCACAAGTAAGGTGGATGCAGGAATCCCCCCCCCCCCCCCCCCCCCCCCCCCCCCCCCGCTAGAACAATGTACAGTAATCTCCCTGCTGTCAGAATAGACTGATTAGTGCTGCAGTTGCTGATCAAATTAGTTTTCCAGCAGGTTCTATTTGACAGAAGCTAATCTAATGATTGGCTTCTGCCAAATGGGGGGGGGGGTTCTGTCAATTCTTGCTTTCAAATTTCCATCCATCTGTACCCAGCTTTTACAGTCTACATGCGTTTCCAACATTCCAACCACCGAACGATTTTTGTAGCTTAGAGTGTTTTCTGCTACCTATGGACGTATGGATTTCCTCCAGATACAGTTGCAAAAAATTTCTTGTTTATGAGTACACTAATTGAATTTGTGGTATTCCTTGTTTACAACCAAAATATCTACATGCTACTTTGTGAACTAAAACATATCTGCAACTGCCATACTCTCTACGCACTGCCCCTACTATATATATATATATATATATATATATATATATATATATATATGTATGTGTGTGTGTGTGTATTATGGAAAATCATGCTTTGGCAAAACCATACAGGAAAGATGAAAAAGGGGCAGTCTTTGGGAGTGAGATTTGGTTGTTCCCTTTTCTCACACTGGCCAGTATCATTTTATAGTATCTCCCGGAGTAGTCAGTGCAATCGGTTTCATTGTAAAGCAAGGACAAGTTCCACAGGTCTTGGAGCCTCATTTTACTCTAGAGATAAATCACTGGAGCAGTCCTTTTCTCACATCTTGTAATTAGTGTGTGATGTGATATGCTTGAGTTGTAAAATCACTGTACACTGTAGAACTCTTTCCCCTCCCTTTTTTTTTCTTTCAGATAAAAACAGGTTGTAAATGGGTGTATATAGTAACAATCGTGCTTTGTCTCAGGGCATTGCTTTGGAGTGCTTTGCAGTTTTCTCTGTTGGCTAATAGGTAATCTTTTTATGCCCCTAGCTTTTTCATGAAAGGCGGAGCTGATAGTGTTATCACAGTTGTCATGAGAAAGTTGACTTGCAGCCTGAAATGTATGATCATTTATGAGCAGAACTGGAGCAAAAAGTATTATTTTCTTTATTGACTTGTTCAGTCAATGTATGTGTACATAACCAATAACAGAGCAAATATATACTATTCTTTGCATCTCTAATATATCTCTCCATATGTGAGTACAGGCTCAGACATTCTTAGGACTTGACTACTGCTACCAATGTTTTCTCCTGCTAACTGTTTAGAGATACCCTATTGTTAGAAAGTAGAAAGATTCATAAAAGGAGCAATTCTCTTACATTACAATGTATATTGTAATGCCTCCATATTTGTGTCCCAGTACAACACGGTGTATTTTTTGAAAATCCAGCTTGCTGCATCTTTTGGAAATGCATGTTTTTTAAAGTGCCTTGAAAAGGTATTCAAACGCTTTGAAATTTTGTTATTACAACCAAAAATGTAAAAAAAAATTTTTAACTTTTATGTGATAATTAAACACAAAGTGGCACATAATTGTGAAGTGGAAGGAAAATGTTAAATGCTTTTCAAAATTTTTTTACACATAAATATCTGAAAAGCGTTGCGTGCATTTGTATTCAGCCCCCTTTACCCTGATACCCCTAACTAAAATCTAGTGGAGCCAATTGACTTCAGAAGTCACTTAGTAAATGAAGTCCACCATAAGTGCGTACAGGTTCAGAAATTCTTAAGACTTGACTACTGCTACAAATGTCGTCACCTGCACACTTTTTAAAGTGATACCCTATTGTTAGAATGTTCAAGTTTGGCATTCATTTGTATTTAGCCCCCTTTTCTCTGATACCCCTAACGAAAATCTAGTGGAACTAATTGCCTTCAGAAGTCACCTAATTAGTAAATGGAGTCCACCTGTGTGTAATTTAATCTCAATATAAATTCAGCTGTTATGGGAAGCCTTCAGAGGTTTGTTAGAGAACCTTAGTGCACAAAAAGCATCATGAAGGCCAAGAAACACACCAGACAGGTCAGGTATAAAGTTGTGGAGAAGTTTAAAGGAGGCTTAGGTTATAAAAAAAAAAATCCCAGCTTTGAACATCTCGCTGAGCACTGTTCAATCCATCATCCGAAAATGGAAAGAGTATAGCACATTTGCAAACCTACCAAGACATGGCGGTCCACCTAAACTGACAGGCGGGGCAAGGAAGGAGAGCATTAATCAGAGAAGCAGCCAAGAGGCCCATAATAACTCTGGAGGAGCTGAAGACATCCGCTGCTCAGGTTGGAGAATCTGTCAACAGGACAACTATTAGTCGTGCACTCCATAAATCTGGCCTTTATGGAAGAGTGGCAAGAAGAAAGCCATTGTTGAATGAAAGCCATAAGAAGTCCTGTTTGCGAGAAGCCATGTGGGGGACACAGCAGACATGTGGAAGAAGGTGCTCTGGTCAGATGATACCAAAATTTAGGTTTTTGGCCTAAAAGCTAAAAAATGCTGTGTGTGGCGGAAAACAACACTGAACATCACCCTGAACACACCATTCGGCAGGGACAGGGAAATGGGTCAGAGTTGATAGGAAGATGGATGGAGCCAAATACAGGGCAATCTAATAAAGAAAACCTGTTAGTCTGCAAAATACTTGAGACTGGAGCGGAGGTTCACCTTCCAGCATGACAATGACCCTAAACATACAGCCAGAATATTCATGTTGAATGGCCCAGTTAGACCTAAATCCAGCTGAAAATCTGTGGCAAGACTTAAAAATTTGCTGTTAGCAGATGCTCTCCATTTAATCAAACAAAGCTTGAGCTATTTTGCAAAGAAGAATGGGCAAAAATGTCACTCTCTAGATGTGCAAAGCTGGTAGAGACATACCTAAAAACACTTGCCATTTTGTGTTGGTCTATTTATCATATAAAATCCCAATAAAAAACATTTAGTTTTTGGTTCTAACATGACAAAATGTGGACCATTTCAATGGGGTATGAATACTTTTTTCAAGGCACTGGATTATAGCCAATATTAAATGCATTAAAAATGCAAAAAACATGTAAAAATCATAATTTTTTGCTAGAAAATTACTCAGAACCCCCCCCCCCCCCAAACATGTTTTTTTAGCAGAGACCCTAGGGAACTAAATGGCAGTCGTTTGAACTTTTTTTATGTCACACAGTATTTGCGCAGCAATTTTTGAACGCCTTTTTTTTTTTTTTCTTGGGGGGGAACGTTTCATGAATTTAAAAAAAGCAAAACACTAAAGTTAGCCAAATTTTTTGTAAAAATTATGTTATGCCGAGTAAATGGATAACTAACATATCACTCTTTAAAATTGCGCACACTCGTAGAATGGCACCAAACTTCGGTACCTAATCTCCATAGGCGACATTTTAAAAATGTTTGGAGGTTACCAGTTTAGCGTTACAAAGGGGGTCTTGGGCTAGAAATGTTGCTCTTGCTCTGATGTTTACGGTGATACCTCACATGTGTGGTTTGAACGCCGTTTACATATGTGGGTGCGACGAACGTATGCGTTCGCTTCTGTGTGCGAAGACGGGGGCGCTTTAAACATTTTTTTTTTTTTTGTTTTATTTTTATATTTACATTATATTTACACTTTCCCTTACATCTTTTTTTAATCACTTTTATTATTACAAGGAATGTAAACATCCCTTGTAATAAAAATAGGGCATGACGGGTCCTTTTTATGGAGAGATGTGGGGTCCACATCTCTCCTCTAGGCTAAAGAGATAAAAAAAAAAAAAAAACTATCTCAGCCTTTCCAGCCGAGTCTACGACAGTATTTACAACTGCTGGCCCTCTGAGAGTCGGAGACTGCCGGGGACCATCTGGTCCTCG
Organism: Pelophylax lessonae; assembly: GCF_965119305.1. Taxonomy (NCBI): domain Eukaryota; kingdom Metazoa; phylum Chordata; class Amphibia; order Anura; family Ranidae; genus Pelophylax; species Pelophylax lessonae. The sequence goes on from NC_138769.1 coordinate 164,601,986, forward strand.
GTAGTCTCTATGGTGAACTTACGCCGCCGGCGGATTCCTTCTCTGGCTCGCTGATCGCACGGGCGAGCCGGTAGAGGCACCGGAGGGTGGCGGGAGGGGAGGCATCAGATCAGCATATTGCCTGTTGGCCAGGAGATGTTCCATTCAGCTAGGGAGCTGCAATGTACTTCAGTTCATATGCATGTCATTTCTCGGTGGACCATCCACTTGTGAACCTCAAGTAAAGCTGCATCTCTGCTAGGGCTCATAAAGAAAGGCTACCAATGCTCAGTTCTGCAGTGGCTGCAAGCTTAAAGTGATTGTAAAGTCTTGTTTTTTAAATAACAAACATGTCATACTTGCTCTGTGCAGTAGGTTTTGCACAGGGCAGCCTGGATCCTCCTCTTCTCGGTTCCCTCTTCGCTGCTCCTGGCCCCTCCCTCCTGTTGAGCACCCGAGCAGAACTGCAGCTCTGTGTGTCCATTCAGACACGAAGCTTCCGTTCGGCCTCACCCCATCTCTCTCCTGATTGGCTAACTGACTGCTGTGTCTCAGCCAGTCAGGAGGAAGAGTCCTGGATGGCGGAGGGACTTGTGGACATCAGTGGATAGAGATGAGGCTCAGGTAAGTATTAGGGGGTGCTGGGGTGACTGCTATACACAGAAGACTTTTTATCTTAATGCATAGAATGCATTAAGATAAAAAATACCTTCTGACTTTACAACTCCTTTAATATAGGACAGAAGAGCTTCCTGTCATTGGCCACAGCCCAGCTTTGGGTCCAGATTACTAGTACAGAAGATGATTGACCTGATGCTCTAGTGGGGCCATTGCTCCAGTAGTAAATATATGGTAAAGATTTGTGCCAGAGCCACTTGTCTTAGCCCAGATAACCTGGATAAGTAAAACCTCAAATAAAAGATTTTCACTGAGAATGACTCTGCTTATTGCATGGCAATACCACTTGAGGGGACAGAGTCTGGTAGAGAGGCATGATACAAACTAAAATCAAGGTCCATTTCAGGTGTGTTTGGTGGGGGTCAGCAGGGCTATATGACTATTTTTAATTGAGGGTTGCCATTGGGATATCTCCGAGTATGGGAGTTAAGGCTCCCCCTGGATGTGCTCCTCTGTGGGTCTCGCAACCTCCCTTGTCCCCAGTAAGATGCCTGCATTACAGTGTGATACTTTATCTTACATGGGCTGGACACGTTTCTAGATTTACATCTATTGGTAATACTCTCCACGGGAAGTAAATTATCACAAAAATACGAGAGGCAACAGCTTTGGGGCTAAAGAATAACAGGAATCCTCAAAAGATATTATTATAAAAAAATATTGGAGATATGGAATTGTAGCATTGGAACAATCTGTATAAATAGGTTTGTAAACTAGTATTACCAGATGGAACTATGTGGTTTTATACATTTATTCTACATTTTATACAATGAGAAAATGAAAGATTGGGATCTTTTAGATTTTGTTGTCATACTGTATATGAATTTCAAAGATTCTGCAAAAGTCCCATTCAGTTTCATTTGGTGTAAAATACTGCCTAAGGGATGTTGGTATCTACAAATCTGTAGCCCTGGGGATTTAGCACTTTTATCTATATTTTTATAGTTTTTTTTTGCTTCCTGGCATTTTTTCCTTCTGTAGCTGCAGTTAAGATGTCTTAATGACACTGCTGTTTGAACTAGTTTTTCTATATCGGCTATCCAGTTTGGCATTTCCTCAGTCTATCTTTGACGGACTCTGCTTCGACGTGTAGGACTAGCTTGCAGTGCAACCTTTTGGGCACTGGGCTCTGCATTGTGGGACTTTCCAGACCAGAGTGTTCTTTTTAGGTTGGCTGTGGAGCACTTTCTAGATCCAGTCCGTGACATAGCCTCAGTTGTGAGAGCACCATGTTGATCTGTACTCTCTGATCTGTTTACACTGCCCACCTACAATGACCTGGTCACCTCCAGTTACCTGAAACCTTAACACCAGCTGCCTGGGTTTGTGAGTACCTTGCCTCACATTGGGCCTAGCTGCACTAATGGTGCTTGGAAGCAACAAGTCTTCGCTATGGTACAGAAAGAACAGTCCCATTCCCTTAGCCCATATTTGCATATAGGTTCTGGAGGCTTTAACCTGGTATCCCTAGAAGGACCCGGGACCTCCATGTCCACTCAGGACTTCTAAGCTGTTTGTCCTTTGCTATTGGGGCATTCTGCCCATAGAGGCACTATGCTCACTCTATGTTGATCTCCTTTGGCAGTATGTACTACCACCAACCCTGTAAGGCTTGAATCCATAGGTCAACTAACCTTTCTTAAAAGCCTTCTGCTTGAATTCCCTTTCCATCTGGATTGGTCATTGAGTAGTTAGCCCATGTGTTTATTTCTGTTGACCACATCAACATTCTTGGTCTGTTTCATCCTCCGTAGATATTTAGGTTGTTCCACTAATTTTGGTGGGTTTTTGGAATCTCTGCCTCTTGCTGACTCAGGTTTAGTGTTCCCTGTGGCAGTGATATTTTCTGTCTTGGTCTTAAGCAACAGGTTGATCTGTCAGTGCATGTTGTCCACCCCTCAGTTGGACTTCTTTTATGGTCACTCAGTGGATGAGAAAGGAAATGTTTTTAGCACTTACCGTAAAATCTTTTTATTGTAATCAATTGAGGGACGCTGTTCTGTTTTTTTTTTTTTTTTTTGCCCTTGTCCTTAGTATTGCTTTTCCACAAAACTAAGGCATGCTGGGTAGTTTTATTAGCTGGCTCCCAACATTTCTGTTTGCCAGTGTCCTCCCGTAAGAGGCAGTATACCTGGACTGCTTCTGAACTTCTGTGTACCTAAATGATTTCAAGACGAAGATTTTATTTGAGATGTCGAAGTGACGTAAAGTAGTGGGGCAACTGGCAAAATCATAAAAGCAAAAAATTATCTACAGGAAAGTTACGTTTATTTCTAAAAAAAAATGTATAGGCTTAGTGTTCTAAACCATCTGCAAAACATTTCTCAGTCTATTAATGCTGCCAGTGTTAAGGGCCGTACACACTTGACGAAAATCGGACGAAATATCCTCCGATTTTTCTCTCTCATGCTCGCGTCCACAACCGATTTTAGTTGACGGTGCATAAATGTTCACGAAATTTCTCGTCCGATTTATGTTTTTTTTTGGTTGACGTTTTGTTCGTAGAGTGTGATGTAAGTACGTATACGTGTGACCCCCGAGGCCACACCTTCCTTCTTCCGGATGTGACGTGGCTTTTGTTCTCGGATCATTCGTGAAACTGCGCCTCGGATTTTTCAGAAGCTTCGAGATTTATCACCTTTTTCGTTTTATACAACGATCTTGGAAGATGGAGATCAAAACATCCGAGACCCTTGCTATACTTGGTCTTGGAGTCCTGGCTATCCTGATAAACTTCCGGGTTGTCAGTAACTTCGGATCATGCGCAGTCTTTCGCAGCCGATTTTTCCCGGACATACTGTGTACACATTAAACGAAAATTGGTAGTGCTGAAGAAGGCCGAAAAATTTTTTTGTGTTTTGTCCCTCCGTTTTTTTTCGTTGAAAATGTTGGGATCGGCTGCTGAAAGTTGTGTACACACTAGGTGAAAATCGGACGATTTCACATCGGGCGGGAATTTTCGGCAGATTTTCTATTAGTGTGTACCCTGCTTTATATTCACATAGGTGAGCAATAAAGGCTGCTTGATAAACACATTGTGGATATGGTTGCTGGTAAAATGAATGGTAAAAGGAAGAACAATTCTAAATGGAAATCTATGGACCTGGTAGCAGTCAGCTATCCCTGTTAACCCCAACAAGATAATCTAGAAGGATTTAAAGTGGCAAGGACTATAGGAAAACCTAGAAACTACAACTGTAGCATTTCCTTTCCAGTGCATATTTCTGTTTGTTTTCTTGTGGTATAGTTGCTGTTGATGAATGTATTTTCAGAACTCTCTGAAGACGAGGCTTGCCTCAGGATAAAAAAAAGACGAAAAAAAGTGAAACAATTTATCAGTTGCTGTTTCACACTCCAGAATAAGACAACCCTTTACACTTGTGGCATGTTCATTTTATTAGGCAGGCAAAGTCTTTACAAATTTCCCAGTTTTTCTTTCTTCCCTCCTGCTCAGCATAAAAGAAGCCTAGTATATAGTAGCACTTAGAGCTGCAAGGCAGGACATGACCTTTCTCTGTATTATCATACTGCCCTTATAATGGAAGGATAATATACTTCAGAGGCACCGCTCGTTTTGTCTTCAAAACACGCCCTGGGAAGAACTTTTATTACTAGAGGAACGAAAGAAATAGTTTTATAACTGTGCTACGTGCAGCTGCTGGCAGGAATGATAAAAGGGAACGTGTGGGTTGGGGGGGGGGGGGGGCAGTCTTCAGATAATTCCTTACTTCACAGCAGAGACCTGCAGAGCTTTGTTCATTGAACTGTATTCCAAGGTGAAGAAATGCTTGGGAGCTGTGCTATAGGAGCCAGTCCCATGCAGACATGTGGGAAGGCATGTCGGGATATGCAACCACACTGGAATTCTTGGTGTATTCATATGTTACACACTAAAAAAACTTGCATAAAAAGGTCTATTTCTTGTGATTTTGTATGCTAATTGAACTGTAGAATTGCCCGTAAATGTGGACAATTTTAAATGTTGATGGATAATACCTACTTTCAAAGTATATTAAGGTTCGTTTTTAGAGGAAAACTTTCTTGAAATAGACATGGAGGCTGCCATTGCTTACTTGTTCTGTAAATGCTAATTGTCTGCTTGTCATTGTAAACTTCTTTCAGTACTTTGAGCTACTAATCCAGGACAAGTATACAGGTCAGGAGTTCCGTCTTTTCTGTGTATTCCCTTCCATACATGAAGTTGCATTGTATTTAGGTGGCCTCTTTGTCTTGAATGGGGCAGCAGTGCACCTAAAAATGCACCTGCATCAGTTTTGTCTACACAGTCTATCGTAAGACAATACCATATGTGTTGAGTTCTGGACTGTATGTGCGTTGGTAGCTACAGTACATGAATTGGGGTGCTATTTTAGATGGATGGCACTACAGTACACATAGTACCATGTGTTACAACATTACACAGGTTTGAAGCCAGCCTAGGCTTCATGTACACTGAATGTTTTTACAGCTACTGTTTTTAGCTTTAGGCGTTTTATTTTTTTAGCAGCCAGTAAACTCCCCAGCATGTTATCCTATGTGTCCATGCATGTGGCATTTTCTGGCTGGAAAAAACCCTGGTCTAAAGAGGTGTTTTACCGCTGTTAAAACGTTCTAACTCCGCTATTCGGCATTTATATATAGCGTTTTTTTTTTTTTTTTGTTAACCATAAGCTTTTGTAGGAGTATAGTTTTTGCTAAAAAACACGAATGCAAAAATGCTTCGAAACACAGCAAAACTCGCATTGGCTATTGGCGTTTTTAGAACGTCGGGTATGCATGAGGCCTTAAAGTGGATTCTTTACTGCATCTGAACAATACAAACAAAAAAAACATAATTTTTTTTTTTTTTTTTGTATATTCAAAGCAAACTCCCCCCATCCATCCATGTGTCTATGCTCTATTTTGATGAGAAATAACTTTGAAAAATGACCCCCTAGTATTTCTGGATGTGGCTATCTTGAGTAAGGGCAAATGATTCATGTAACATTTACTTCCTGGAATCCATCTGCCCCTAGCTCAGTTGTGCATGTAGCAGAGTGTGCTTCGCTGAGAAAACCCCTCCTCCTTTCCTCCCCTCCTGAAGACTCCTGGGGTGTATGACGACATCTGCCTAGGCAAGAAACCAGGAAGTAGCTGAAAAAATGTAGGAAAACAAAATGTAAAACAAGTATGATATACCTTCCTATCTATTTACTAATGTATCGTGAGGATTAAAAATATAATAATAATAATAATAGTCAACATTGACTTTAAGAGCCGGTTCACACTGGATGATCCGACTTCGAGGGGCGACCTTCACATAATGGAAGTCTATGCAAGTCGCTCCCAGGTCGCCCCAGAGTAGTACATGACCCTATTTCTAAGTCGGAGCGACTTGTGTCGCTCCTATTAGAACGGGTCCTGTACTAAATGGCGAGCGAGCGAACGCGACTTGTCAGGCTGACAAGTCGCCTGACAAGTCACGCTAGTCTGAATGGGGTCTAAAGGCCATGAGTCAGTATAACAGCCAGGTAACTAACATTAACATTCTTGGAAGGTTCTACACTGGCTGTTTCCATTTTTCTCTTAGGAAAGTTTTAGGCTCCATGTACACGGGACGTTGTTAAAAGTCCCTTTGAATGCTGGAATTTTTAGGACGTTTGAAACGTCCGTTCAGTCGCGTTTGTACCCGCGTTTAGCGGGCGTTTAGCAGCGTTTGCGTTTAGAAGCGTTCCTAGAGGTCATAAAAATGATTCCCCTTTAAAATGGAAAAACGCGAACGCTAAACGCGGGTCATCGCGTTCAGACGCGTTCGGACGCGTTCAGACGCGTTCGGACGCGTTTGTGCGTTTGAAACGCCGGGAAACACACGTTCGAACGCAAATAATTGCGTTCTAAAAAAAAGTCCCTGAACGCAACTGCCTGCAAATGACTGTAAACGACCTGGTGTACATGGACAGATAAGATAAAATGTAGATGGGTTCAGGGGCTTCTGAAAAAAACGCCCAACTGCTCCTAAACGGCCATTTCCAGCGTCCCGTGTACATGGAGCCTTACTATTGAATTTAGACATTTTAGTTGATTCACCTGATAGCAGTTTCCACTCCTAGGAAATCTGGTGACTGGCTCCCATCACCTATTTACACCAGTCATTACATAGGATCTGACTAGGGCTGCACGATATTGGGAAAAAAAGTACATTGCGATATTTGTTTTTCAACAATGTATATCACGATATTGAACTGGGTGGAATGTAGAAGACACGGACTGTGTGGATTAGGCAGAGTCAGGACTCACAGTGGTGGTAGGAGGTAGAAGAACACAGCCCAACATGACATCTGTCCCACACGTTCAGTCTGCCGCCCTGGAGCTAGTTCTCTTGACCGAGCGGTGAGCGCGGCACAGCGAACCAATCACGTGAGTAGCGGCACAGGAAACCAATCAGGTGTGCAGGCACGCGTGATTGGTTAGCTGTGCAGCTGCTCACAGCGCACTGCTCACCGCTGAATGTGTGGGACGGATGTGTCGGCTGCAATCACTGTGAGTCCTCCTCCTCCCCCCGAGTCCTGACTTCTCCCTGCCTAATGCTAAATATTGTGTCTTCGGAGATATGAATATCGCCCACGCCCGCAGAACGATGGTCGATATCACATCAACTATCGTTCAGCCCTAGATCTGACTATCCCTTTGGAGTTCATAATTCATCCTAAGGTATTCAGAAGGAAGAATGAGAATTATCCTGTTCATTAAAACTCTAGGTCAGTGATGGCACCCTAGATGTGGAACTACACATTTTGGTAATACATTTCACATGATGCTCTACTACACTTCAGAGTTCATGAGCATCGTGGGAATCCTAGTTCTAAAACATCTGGGGTGCCAAGGTTCGCCATCACTGCTTCTAGGTTGATTCCGCAAAGCCAGGAATTATATGAGAGCAACCGCACCAGACAGCCTACAGATGTGAGATGAAGTCGTTATGTAGAGAGGAATGGACAAAAACTCCTCCAGGACATTATGCAGGTTTGTTCCAAAACTACTGAAAGCTCTTGTTTTGAAGTCATTGCTGCTAAAGGCGGTTCACTTACTTTTTTCCTCCAGCACTGTACATGTTTGTTGGGTGTGTAAGAAAACATGAGAAATTAGAATTGTTTGTGCATTATCAATGCAAGCACATTGTGTTTTGTCACATTTTATGACAAATTACTGCAGTAAAGCAGTTCATTCCAAGGGATTCACATACTTTTTATTGTCCCTGTAGTTTGGCCGCACAAGAAGTGTGCAGGGGACACAGTACTGCTCTTGGTTTCAATAGGTTTTTTTTTTTTTCACTATAAAACAGATGTAAGAAAAAAGCTTTTAATCGTATATTTAAAAGACCAAAAGAGAACAAATTGTTCATTGTTGGGGTTTACATACTGTACCCTTTAAGGCAGTGGTCCTCAATCCTGGCCTACAGGGCCCACTAACAGGCCAGGTTTGCAAGATAACTAAATTACATCCCAGGTGATATCATTTGCTGCTCAGTGATTGCAGTACTCTAGTCTGCATCTCCCCAAGGTAATACTTAAAATCTAGCCTGTTAATGGGCCCTGAGGACCGGAGTTGAGGACCACTGCTTTAAGGCACTATTCTTGGTACAGTGAAGTGAGCACTTTTTCTGTGGAGAAAAGCGAATCTCTAATCACGTCATTTCACCAGCAACACCCAGTGGGTGATCATAAGAGTTTCAAGCACTCATAAATGCTCAGAATTGCTCAAGATATAGGGTGCATGCACACAGAGTTCTAACTGGTATTTTATATGCCTACCAAACTTTCCCGGAAGCCATGTTTTGCCTACAACCTGCCATACAAGTGAATGGCTGCATGCAGCTGTGCTTTTGTAGTCACAGATGCTTTTTGACCCAACAATGCGTGTGTGACATAATTTCCGAATGCAAAAGTTTCAAGTTCAGAAAATATGTTGGATGCAATTGTGCGGGAAAATGCCAAGAAGCCTCAGCATTTACAAGAGCACATCCATGTCTAGTTTGTTTGAAAGGGCGCCTATTCTATATCTTCAATGAATGAAATCTAGAGGTGGATATTCTCTTGATGTGGCTTAATTGTTTCCATAAATTAGAACAGATCCATTCTTTGCTTGCTCTGCACCTGAGCGTAAGTTAAGGGCGCTGGAAAACTACTCCGTGTGCACCACAGACTCCTGACTCCAAATGGTCATATGTATTTAAGGTTATAGATCTTGTCATGACATTGATGCCACCTATAAAAAAAAAAAAAAAAGTCGAAGTTTACAGCTGTTTTCTGCACAGTAAATTATTTGAGAATGTCAGATGCAAACATGCCAGAAAAGTTTTTCTGAGATTTTTTTTTTACACAATTGTTTCTGTAAAATCAAATGCTGTTTACAATAGATATTAAGCCTCGATTCACACTGCCGCGACTTGTCAAGCCACTTGTCAGCCTGACAAGTCGCGCTCCCTCGCGGTCCATTGACTGCTACAGGACCCGTTCTAATAGGAGGGACACAAGTCGCTCCGACTTAGAAAAAGGGTCCTGTACTACTTCGGGGCGACCTCGGAGCGACTTGCATAGACTTCCATTATGTGAAGTCCATGCAAGTCGCTCCGAAGTCGTGGTGCATGGGAATGCACAAGTCACCCCCGAAGTAGTACAGAGTCGTGCCGCCCCAGTGTGAACCGGCTCTAAAACCTGTCTTGTTGGCAGCATTTAAAAGGTGTTTGTCATTAACATGACATCCACTCTTACCAATATGTTGTTCAATTGAAGTAAATCCATTACTAACCCATATAATTAAGTCATCACTAGATCCAGGGATATAGGCAGCTCAATTTATATGAACACTTGACTGTGCTCCCCCCCCCCCCTTTTTTTTTTTTTTTTTTGCCTTTTTATTATGCTCATGGACCGATAAGATGACTTGGGATGTGACAGGAGGGGGGCCAAGTTCATATTTTTTAGGAGGTTTTTACAACTTCAGCTGCTATATTGCTGGATATTTGGAATTTTCTAGGCCAGGGTGACAGGAGTGACGTCTCCCAAGATTTGGTATCCTCCCTGGATCCTGTAGTAAGGCTGAATGACATTCTTAGGGTTTAGACAAAGTAGCCTGAAACCAGGGTGTTAGGGTGTAAGACCAGTATCTTTTTACTCCCAAAATTTGGGAGTGTAAATGGCAAAATTCTGGCTTTTAATGCAAGGTCTACCTAATACTGACCCAATGCTTGCTACCATTATGCTGAATTCTGGAGCATTAGTGCCTCAAACATGTCTTGTATTTTGCTATAAAAGTCTTAGCACTGACCTAGAGGGCTGTTGCGATTTCTGTTCTGGGTGTTCTTCGCACTTTTTAACGAAACAGATTAGAAGCACTTAGACTTATTACAAATCAAAAACAATGCCCGCTGAGTGTAATCCTCTATACAAATATCTTTGAGGATTTGGGGAGGGGACAACATAAAAAGCATGAATGTTGGGAAGGTTAGTGGAAATATGCGTTGAGAATTTTCCTGTCTTGTTCCTTGGCGAAACAAGAATGGAAACTGTAATTTTGAATGCCGATCCAACAGCTCATCACTGGCACGCTGTCGTACACTAAATTCTAAATGAAATTATGGAAGTAAAGGTGAGCGATGTTTCAGCCGCTGCCAAACTAGTACTTTTTGTCCCCCGCTATCCTAAATCTTAACCCTATCTTTAAATGTATATTTGTACTACTAGTGGTAATATTTGTTTCCAGATAATATACAAAACTGTGTATTAAATGTTAAGTGATTTCTATGGAAAAAAATGCTTCATGGTGTATGTATAGCGTATAACACTCAGTAGGATTCTAAAGCCGTCCACAGGTGGACGGAATACAGTTCAGTTCCGCAGGAAACAACATGAGATCTGATCTATCTATGGGTGGGATCTGATCTATCTATGGGTGGGCTGATTGACTTCAGTACAATCTATCAATCGGCTTCAGTACTTTTTTTTTTTTGTACAATCATATAGTTGGCAGCAGTGCTATTTGTATTCTGACAGCGGGGAAACCTCCCGCTGTCAAAGTATAATAACCACAGTCTCTGTTAAAGGGGGGTGGAATGATGATTTTTTAATTTTTTTTTCATTTTCCTCAACCAGTGGTAAAAGGAAAGGAAATGGCATAATGTTTGGCCAGTCTAAGTTCAAGGACATATGATAATTTAAAGTAGAAGTTCAGCCTAAAACTAACGAAATCTATTCACAGCCACATTCTAAGACTAATCTATCTAACACTGCAAAGAAGAAAATGCTATTCTTACCTTTCTTTGTGTAGGAGTGTGCAGAATAGGCAGCTGACTACGGAAGCCCTATAGTAACTCTATGGGTGACGTCACTTCCCAGCCATTTCCCCAGCCATTGTCGGCTGTCTCCTGCACACAGCATTCGCCGCTGGAGACCGGACTTGATCGGCTTCAGAAAAGATTTCTTCTTCTTTACAGGGCTAGATAGGTTAGTCTTAGAATGTGGCTGCCAGTAGATTTCGAGAGTTTTTTAGGCTGAACTTTCACTTTAGTGTACGCGGGTTTGAAATCGTGCGAGTTCAGCTGAACTTGCACAATTTCAAACTGCTATTTTCAGTCTGACTTCGGGGGCGATTTGACAGACATCTGTGTGGGTTCCTGCACAGATGTATATTGAAATCGCCCCCCGAATTTGCCAAAAGTAGTGCAGAAACTACTTTTGGGAATCTGTGTTGCACCGATTCAGATGGTGCCATTGCTGGCAATAGGCTCTGATTTGACATGTCAAATCGGTCCAATGTGAACATGGGTTTAAGCCCATTCATCTGTTTTCATGAGAAGTAGAAAACTGCACTCCGACTTGAAGATGAATAAAAATATATTTATTGAAGAATCCAAAAATCCATTGTTGACAAAAATATCAGAGACAGGGGACAAAACATAGTTGACGCGTTTCACAAAATTAAATTTGCTTAATTTAATTTCGTGAAACGCGTCAACTATGTTTTGTCACCTGTCTCTGATATTTTTGTCAACTATGGATTTTTGGATTCTTCAATAAATATATTTTTATTCATCTTCAAGTCGGAGTGCAGTTTTCTACTTCTAATGAATACAGCTGCCGGGATTGCGGATCTAAGGAGCACCCGACTTGGATGTTTTGGACACTACACACCTGAGCGTTTTTCCCTGTGTACGTATGTTAAGCCCATTCACACCGCCAAATTTCTTTATTAGCAGCGACTGCCACCGCCTTTTTTTTTTCCCTGCACAATTTTTCTTTGATGTTGCAGGATCAAATGTATTATTTGTAAGTAATGTTATGACCTTTAGGATATAGTCCTTCTCTTTTTGATTGTTTTTTGCTTTGCTTTTTTTTAAGACCGTGATTAAAAGGCGTACAGTTTCTAGCGAACATACTGAGCTGTAAGTAGAAGACCTTGTTCGCACGCATATATATTGGGGTTGATTTACTAAAACTGGAGAGTGGAAAATCTGGTGCAGCTATGCATGGTAGCCAATCGGCTTCCAACTTTAGCTTATTCAATTAAGCTTTGATTAAAAAAAAAAAAAAAAAAACCTGAAAGCTGATTGTTTTTTATGCAGAGCTTCACCAGATTTTGCACTCCCCAGTTATAGTAAATCAACTCCAGTAAATCGCATGCATTTCTGCACCTGGGGAGCTGCATACAGCCCCCCCCCTCCCCCCAATAAAAGTGGGTGTCTGTATGCAGCTTGTAAATTGTGGCTGTTGCGTTGGTGTTTGAGTATTTCACTTCCAGAGAAAGTACATTGTGCGGATGAACACCGATGCAGAAACTATTGCCGTTTACAAGCAGGCGACTACGTACAGTCATTGACTTGTATTGTCTGCTGTATATTGCACAGCGGCTTCCCATGTGCAGAAAAAGCAATGGACATTTTACACTTCAAGACAATGTCTGTGTTCTTTAGGCCGATGATTGTAACCTATTTTATCCATTGAGCTGTTGCTCCCATGTGCAGTGGTACTGGGACAAAGGCAGTAGAGATGAGACTTGTGCCTAGTTCTTCCTTTTTTTTTTTATGTGGTGGCCCGTACGGGGACTTGTGCCAATTTTTTTTTTTTTGTGGTGGCCCATATGGGGACTTGTACCTAGTTTAATCACCCTGCTCAGTGCTAGCTCCCTCAAGCCAGTCCCCCCACCTAAAAAAAAATTGAGTGCTCCCTTGTCCCTTTTTGTTGCCAGGAGGGTAGTTGGAGGAAAATAATTATTCCTGCAACCAGCGTCGAAGGAGAATCCTCTTCTTCCTCTGCAGTGACCCCCATTAGGGAGGAGGCTGCTCTGTATGTATCATGTTGCCATAAAGCACCCTTGTTTGGCTGCGTTGACTACCTGTTGGGGGACAGGTTGTTTGGCTTTGTATTATCTGTCAGTTTAACTCGTATCTATTGCTGTGAAATCATCAGTGCTACCATTGAAGAACTTTAATGGCGAAGGACTAGCAAGCTAGTCGTTAATAACTTCAATGGTAAGATAAAAGAATGTTAATTTTCAAGCCCTTCATTGTAAGGTATGCTCCCTTGTATTGCACAAGTGAACTTTTTGCTAATGTTATTTTGCCTATAGCTGTGGGTATAGAGGAGAACGTAAAATACTAAATAGAATGTTTAGTAAATGCTCACAGGGAGAAGGAATCCTCCCTTTGCTGCTTTTGTGCGGCTGCCCATGCTCGCTCCTTTTATCAGCATGTTGGCTTCTGTGAGAATGTGCCACGGGTGTGTAAGAATTTGGGCTTGCAGCCAAGACACACACTGCCTGCAATCGTTAACTCTGCTCTGCAAAGAGTTCAAACAGCACTAAAGAGGCCGACAGTTAATACAAGATGGAAAGAAAGCAAGGCAGGTTTTCCCTCCCCCCACCTCTCCTCTCTTCTCTCTCCCTCTCTACTTGTCCTTTTTAGTGTTTTATGTTTTTGTCAGGTTTTTTTTTTTTTGTGTATCTTTGGATTGCTTTGTACTTCGAGAACTTGGCTATGCACGGTTTTGTTTCTGATGTGGACGTATAAAGTTAATGGCAACAGCCTTTTCTGTGCAAAATGTACCTACTGTGTGTGACATGCTGATAACTCCTAAGGGTGCATTCACACTTGCCAATGCAACCTGCCTGCGATTACATGTGAGAATCCCAGTGGGGATTCCTGCCATAAGCTGCGCACTCTGTGTCAAAGGTCAATCACTCGCATGTGATCGCTGCACGAGCAATTCCATGCATGGGCACAATAAAGTGCGATCACCTGCAGCCTCCCATTGCTTTTAATGGGGCTGTCCTCTCACTGCTTATCACGCCAACCTTCACCAGGGTTCTCGTATGTAATCGCAGAGCGGGCGCATTCACTAATGGAAATGCACCCATAAAGATGCATGCAAAACGAAAAAGCCTGTGGTAACAGTTTACATTCTGCATGACCTGATCAAGGGAAAACAAAAAAGACTTTGCTCCCATGATGCAATTGATGCAATTGGTGCTTCCCTTGTTATGCTGTCAATCAGTATAATGTATTGGAAGGCAGAGATTGTTTTCAGTGCATCTTTCACTGGACTGCATGTTGATTCAAATGAATTCATTCATCCCATCTTTTTAGAAGTGAAAAAATACTGAGTAAATGTTATGATTCTATGAACATTCCAAAATGACATTTAGACCCCTTTCACACTTTTGCGACTTGTCCTGCGATTTGGAGAGCTGCAAAGTTACATGACAAGTCGTGCTCCATGATTTCCAATGAGTACCGTTCATATCTGTGCGTCTTCAAGTTGCAACTACTTCAAAGTAGTGAGACAAACAGATAAAAATTCCCAGTTCAATTTGCTAACCAGTTTGCTTACCAACCAAATTAACCTGTAACAGTTTTCGTCAAAACAGGGGTCTAGTTAGCACACATTTGCAAACGCATGTGTAAGCTGCAGGGCCACTCCACGGCACCCTGTATTACCTGCAGTCCTAACTCTTGTAAATTTATGAAAGTCTTCACAGTGGAAGCCCATGCAAGCTAATGGATACATAGGGGCCAGGTGAGCCTGGAGGTGGCCCAACCCTCCTAAAGGTACTTGGGGGCATAATGGAAGCCCAGCCAATGATACAACAGCAAAGGCATCCAATATGTCCACTTACCAGTATACATTAACAACACGGAAAATTGCCTCTGCCCCCACCTATAACTGGCCTTCATAGCAAAGAACACATGGAAGGGCAACGCGTTGCCCTTCCATGTGTTCTTTGCTATGAAGGCCAGTTATAGTTGGGGGCAGAGGCAATTTTCTGTGACTTCAAAGTAGTCCCTGCACTACTTTGGTTGGACTTTTGATGCATTTTGAGGTCCAAAGACATAGGCATTGCTTCAAGTCCAGTCAAAATCGCGGCAAAAAATTGCAGTAAAATCGCACCACTTTTAGGTTGCACATGTGTGAAAGGGGCCTAAAGCTTCGTACACACACAACGAATTTCCGCCAACCGGTCGTCCGTCTTTTGTCCAGAGTGGTGTCTGTTGGTTGGAATGTGCCTAGACTGCACACGAATTTTCCCGCACGACAGAATTCTACTTCAGAAGTGATGTCATGTGTTGGATTGCTTTCTTTGTGTTCTTTCATCTCTGAGCATGCCTAGTCTTGCTCATAAGATTTTTCCCCATCGAAATCTGTACTAATGAGACGAAAATCGGTTGTGTTTTGACGGTCGACAAAAATTTATATAGCCTGCACACCAGGATTTTTTCGGCCGAAAAGTCGGAGTCGGTTGTCGGAAGCATCATACAAACAAGCCGAAAATCGGCAGATCAGTCGTCGGACGAAATTTCCCGGCCGAATTTCTACTCGTGTGTACGGGGCTTTATCGCCAATTTAAAAGGTTTATGTACTACCGTGGCATTTGAATGACTAGCCTGAAAAGCCAATCCTTACAAACTAACTATATGCAGAAAAAAAGATGCAGCGTAGGTTTGGCTATTTTTGCATAGTTACATTATTCTACCTTGATATAAAGTAAGCATGCATGCGTCATACCTTTGTTGGGCAGTGCTACTACAGTGATTGCCGCTGGCTTCTAGGTCTCATGCTGAGCTGCTGTTCAGTGAACACAGGAGGTCACCCGCTCCACGTGGGCGCTATTCAGGGTGCCCTTTCATTTTCCTTCTTTTACATTGTGGCATCAGCACCCCACCTCCTCCAGTCAGAGAACACTTTGTGTTTTTTCAGAAAATCTTCTCAACTGGCTGTTTCTATCATTTTCTGACTGGAGATGATGGTTACCAGGGCAAACAGTGGGGGAAAATACACGGACAGTAATAAAAGCTTGACTGAGGTTATAATCCCCCCCCCCCCTTGTTCTATCCAAAACCTAAAAAAAAATTCTGACATTACTTGATATACTATATAGTTAGCTGGACGGGGAGCGCTTTTTCATTGAGATGATGTTTTAATAGACTTGCATAAAATGCGACAGTTAGCATTGCAGAACTTAAATATGAAATGCAAATGAAAACTGTCCCCATTTATATTTATATCTACACAGACAAAAATGAAAAGACTAGTGCTAGATTAATGGGACCCCCCCCCCGGGTTTTTTTTTAGTTTTTTTTTAATTTTTACCAGTAAATGCACTTACTCTTCAAATTTAATGCGCAACAGTCGAGCTGTATTTTTTTTTTTTTTACAAAACATACTTGCAAATTGAGATGTAAATGTGTGTGTGTGTGTGTGTGTGTGTGTGTGTGTGTGTGTGTATATATTTTGTTTTTGCTTTTATGCCTGACCTACATGTTCCTTATTTTTTATCACTGTCTACAGCATAATCCTGATTTTACAACTTCACACATTTTTAACAGTGTTCCATGTCTGTTTCAACTTATGTTAGAACTTGTTAACCTGCGCTGAACCATTTAAAATTCAAAAGCAGGTTGTAATGCAAGATATTTTCATTAGCACACTAGGCCTGTTGTCTGTAAGTCTGTTAAGAGCATTAAAAGGGAGTGGCTGGAGCCTGAAGTACATAATTATGAAGAATAACCTGTATTTGTTTGCATATTATTATTGAATATAACTTCTAAGAATTTAGGATTTTAATTTGATCATTTTCTGGTTCAGTAGTTTTCTTAAATGTTTACACTACTAATATATAGGCATAGAATGCATGTTGGAGGTATCCTTTGAACAAGGATTAAATATCAAGTATACTAGAACTTTTAGATTTGCATTTGTTTAGCCACCTTTCACACCTGATTGCATGAATTTGGCCCCATAGATATCTGTGAGCTCCTGAACGCGTATCAGTGCCGGTTCACACTTATGCGCTTGTACTGCGAATGCGATGCGTTCTAAATAGTCTCCAATCGCATGCATTTACAAAATACATTGAATTCGTGACGGTCGTTCACATCTATGCGTTGCGATCCAGATGCGAATGTGATGCGATTATAAAAAGGGTCTTGTGCGAGTTTACAGCGTTGCGTTGCGAATTTAGTCTCCATAGACATCAATGTAAATCGGTCTGGACTCGCATTATCAGTTCAGATATGTGCGAATTCTTATGTGCGAATTCTTATTTTTTGTTTGATTTTCCCCTCAGCTCCACCCCTCCTGAGCTTAATTAACATAATCAACGCAATCAAATTTTTATTACAATCGCGCTGGTACTATTGAAAAACATAAGGTAAACTCGCACTGCAAATTCGCATTGCAAGCGCAAGCGCATAAGTGTGAACCGGCACTCATGCCTAACCACCAGTCTCCTCCAACTAACCTGCTTTCCATTGTCCTAAACAAAAATCCTTATGTCAGTAAACATGGGAAAAAACATACGGTACATTAAAAAAAAAAAAACACTTTAAAAGGTCGGAGGAAGCTGATGCTCAAGTGTGAACCTAGCCTTAGGCTAACTATATACAAGAAGATTTCTCTAATTCAGGCCGCTTAACAGCATGAATCGACAAGTCTTCAGTGCTGGCTGTTGTATCCGGACGACCAAGACCTGTGGCTGTCAGGATACCTGAACAGAGCCTGCGTGTAATTTGGATACAGGTGCTCTTCAGCTGAGAATTTTCCATTGGACTCCATTATAAAATATTGACAAAGAACTTGTCTTTTGTCAAGCTGGGTAGGCAGCAGGGCAAATCACAGAATAAAATGGGCTCCATGTATGGTCAACTTTAGAGATGATTTGACAATAACCGATTTCAACGGTAAGCTGTTGTTTTTTTTTTTTTTTGCATTCCTATGGAACAGTCACTTCCTAAGTTATTTAATAGTTTGTATTGTTAGTCAGAACTTGACGTGTGATTCATGTGGGCTCAAGGTCCTTCTGTTTACCACCCATTATGGTGGATCAGCACCTTTTAGGTATTTGGTTTTCTCCTCCCCTTGGTGTTACTATTCAAGATTATGTATAATTTCTGGATTGACTTCACAGGTTGTCCTCCAACAGACAGGCGCTCAGTGCAAGAATCCAGATGAGGGTAGAACATGTTTATAATGTATAGCTGCTTGTTTAGTAGTTCCTTCCTTTTGTATTGTTGAAAATGTAAAATAAATGATAATGCAAAATCTTAAAGCGGAGTTCCGGCCTCAAATACCTTTTTTAACTAAAAATACCCCTATAATACTAATCCATTGCCCTTTACAGAACCGCTATTCTTATAGTTACAAGGTGTACAGTACTGGATTTTAGTCAAAATCTTACTTTTAAAAACGCTGTCTGGGCGTGGCCATCTTGGATGTGGGCATCTGAAGCGGCAGTGTAATCTGCTGTGCCCTTCTTCCTGATTCCAGGGAGTGTTCTGGGAGTTCTTCCTGATTCCAGCCTCCTGGGAGTGATGACAAACAGCTCCCAGGATGCAATGCAAAGGCGGAAGTGATGTCGGTGGCCGTGGCCACAGAGGGGGGAGAAGGAGGAAGTACAATCAAAAATGCCTTGAAAAAAGGGCAAGGGACCCCCGAAAAAAATTGAAAATGCCCAATTGTTGATCACCATAGCGAGCACTCCAGGAATCACTAAAGTTGCAAAATAGGCCGGAACTCCACTTTAAGTTGTAGGCTGGCGTTGCTAATCTCCTAGTTATCAGGCCATCTCAGACTCCACTACATTGTGCCAGTGACCCAGAACAAGCATGCAGAATGTGAAGTCAGAACTCTTGATCTGCGTATTTGTTCTAGACCAGTTTTGAAGCCTTTGCACCCCGATGAAATTAAGAATCAATCATCTATCTGCCTACAAATCCTTTCAATGGATATAGCTAATCCAGAGGGAATGTGTCCCCCCCCCCCCCCCCAATCTTTGAACAGAATCTGCAATATTGCTTATTGTCTAGGTAAAATAAAATAAAAAAATAATAAAATACACTGTGTTCAGTGTATATATCTGCAATATGGACAAAACCCACGTTTTTTACTTTAAAAGTGCTGCAAGTACAGGAATAAGTTGAACCTGTCATAAATCCAGTGTGCTCCTAACTTCCTGTTTAGGCTAGCATCACCTTTTCTGCACTGAATACCAACCAATGTTGTCAGACTTGCCTACTAGACTGGAAAAAGAACTATGCCTATCTCGCCCCTATACATATGTATATATGTTCAGTGACTTCATTGCCCTTTTAAGGCTTCATGTACACTTGGCCATCAAAACGCAAAATCGCACTGCGGTTTCCGGCGATCAAAAAGTTCCTATCCTGAACGTGATTCCTGATACATAGGCTTTTATGGAGTTGATTTTTGGAGCTTTGGCAAAAAAATATACCAAATGCTAGAGTAGATGAAGCCTAATGGCTGGAATACACGGGCCGAATATCGCCCCATTATTCGACCACCGACTTATGAAAAAGTGTTCGTTGGTCGAAAACGTTGCCAACATACACAGGCCAAATATCGCCCGACCGTTTGACCGCCGACCATCGAAACAGTGCATGCGTGATGATGATCTACAGATTTTAAATGAACGACCTTAACACCAACGTATAGAATATTGTTCGTTAGCAAACGAGACGACAGAATTTTTCGTTTTTTTCAAACGGGACTTTTCGCTCACAATATCGATATCGGTCACTGATGGCTGGGCATTAACGAGTAGAATATCGGCCGATCCTTCGCTGAACGGAAATTTTCGGCCGATTTTCTTATCGTGTATTCCGGCCATTAGTCCTTGGATGCTTCCTCCAGGCCCATACCTAAAGGTATGGACCTACAGCTGGAGGAATAGACTGGTGGAGCAAGGGCGTTGCACCCACTGTTCATGGTTGCAATGTTTTCCAGGCTCAAATGTAAAAAAAATAAAAAAAGAGAATTTTTATTAGTGGGTGCATTAATATTTATTTTATTTTCCAAAAGGTGGATCTATTATATTTGCATTTGATTTAGGATAAGTCCGTTGGATTCTGCACAAATCAGAATAAATACTTGGGAATGATTGTGTTTATTCCAATTACTACACATACAATTATCTCCCCTTGTAATCTTGATCTTTAAAAAGTTCACTTTTTGCGCCTAGATGTATAAATCATAGATTTGTTCTCTGTGGCTCTCCTAGCCATAGATCTTGTGTCAGACAGGAAGAATTCAGCCCAGTCTTGTTGTAGACTGTACTTCTTTTTCACAAACTAAACTTCGAAAAAGCCCTAGGGGGGTTACTTCAGGTAGTCCAGAAAATACATCACTGAGTTTTAATTTAAAATAATTAGTTCCTGTATTGGTAATATAAAATTTTAAGACGAGAGAAGTTGGAATGAGTTATTTCGTTTCCCCTTGCCAGAAACTTGTACGTTTTCAGGGCATGTTTCCACATTAGAGGAACTATTAAGAATCTCTCTTGTATGTTGCCATCATTGTTCTGCTTGTTTTGTCATTTGCAAAAACGGAAAGCTGGATTCCAGGCAGATGTAAAAAGACCCCTTTATGTATTTCTATACATTAAAGTCATATGATTTCTAAGGGCTGCTAATAGAATTACCTTATTATGTGTCTCTATATCAGTTTTCTGTAGATTCCTGCACAGCACTACAATTTTGAGAAAAGGGGCCAGCACTTGAAACTTTTGTCTCTGCTACTGTACACTGGTGTTTAAAGTGGTTTTAAAAAAAAATATAAAAATCTTGGATCTATAAATTAAATACTCTCATGTCTAATGGCTTGAACAAGAAACTTTCTCTTTTTTTTTTTTTTTGATTTTTAATTTTAATCCTATACATCAAATGTTCTTGGTCTTCATCCTGACTTTGTTTTCCTCCTGACTTTGTTTTCCTCCTTTATGCACCTGTAGAATTTTTCCTTGTGGGTGCTACATGCGCACACACATCCGCCAAATGGAAATGATTGGATTTTGAGTGTAAATGTACTCTTTTATTTGCTGAAATGGATTAATGTCCTCCTCACATTTTTTTTATATGAAATTCCCCCCAAAAAAAATGCAAAAATCAAAATTTTTTTAAATTTTCGGCCAATTTGTTTTATGCTACCTGTTTGGTAAAAAAAATCGCAAAAAGAGTATTTTGATTGGTTTGCGCAAAAGTTATCGCGTTTACTAACAAAGGGAAAGATTTCTGTCATTTTTGGTGTTTTTTTTTTAACGTGTAATGGCGGCGATCTGCGATTTTTTTTTTTTTTGCGGTACTGCGACATTGGGGCGGACAGATCGGACCCTTGACTGACATTTTTGACACTTTTGGGGTTACCAGTGACATTTCTACAGTAATCAGTGCTATATATATGCACTGTTACTGTAAAAATACACTGGTAGTGAAGGGGTTAACTTTATTTGGGAGGGAGGGGCTGTGTGTGTCCCTAGGGGCGTGCTTTCTACTGTGATTGGCTGTGGCTTGAGCTGTAAGGACACTGATCAACGGATCTACATAGTAGATCCATGTGATCAGTGTTTTTACAGCAAGGAGAATGACAGGTGGCTTGTTTACACAAGCTGCCTGACATTCTCCCTCTCCCCCGCCGATCGCCGAGTGACCGGCGGACATCGGGTCCGTTGGTCCCACGCGCGGGGGGGGTCCGTGACCGCGCGGGAGTGGGAGCGCGCCTCCGCGGGCGCGCGCTCGCTCCCCAGAGCCTCACAGGCGAGCGAAGTAGACCTACGTCACTCTGCCTGTGAGGGGCTGACTGCCACAGTAAATATACTGTGAGCAGTCGGCAAGCGGTTAAATATGTTTGAGCGGAGTTTGAAGGTGTACTTAAGGCACGTCCCAGCTAGGGGGCGATAACGTCCTGAAGAATCTAGGTTTCTGGTGAAACGCGTTGCCGCCATGCAGGTGTGCGTTGTACGCCACTAGCCACACTTTGTATTATCTCCACAAATATGGGAAGCCAGCGCTGGAGATTGCGGCAGAGGCTAACTTTGGCGGAGTGCGGTCATCCTGTATCACGGCATGGAGTGAGCCTTCATATCCACTTGAGCTGTTAATTTGACACAGTGTAGAGAATCCAGCGACCAGGATTGGCACACACATGGTGTATTGCCAGGACACCTGGATTGGCATCCTGCATTCAGATTGAGCGGTTGGCTCATGAGGCGTAGAGGTGGGATTAGGACTGATATGGATTGAATTACTACCACCTGTATTATGAACTATCCGCTTAGCTATCCCCTCTGCTCCTTTCTCTATTGGCATGCTTTCTGCCTGAGACCTCCTGCTATAATTGTCTGCTGTGCCTTCTGTGCTGCCGCCATTGCCCGCCACCCATTCTCTCTTGCTCTATCTGACATATGTCCATTCACCATCACTTCGACCATCCATCTATGCCAGGACCACAATGTTAATAGTCGTATATGGACAGTAATCTGGTGTATTCAGTCATAGTATATGGTAAGCAACAGTCATTTGATGATCATCGAATATTGCTATACAGTTACCGTACTTTGTCCTTAGCCCTCATCGTTCAGGGACAGTCAGCACAGCTTATTCAATCTCTATGCCATGGCCATTCATTGTACTCGGTAACCCAGGAGATCTCTCCGGACGCTGCAGCGGTGACATACTTTCCATTAACCCGAATTGATTTGTACTTTGTTCTACCTAGTCGTTGTTTGACTTTTGGTATTTTTTGATCGTTCTGCACCTAATGCACTGTCTGGATTAGTCTCTCTAGGTGGGTTGTGTGTACCCTCTGTTCCCCTATTGCATTTTATCGCATGTTGAGCACTCATTGGGATTATTGTGATGTGTACATGTCAGTGTTGGGTCCGGTGCACCTTCTTTTGCACAGTTTAGACAATGTTGTCTTTATTTTATTGGTGATGGTGTAATTTTTCAGTTTCCATTTTTTTCATTGATATTTTTGTATTTAATAAAGTTTGTGATATTTTAATATTTGTATTATTGACGTCTCTAACCATTCCCCAGTGACTCAGAGATTTGATTCTTAGGGCAGTTTCTACTGTCTGCCAACTTTTTATATGCATTGTGTCATGGCCATAGAGCCCCAGTTTATTCCATCAGTTAGTGGGTAGGTTACTAGAAGTATCTCCTGATACCTCACTATTAATAGGTTCCCTTTCAGTCTAATTTCTTTACATGTTAAAGTGGTTTTAAACCTCAGACATGAAATATAAACCAAGCATACCCCTCAATGTGTACATGTCTCATTTAAAAGCACTAAGGCAAAGTTCACACTGCCATTGAAAGCAGGCTTTGAGGGGCAATATCAAAACCTGTTGCTTTGCTTCAAAATTGAAGCCTCTTGTGAAGTCTGGAGACGTTTGAAGCCTTTTAGCACCTCCCCATTTGCAGAGCGGTTCCAGTGCGGTTGAGGTGAAATAAAATTAGTTAAAAAAAAAAAATTATGCAGGAGGAATATATTGTCTCACATTGACTTTTGATAGAGGAGAGCAGTGTGTCCTGCAGTCACTTCCTTCCGGTTTGTGCTGCTTTAAGATGGCTGACATCAATGTGTCTCTGTTGATCCAGGAGTAAGAAAATCGGCCAGAATTATATGATCCAAGCACCCCAAGCTGCTGTGATGCATACGAAAAGCATGCGGCATGGATTGAAATATGTGAAATGGTCTGAGCAAACAGTTGGGGATCACTTTCTCCAAAAGAGTGAGAATAAATGAAACGTTCACCAAGAAGCCACACCTCAAATTGTTTACTTCCTGTAGTGTCACTTCCCTTTTTAAAAATGTATGTTTGTGGATCGGTTTTGACATGTATAAGACATCAAACTGCATATGAGCGTTTAGGGAACGTTTTTTAACTAATCATTAACGCTTTTAAAACGCCAGTCTAGCGCCAATACTCTATAGGAGCGTTTGTTAAAAGTAAGAAATTTAGAAGTGTGAACAAGCCCCAAGTGTCATTTCTGTCTGCTGCTTTCGGTCCGATGTTAGGCTTCATGTTCTTTTGGCTGCTGGCGTAGGCGTGAGAAAACGCAAAATCGCACCACGTTTTTACAGCATTTTGCGTTTTCCCGCACACATAGTCAAAAAGTTCCTATCCTGAACGTGATTCTTCTGCGCTCAGAAAAAGGAGGTTTAGGGATGTTGAACCTCACAGCAGCTCCTAAATTCTGCCAAAAGCCTATGTTTACATTGACACACAGGCTTTT
This sequence comes from Pelophylax lessonae, assembly GCF_965119305.1. NCBI lineage: Eukaryota > Metazoa > Chordata > Amphibia > Anura > Ranidae > Pelophylax > Pelophylax lessonae. The sequence continues at coordinate 164,626,206 of NC_138769.1, forward strand.
TTTAAATTTGAATTTTGGAGGTTTGGTAAAAATAGGCCAAAAGCTGCTAGTGTGAAGCTTAGCATATGAATCACTTATTTTCCTGACACCAAGAGAAAGAATTTGAAGGGAGGGAGCTCCTGCAGATTGACAGCCTCAGCTCTGTTCCTGTATGCTGTTTGATAGTGGGTGTGTCCCTTCCCTCCAATTAGCTTCCATTGCTCTCCTCACTGAGCTCAGCAGAGTGTAATTTTAGCGCTCTCTTTGAGTGTAAACAGCACAGAGCTGTGTTCAGTGACAGGGGATCTAGTTGGTTTTTCATTCCCTGTTAAGCAGAGAATGAAGACAACTAGATCCCCAATAAAAACAGCACACCGTATATATAGTTAACCCCTTCCTGCCCAGTGTCAGTACAGTGACAGTGCATATTATTAGCACCGATCACTGTAATGTCACAGATGAGGTCAATGTCAGTTCCCACAAAGTGTCTGATGGTGTGCCCTCCCACAAGTCGCTGATCACCCCTGACATTACTAATATCAAATAAAAATTCCAGTGTTTATCTTAGTTTGTAGACACTAACGTTCACACAAATCAATATACATTTACTGGTATTTTTTATTTTTTCTACAAAAGGCATGTAGCAGAATACATCTTGGCCCAATTTTTTTAAGAAATATGATTTCCTTTGATTTTTTTCATGGTACATGTTTTATAACAAAGTTGTGTATATGTGTGTGTGTATGTGTATATATATATATATATATATATATATATATATATATATATATATATATGTATGTATGTATATATGTGTGTGTGTGTGTGTGTGTGTGTGTATATGTATATATATATATGTGTATATGTATGTATGTATATATATATATATATAATCTTCAAAAAATGTAATGGAACACTTTGAAAACACATCAGATCTCAATGGGGAAAAGCAGTCTGCTGGATATCTATACTGATATGGACTGGGAAATGTGTTAGAAAGGAAGCCACATTGTTTGATGAAAATGATCAACCCACAGAGGGCTGAATTCAAAGACACCCCAAAAAAATCAAAGTAAAAAAAAAATGATGCAGCAGGCTAAGGGTCCATTTACACTAGCGCGACTTGTCAGGCGACTTGGTCGCCTGACAAGTCGCGGTCGGTCGCTCGCCATTGAATAGTACAGGACCCGTTCTAATAGCGACACAAGTCGCTTCCGACTTAGAAAAAGGGTCCTGTACTACTTTGGGGCGACCTGGAGGCGACTTGCATTGACTTCAATTATATGAAGTCCGTGCAAGTCGCGCCAAGGTCGCGGTGCGCGCTGTGCACCGCGACTTCACAGGTCGCCCCACAAAATCCTGTCGCGGCAGTGTGAATGGGCTGTAAGACTATTTTGCTGGAATTTCATTGCAGCAACTCTGAATGGTACTCAGTAGTTTGTATGGCCACACGTTTCAGTGCTGCAAGTTGGGTGCTTATAGTAGTGTTTGGGTTGAATGAAATGAATAACGCAGCCTAATGTACATATATGGCAACATTCATTAGAGGTCATTTATTTTTACATAGCATAAGCTGGCCAAACACTGGTTGATTTTCAAGCAAACATCCATACAGAAAATCTGATGTTTACATTTGATAATGCCAGCAGAGGCTTGATGAATGTCATTCATGAGTAATTCAAAATTTTGTTTGATATGCATAGAACTTCCTGAACACAAATGACCTACTCAGCTAGAAATACATTTGTTCAAGAAAAATGTTCCTGTAGTTTTGAATTTTCTCATCAAATGATGATTTTGACCCCACTAACATTTAGAATATTGAACAAATGCTCCAAAAATGAAGTTTTTCTAAGGAAATTCTACCAGTTCATTACCAATTTTGGATCTTTCATCAAAGATGAGAGAACAAAGTACAGCATGGAACACCAATAGGTAACGTGTAAATTACCTCCAAGCACTGATGATTAACATTTTAAAATTGTAACCACTTCAACTCCGGAAGAGTTCACCCCCTTTATGACCAGGCCGTTTATTGCTGTTCGTCACTGCGCTACTTTAACTGATTTAGTCATTCAACGCTGTACCCAAATAAAATTTATATCATTTTTTTACACAAATAGAGCTTTCTTTTGGTGGTATTTGATCACCACTGGGTTTTTTATTTTTTGCAGTATAAATGAAAAAATACTGATAATTGTGAAGAAGGAAAAAAAAAAAAGATTCTTTCTGCTTTAAAACCTATCCAATAAAAAAACATTTAAAAATCTAAGTTTTGGCCACAATGAATTCTGCTACATGTTTTTGATGAAAAAAAAAAAAAGCGTATATTGATTGGTTTTGCTTGAAAGTTTTAGGCCCCGTTCACACTGGGGCGACGCTACTTTCCGGGGCGACCTCCGAGGTCGCGGCGCGCTGCTCGCACCGTGACCTCAGAGCGGCCGGCACGGACTTCATAACATTGAAGTCTATGCAGGTCGCTCCGGGTCGCCCCAAAGAAGCTCCGGACCCTTTTTCTAAGTCGGAGCGACTTGTGTCGCTCCTATTAGAACGGGTCCATAGCTTCTCAATGCAATGCGACCAGGTCGCCTGACAGGTCGCCCCAGTGTGAACAGGGGGCTCACGATTGCAAACTATGGTGTATGTAAACTGGAATCTTCTATTTTTTTAAATATTGTTTTTTATTGAAGTTTAACATACAGGAAAATAAACCATGACAGCCCATTCACACTGCCGCAACACTATTTTGGGGGGCGACCTGAGAAGTCGCGGTGCACAGCGTGCACTGCGACCTCGGCGCGACTTGCACGGACTTCATATAATTGAAGTCAATGCAAGTCGCCTCCAGGTCGCCCAAAAGTAGTACAGGACCCTTTTTCTAAGTCGGAGCGACTTGTGTCGCTCCTATTAGAACGGGTCCTGTACTATTCAATGGCGAGCGACCCACCGCGACTTGTCAGGCGACCAAGTCGCGCTAGTGTGAATGGACCCCTGAAAGTATCGAATACAATACAACAGCATGAATGGAACATTGGCAAATATAGGGGGGGGGGGGAAATAGGGGGTAAAAAAAGGGGGGTGAGGAGAGGGAGTTCCGACATATTAATATATAGATATAGAAACAGTTACTGGTGTGCTCTGAAACAACAGTAAGAGTTCAAACGACAAGCCCCTACTGCGAAGCGGTCATGAAGCGAGAGATAGGGACCACCCCCACAGCTCCCAGTGGGAACATAATCGCCGTGAGGGTGACCCCCACACAATATCCAATAGTACTCAGGGAAAATATTTCCAGTATTGCCATGCTTTTCCGAACTGCGGAAAAGAGAGGGAATTGAGCGCTAGCGACTTTTCCAAAATGTAATTGTTAACAGTTTTGACTACTTCAGAAAAGCTGGGTATGTCAAGAGACCGCCATCTGCGCAGGATCAGCGTTCTAGAGGCTAACAGTATATGTAGGACCATCTGTCTTTATTGGACGGGGTATGTATCAATACCTATATTCAAGGAATCTTTGTTCTAATGGCAGCGGTCAATGACTTATAATGGGACTACGATAGTGCAGCGGCCAATCGGACACAAACTGCCACTGACATTATTTAGATTGATCCATAATAATACACTTTTGCTGTACTAATGACACTGGCTGGGAAGGAGTTAACAGGGCGGTCAAGGGGTTAAATATGTGCCGAACTGTGTAATGTGTGTACAGTGTGCTACTTTTACTAACTGATTTCTAAGTTTCTCATCCCTGCTTTGCTTTGGGATCCTTCCCTGTATACAGTGCTCTGTGTTAAATATCCCCGAAGTGCTCTGTGAATGTACACAGCCAATCCAAATTTCTGTTCGTGAATCATTGGCCGGAAGTTGCGGACAGGCATGCGCGCCCTAAACCCGGAAGTAGGCAGCAACATACTGGTACTTCACTTTGCCTACGGCGGCCGCTCACCCCCAGTACATTGCAGGCGGCGGTCGCTAAGTGGTTAAAGCAGTTGTTTATAGAAGGTCAAGTAAAAGGGGCGATGATCGTCACATTGAGACGCAGTAACTTAAATGAAACTTGGCCTGACTTTGAATTCATATGAGGGTGTCTCTGAATGCAATGTAGCATTCTCATACATGAGGGTCATGGTGCACACTACGTAATCTGTTTTCCTGCATGGTGCTGTACCTGAGTAGTTTTAAGGGGCCCACTGGGAAGATGGGAACCATTTATCTCCACATCTGTCCTATCTTCAGACTAAATATTGTTATCCTAACCTAGAAGTACACAAGCATTCCTTTGACTCTACTGGAGTACTGGAGCCTGTAGTACAGTTATATTTCTGGGCTGTTTAGAAAATCTGAGGATATTGTTGTTTTGTACTTTTGCGATATAGTGTGTAACCCTTATGCTTGGCGCCATGTGTATATAGTAAACATTTCATTTGCGCTCCTTCCCTATTTGTCCATCTTTTACAGCGGAGTTCCAGCCATTTTCATGTTTATTAATAGTCAGCAGCTGCAAAAAGTGTAGTTGCTGACTTTTAATAAACACACACTCGCCTGTTCCACGGTCCAGCGATGTGGCCGGGGGAGCCTCGGTTCTCTCCGTTTTCTCCCCACGGCGCCGGCATCTCTGGTGTGGGCACCCGTCTGACAGGTTGCGGTTTCACAGCCGGATGCGCACTACGCATGCGCGAGTTGCGCTGCGCATGCTGAGTGGTCAGGCAATCTTTTGGGACCTCTGACGTGTCCCAGAACATTGCAGGGTGGGAGGGGCAGAGGAGAACTTCCGCCTGAGCTGCCTAGGCGGCACGAGCGGAAGTGGGAGCGGGGACCTGTCAAATCTAGGTAATCCCCCCCCCCAAAAAAAAGACATGCCAAATGTGGCATGTCAGGGGGTCAGGACCACTTAAATCGAAAGTTCCACTTTTGAGTGGAACTCCGCTTTAACATTTCCACTGCTGGGACCCTGGAAAATAAAATGATGGCAGTTACTTTTTTTTTCATGTCACACATTATTTGCACAACACTTTACCAATAAAAAATATACACAAAATTTTAGTTTATTCAGACAAAATATGCACTATGAGGTGCAGCAAGTAAATAGTGTAGATACCAAATGTGCCTGTGAACTAGTACTAGGCACACTAGTACTCAAAATTGTCCATAGACAATTCTTTAAAAGCCTTTTATGGGTCATCAACTTAGTTTATCTCTTGTTAAATTCATAAATTGAATTTCTTTATTCCATGCATAGGTATGCGCAGCCTATTGCATTAGGATGTGCACTCGAAAGCTCAAACACACATGACTTTCTCTGCAGCCTCAGCTGCACTGGACAGTGGATGAATGGGAAATGCTCTGTGCTAAGTGGTTTCCTGTTCATTCACAAATTGAAGCATAGTAAACTATTTTTACTATGCCTCAGTTATGAATTAACACACTGAGCAAGTGTGTTCATTTAGAGAAGGAAGGGGTCGGTAAATTACATATTTACTAGCCCCTTCCCCTGCTGTCCATCCTGAAACAACCCCCACAGCACCTGTGGGGAAAAGAAAGGTGGGAAGCCATTGGCACTGCGGGGCGGGGGACAACATGGTGAGAAGCCCGGGCAGTAGCGGGAACAGCACTGCACTTAGTCATTAGGGTGTGCCCAGGCACACCTGGCACACCTATGATTCCATGAGCCTATTCAAATTCATTCTGCAAATCACACTTTTGTTACAGCACAGTTTGCATTGTGTTGCGTTACAGCAAGCCATTCACCATGAATCGGCTGCCAATGCGTCACAGCAAGCAGATAAAAACAAAAAGGCATCTGACCCATTTTTAGTATTTTTAACGATATGTGCATTTTGGTGCACTGCCATGAGTCGTGCGTTGCACTCTGCTGTTTAGTGCGATGGGGTGCTATTCACAATGAATGGCACCTGCAATCCACCACACACACAGCAGGAAACGCATGAATAACTGCACCGCATAAGTGTGATTGGGTCCAAATTATTAGTTTTTACAGATGTAGGTGAAGTGACCAGCCTAGATTGAACCTTATCAATGGATGTTGTTTTGAGAACATTATCTGCATTTAATTACCGTACATATGCATCTGCATGGCCTTTACACATACATGTTGTGCTTTTGCATAGTGGTGCCATCATCTCATTCTGCGCTAATTCTAGTGTATCCAGTGTAGCTGCTCGCACTACAATGGACATGTCATTGCAATAAACAAATAATCAAAGAAAGTGCAACGCTAAACCAAATCGCAAAATAAATATCCCATAATAAATGTGAAGAAATCTATATAACAATAATTAAATGACAGTGCAATCCAAGGGAATAAAGTCTACAGAATAGAAAACCTATATCCCAGTGCAATGAATAATCACAGAACAGGGTCCTGCCACCTTCTGTGCTCCAATCCTCAATGTGAAACCACTTGTAACAATGACTGCTTACCAGAACACATGGACTCAGTTCCTATATAGGTACTGGGTCAACCATGTTTTGAATGTGTCCAGGAGTGGTACTAGAAGACACCAAATGTTTCCACACAATGCGATGAATCCCCTCCACATAGATTGGTGTCAAAGCAGTGCGTTGGACCAAAGAGATAAAGAAAGGATCCACATAGTGTAAAACTGTATCTCCAAAAATTTATTTAAAAAAGTAGAAAAACGACATCATTCCCAATAAACAAGCACCTGTAACATTATCCAGTATACAAGATCATTGTGAAATGGCCTGAATGGTAAATGAGCTTTAACATACGGTAAGCCCTTAATGGTCTCTGTAGCTGCAAACAATTCATCCTTAGAGTTTACAGCAGAAGCACCGAAGCCATCCAGCTGACCCTGCCTCCCCTCCCAGCAGTGACTAAGCAGGCTTCTAGCCATCTGAACGCTATTGTAAACAGAGCAGGTACTCTAGGAGCTTAGCTTTAGAGAGAACAACTTGAGTGTCTTCAATGCTTCTGGTGTGAAACTAACATGAATTGCTCCACAGTCGCCCGACAAGTCGCACTAGTGTGAACCGGGTCTTAAAGCTCATTTACGGTTTGTTTTTTTGGGAAAAAAATATGTAAACCATGTAAAGTCCTTAGCTGGTTGCATAATTGCTTTTAAGTTAAATAATTCTGCCTTGATGTAACTCATCCTTAATGTGTGTCTATCTTTGCAGTTTCACCCACTGTCCCTGTGCAACGCTAGTGATGACGAGCCACCAAAGTTCGCATTCATCTCAATTGTCAAACTGGAGAGCCCGGAGCGTTCTCCCCAGCCATGTTTATCTTTGGCAAGCAAGGTAATTTACTATATTTTATAAATTCAGTAATCTGTTGCCCTATAATTTTATATTGTCATTGATTTCCTTATGTAGATGTGATTAGGTATCTGTTACAAATGTGTTCAAAATGTACAGCCAAGTTCTAATCACTTATTAATGCGTATCCAGAGGGCTAAAAAGTATTACAGCTACTCCAGTATACCAGGGGCTGCAACTTTGTAACATCCCCATGAGGAATTGCATTTAGCAAAACCAATGCTGGTGTACACAGTACTTAGGCTTGTCTCCGGGTGCTTTTCTGTCTTGCTTTTGATCAAACAGCCATCTGCTGACCTCTGACCTTGCACCTGAAGCACTGTAATGCAGTAGGCAGATGGTGATACAAGCAATCTGTTTCCCCATGTCATCTGTGCACCATCCAGTCGTTCACACAGTGGTTTTATGCCATCTACAGCTATGTGAGTTTGAGTTGGACATCTTTAGCCAATAAGTCACCTAGAAATACATTTTGGAAAATATGTTTTGAATGTAGAATTTGGTAAATTTTGAAATTTGGAAGAAACTTTAGATTTTTGTTATATTTTAGAATTTTTTTTTAAAACAGTCTGTTCATTTTTTTCTACTCCCCAATGTATCACTGAAACCTCGGGTTGGGGGTAAGGGAGAAAAAGTTGCATGTATTGGCCAATGTATCCTGAATTTACTCAGATTTTTTATTTTTCAATTTGTTTCACAGTTGCAGACATGTATTAGACAACATAACCTGGCTGGTGGAAAGTATCAAGAATAATAAAAGCCATCAGGGATATGTAGGATTCTGCTAATAATGGATTTGGATTTACTTCCATTTCTTTACAGCCATTTTGTTCAAAGTTTCTCATCTCCCATCTGTACAAAGCATTCCATTATCACCATTGCACAGAAGATCTTAAACTTTCACATTTATGCAATATGAAGGCGGCTGGATTTTAAATATAGAAATGAACAATCCAGTCAAAATTCCTGATGTGAACATGGAGGCCTACTTGTTCAGTACTTCTGTATATTCTTCATTTCTTTTCACCAACCCACTCCCTTTTAGTTTCTGTCCCCAAAGACACCAACTGTGGACTCATGGCTGTCCCTTGTATACAGAAATGATGATGTTACAAAAAAGTGTATGTCACAGCCACCAGTTATATTTAAACCTGCATTGAAATGTGATTGGCAATACCGGTATCATGTCACACAGCGCTTAGTTTTGGAGGTTCATTTACCTTGGGAGGTGCTTTCTGGATTCTGGTTACAGTTGATTATAAGAATAAAGCAGAACTCTGAGCATATTTTTTCCCCTGTGTGCAGTGGGACTGTACCTGTACTGCACAGGTTAACTGATCATTTTGCTTTAGGGGAGAGAACAGCAGAGATATACTTACCTGATCCTCCCTGCATAAGACTGGTTTGGCAACCACCGCATTACAGCAGTCTTAAAAATTGACTGTTTTTGCCGTCAACACACTTCATAGACAGGAACAGCCCACCGCCGGACCATGGAGTGCAGCTTTCCAGGGGATTAGCAGATATAGAGGTGTGTGAACTTTATGCTCCCCCTTAGAAAAAACGAACAGTTGACCCATTCAAGTGGGGGCACAGCCCCACTGCATCAGGGGGGGGGGGGTTATTTTGCCCAGAGTTGAAATTTAAGGTAAATGGAGTATACCTTGTGATGTTGGCACAGTTGCAGTGTTTTCTGCACAATAATATTAGGTCACTTGTTTTCTCTAGTTGCCCATATATTGCTCTGAGACAGAAGCAGGAGCTTAGCCTGCCTAGAAATTGCTGCTGCTCAGACATGGCTAAAGCTGATAAATGTCCCCTCCAGTAGCACGTTGTGCAGGACTATACATGCAGCATGATGTGAACTTCTATCAGGAAACAAAGTAAACCCCGGATATATAGGAATTACCTTGTACACTGGACTCTGAAAGTTTCATCTGTTCTTACCAAATCTTGTTCGAATGTAATGGCCCTTCTTGGAGAGGGTGCTTAAAATGAACTTTGTGTTAAAATGTATAGTTTAATTTGTCAGATATATTCTATAGCTTATTAACCTAGACTTATATAAAGATTGATGATCAGTTGTATTTTCTGGCACTTTTTTTTTTTTCTTTCAAAATGTGCAAATACCAAACTATACTTCTGTCATCTTTCTCTTTCTTGTGTGCCTCCTTCATATTAGGTTCTTTTTTCTCTTGTTTTAGGTTCGCCTTGCGGGGGAGAGAGGATCTCGTGCAATACTGTTTGATATTAGTGATGATGAGGGAGCTGCAGACCAGGTATAATTAGCATTGTTATCTGTACGCGATCTTGTTTCATTCCTTTGTATTTGTAAGTTTTACTTCAGTTATAATTTGTACTAGTTTACCCATCGCTTTTTACTATACTTGTGTGCAACATTACCTTAACTCTAAAGCCTCTTTCTCATGGGCAGCAGTAAAAATAGGCAGTTGAGGTTTCACCTCCCACCTAAAGCCCTACAAGCCTAAGCTGCAGCAAATTCAATGTAGCCTGTCAAGTCGACCATTCAAATCAATAGGGTCACTCCGCAAGCTAAGCATTTGGTCGAAGCCCATTAGTCCCATTGAAAACTGCCATTTATCAAAAAAAAGCAGGCATTCATGAGGTGGCAGGATCGTCTCCTGAACACCAGACAGCAGCTGTTTAACTGCACGCTGAAAGGAATCCACTGCAAAATGCTTTTCAGAGATTGGACAAGCGATAGGGTAGTAATACACAGCTTGATTGCTCTTTCAGGCCATGGGCTGAATGAGAGAAAATCAGTTGATTTTTCCCTTCCATGGTAAAGCGTGCATAAAGGAACTACCACTGCTGTCTTTTTTCAGACAGCTGCAGCACCTGTGGCTACCTCCATACATACAGTGGCGCTTCCAAACTGTGGCTGCATCTGATAGAATACAGTCACTGTTAAGCCAATTTGTTTTCCATTTGGCTTAGCTGTTTTTTAAATCGACTTGTCAAGCCAAGTAGTGCTTGCAGGGCTACCCAAGTGCTTTGGATTTCAATTCTTGCTTAATTGTTTGAAATATGTGGTGTCTATGACCAGCTTAAATGTAGAAAAGGCAAAAGTTACTGCTACAGCTTAATAAATTTGAATACCGCAGGGGTTTTTTTTTCTGTTGCAGACCCTGACCAAAGAGGCGCATTGCAAGTTTAAAGTGGTTGTAAAGCCACTATATTATGATGATACAATCCCCTTTGTTAAATAAGGACATGTGACCCACTGCATGTGTTCTATAAAAATAAAAAATGCAGATTTCTACCAAATTTCCGAGTGCCTCCCGGCACGCACGTGACTGCCTGCCCCTCTCCTAGCCTGGGCTGACAGTATTAGCGGGTGAGGCAGAGAATTACCACTGACAGCAGCTGGGAGGAGAGCAGGAGTGCGGTGACCAGTCACGTCTGAAATCAGGTAGAAATCTGAATTTTTTTATTTTGTTTTTAAAACGCATGCAGCCGGGCACGTGTCCTTATTTAAAAGAGGGGAATGTATCTTCATAATATAGTTTAGTTAGCAGCAGGAGGGGGCGGGCACTGTCATGAGCTGACAGGCAGGTAGGGGGGAATGGAGGAGAGCTGCGTATGATGGAGGCATGTAAACTGACAGTGTCAGGGCTCAGCAGCCATGATAAACTGTGGTCAGTTTACAGGAGGGAGGACAGAACCAGGCTGGATCAGCCAGTATTTTAGGTTATACAAACGCAGCACAAGCACTGAATGACATGCTTTAAGAGTAACAAACCTAAACCTGGAGATGTGGTTTTGGTTGATTGCCAGACTTTGCAAAGGCCTTTTGACACCGTTCCCCACAAACGCTTACTTTACAAACTAAGAAAGGTAGGTATGGACCATAGGCTGAGTACCTGGATAGAGAACTGGCTCCAGGGGAGAGTCCAGAGGGTGGTGATAAATGGGGAGTACTCGGATTGGGTGGGTGTGGAAAGTGGGGTCCCCCAAGGTTCTGTCCTGGGGCCAATCCTGTTTAATTTATTCATAAATGATCTAGAGGAGGGGATATCTAGTACAATCTCAGTATTTGCGGATGATACTAAACTAAGCATGCCAATATCTTCTATGCACGATGTGGAAACCTTACAAGCGTATCTGAACATAATAATGGGGTGGGCAACTACATGGCAGATGAGGTTTAATGTTGAAAAATGTAAAGTAATGCACTTGGGTGCCAGAAACACGAAAGCAAGCTACTCACTGGGGGGGGGGGGGGACCTCTGTGTGAGTCTAGGATGGAAAAGGACCAGGGGTCCTAGTGGACAACAGGCTTGGCAGTGGCATGCAATGCCAAGCTGCTGCAAGCAAAGCCAACAGAATACTAGCATCTATAAAAAAGAGGATTCACTCCAGAAATAAAGAAATTATTCTCCCACTCTAAAAGACTCTGGTCTGGCCACATCTGGAGTATGCTGTCCAGTTCTGGGCACCGGTCCTCATGAAGGATGTGCTGGAACTGGAGAGTCCAGAGAAGGGCAACAAAAATAATTAGGGTAATGGAGAACATCAGCTGAGGAAAGACTACAAGCACTGAACTTATTCTCTCTGGAGAAGAGACGATTGAGGGGGGATATGATATCAATGTACAAATACTGTACTGGCGACCCGAGCATAAGGAACAAACTTTTCAGAGAAAGGGAATACAATAAGACAAGCGGCCACTCACTAAAACTAGAGGAAAAACGGTTTAACCTTAAAATACCTAAGGGGTTCTTCACTGTCAGAGCAGTAAGGATGTGGAATTCTCTTCCACAAGCAGTGGTATCAGCAGGGAGCATCGATAGTTTCAAAAAACTATTAGATGGGCACTTTAAAGACCACAACATACAGGGGTATACAATGTACGGTTGAAAGCAAACAGACACATCATAGGTTGAACTGGATGGACTGATGTCTTTTTTTCAACCTCACAAACTATGTAACTAATTGTGCCAGTGTGTATGCAGGGTTCTGTAGTAGTAGTAGTAGTAGTAGTAGTAGTGTGTGTGTGTGTGTGTGTGTGTGTGTGTGTGTAAGGAGGTGGTTGTAAGGGCACTACAGATGGTCTGTGGAGGCATTGCCTCTCTAATGCCCTCCTCTGGCTCGGCTGTAGAAACAGTTTTTTGTCCTAGCTGTTCTAAGAAAAACCTATGTGTGTGTGTGTATGTATATATGTGTGTGTATATATCTCAAAAGAGTGAGTACATCCCTCACATTTTTGTATTTATTTTATTATATTTTTCATGTGATGACACTTTGCTACAATGTAAAGTAGTGAGTATACAGCTTGTATAACAGTGTAAATTTGCTGTCCCCTCAAAATAACTGAACACACAGCCATTGTCTAAACCAGTAGGGGTGTACTCGCTTTTGTTGCCAGCGGTTTAGACATTAATGGCTGTGTTGAGTTATTTTGAGGGGACAGCAAATTTACACTGTTATACAAGCTGTACACTCACTGTGTGTGTGTGTGTATGTATATATGTGTGTGTGTATGTATATATGTGTATGTGTGTATAAATATTACACGCAGAGTTATAACTGCTGTTATTTATTTATTTTTAACACGCACAAACACTATAATTATTGTATCAGCGTATGTATTAAATTCAACAAGAAAAACGGTAATGTTTTTCTCATGGAATAGTCATTTAACTGCTGTTATTTCTTCATGAATCGTTAGAAGCCTTAGGGCTCTTTCACACGGCCGCTCCGTATGTCCGCAAATCATCCTATTTTTTTGCGGTTGATTTGCGGACATAATGTAAGTCAATGGCATTGCGGATGTCAGCGGAATACCATCCGCTGACATCCGATTTTCTTCCTTTCAGTTCTGTTCCGTTTTTTGGAACGGAACAGAACCCTATTTTTCCTCCGTTCAAAAAAACGGAAAGGAAGGAAAATCGGATGTCAGCAGTGTCATCCGCTGACATCCGCAATGCCCATAAACTTACATTATGTCCTCATCCGCAAACGGATGGGATGATATGCGGGCATACGGAGCGGATGACACAAATTTCGTCCGCTCCGTGAAGAAAAAAAAAAAAAGTCCCGCAGCGGACAAAAACAGCTGAGCTGCCGTCTGAAAGAGCCCTTATTTTTATTTGTTAATTGACTGCTGTCCATGCTGTTCCACACTAAAAAATATTAGTGAGCTGAAAAAAGCATCCTAAGTGGGGTATATTAAAAATCTGGAATCCCCCACGCCACCCACCCTATGTTTTCTATGAGCAAGATGTTTAGAAATGTTACCTTTTTTGTTTTACTTTTAGTTGCAGCAACCAGCTGGATTAAGTCAGCCTGTGGTGCTATTACGGGGCCATGATGCTGAACGGTTGATGAACCTTGTGCACAACAACACAGAGGCACTGGTGGTGATTGAAGTTCCGGAGCAGCCCAAGTGGGTGAGGCAGAGTTTTTAATTCTACTTGGGATGAGGGGGGAGGTTGATGGAGCCAAATGTTTGATTAGAAGATGCTTCCTTCATGATGTTAGTAAAGTCTATTTCTCTTTTCGCAGCCTGACCATGACATCTGGATTCTGGTCACAGTGGTGGGCACAGTCTCAGTCATTGTCTTATACTCGGTCATCCGGCTTCGCTGCAAGCAGACCTCATCACAGGTAAAGCCATACACTGCATTTAGGGAAAACATGGAACTGGCCATTGCTCACCTCTTCTTCTGAAATGAGAAATGTTTCCTGGCTGTCAGGCTGACCCCTTTGACGCAGAGAAAATAAGTAAATAAGAATTTGCGACTTTCCTGATATGCATACTTGTTCTGGGTCAGTGACTTGGGATGCATTGAAGCCATTGAGTTAGAACAGCAAGGTTAATTGTGGTAGTCCCCTAATTTGTATACGTTTGATTCCCACACAAACATTTTCTAGCCCAATTATCCTAAAAGATGTCTTTAGCTGCCAATATGTAAACAGAATACAAAATGTTTTAAATTGTAAAGGGTTACATTTTTTTTAATCACCTTACAGCAGGGCTTTAATGTGTACAAATTTTGCATTGCTGTTAATCACTGACCAATTTTTGAATGTCTCCATTAATAATGGCATTTTACTGATACTTAGGGCTGGTTCACACTATAATGTGTTGTATTGTAAGCTATGCGTTTTCGCTTGCTCCATACCCCAATGCGTGCCAAGCATTACTTTTATGTTTTGAAAAATAGCCTGGCCAAAATGGCACTTGTCAGCCTCTTTCCTTTCTTGTGCCCCAACTTTGAACACTTATTTAGCAATAAAATTTAAACTCAAAACTGCCCAAAAAGTGCTAATTGGCAATTTTTAAAGACACAAATTTTCAAAGGGAAACGTTTTTTGATGGTGTACAGAAAATAAACCTGTCCCTAACTTCTATATAAAAGAATTTAAGTATTAGCAACTGTAAACAAGAAGGTAGTGGAACATGATGTATTGGGGTAGAGGAGTACAGAATGCCTAGTAAATGTACTTTGCTTTTCCTTCCAGGACTCATTACAACAGCAGACTTCGTTGGCCATAAGCCGACTTAGTACCAGAAAATATCAGCCTCGAAAGTCGAGAGATTGGCGTGCAAATGGTGGCAGAGTGGAAACTGCAAGCACCAGCAGTTCTGTGCCAGTGTGTGCTGTATGCCTAGAGGAATTCTCAGACGGACAGGTAACTAACTGACCAATATAGTTTGTTTGTGAATTCACTAACATCCCCGCTTTCCTAATTGGGAAACACATCATGGACTGACAGCTACCATCTTCAATGAAATAGTTCCCTCTGCAGCTGGTGGATGGTTGGTGTTTTGCCCAGGGTCATATATAGGCACCTTGCCAAATAGCTTGCAGTAGCTTAGATGTGTTTTTTCCACAGTTGCCTTTAACCTCACGGGTATCCCAAATAAAATCCTGTTGTGTAAAATGTTTTTTCCATTTTTTCTTTAATGTAAAGTTGCTAATGTGCCATGAATATCTATGTATAATATTGAACACCATTCTTTTAGCAGAATGTTCCCTACTTTTTGGTCTAATACTGTTTTTATTCTCTCTAGGACTTGAGGGTATTGCCTTGCTGCCATGAGTATCACCTGGAGTGTGTTGATCCATGGCTGAGGCAGAACCATACCTGCCCCCTATGTATGTTTGACATCTTAGGTAAGCAAACTCCCATCTTCTAATCTCAGTGCAAAAAGTGGATATGAGAGTGTATATTTTTGTTCTTTTTTATATATTGGTGTAAATATTGAGTCAATATTTCACAAATACCTGTTGATCCTGCCAGTTTCAGTATTTTATCTGTTGCACTCCCTCTGGGGCCTGTTTTAATGTGACCATCAGCTCTCCGTTTTGCAGGACAGTGGTCTCCTTGTGCTTTTACCCAATCTGCTGCAGCCAATGCCCATGCTTTGACCATTTAGCAGCTGAGACAGACACTTGCTGCAAAAGTGCAAATGTAACTTACCCTTCTGATGGAAGGCTGATCTGCTGGCAGGACCAACTGGTAATAAAACTACAGTGTGCATTCTGGTAAAACAAACACTGTTCTAATCAAAGTATGGTAAAAAGAAAAAGGTTCTTTAACTTTTAATTTGTCTAACCCATGTCTGGAGAGTTCAAAAGGTATAGTAATTAGATGGTGTTTTTTTAATAAAGAAACAGGTCAGTCCCCCAACAGTTCTTTTATTCTGTGAACTCATTCTCACGTGTACACTGCTTTCATACAGGTTTAGCATATTTAATAAAGAAGAACTGCCAGGGTATTATTAGCATAACCTAACCTCTGATTTGACCTTGAGACACCACAGCCCTAACAAAAAATAAAAACTCTTCACTTCTAAATTTGCCAGCAAAAAGTTTTCAGTGTAGAACATTGTGCATATAAGTGCATGAACAATAGAGTATCTGCTATAATTTTCTAGCCTGACCAGTTAAGACTCTACTGACCTTAAGATATGTGTACAGTGCTGATGGGTCCATTTATACCAGTAAAAATGTCAATTATCTGATGAGACATGCCTCTGGAATTTTACAGATCCATCTTGGTAATATTTTGTGAGGACTATTGGGTTTTATCTAACCATGAAGGCTTGGAATTTGTGTGTAAATCTAGAAACCTACGTGTTTAAAGTCACATATTGGCTCCAAGAGATTAAAATATCGACTTGGTTTTTAATGCATTAACATATTTGCATGCTCTATTTTTATTAAATTGAAGTTTATTTTTGATTAGATAAATAGGGATTTTATATATATATATATATATATATATATATATATATATATATATATATGATGGTATCAACAATGCAACCCATTTGCTCCTAACCAGGCAGGTTTTGAAAGGAGAAGTGTGGGAATGGAAAAAAAAACATCCATAATCACTTCTTTGGCTGAAAAATCGATGTGTTGCTGCAACTGTCCCTTGCAAACTCTTAAAACCAAGAACTGTGCAATCACATAAACGCTGATCACTCAGTCCACTCTGAGTAGAGATCTATGACTGGCACTCACCGCTTTCTGTCCCTCCAGCACTCACTGGAGCATCAGGCTGGATGGGGATGGGAGGGCTGGATCAGAGGAGTATTTTACAACATCAATAAATTGTATGTTTGAATATGGAAGGCTCTATTTATGTTAGAAGAATGTATTTCTCATGTTGTGTTTTTTTTTCGTTTTTACCAGCAGAAGTGAACACCCCTTCACGTCCAGCACAATCCCGTCCTCCTGCACAGCCACAATTTTGGAGACCTTACCCTGGTGCTGCTCATTTGCAGTATCCTCTACAGCCCCACTCTACATCCTTAGTATATCCTCCAATGAATAATAGGATATTTGTGTCCCACACACCCTATTTTCTTGGCACTGGACAGCCCTGGGATGCAGCAGCGCCCCGCCATCATCGATGGGCACCAGAGGGCCCCAGAGAAGTGATCATCCCCCCTCACTCTCAGGTGTCCAGTGGATATTTACCAGATGACCCAGGCAGTGACAGCAGCTCAGGTCCATTTAATGGTGGGTCTTCCAGTGAGAACTGTACAGATGTCAGTCTACGTTGCCTACAAGGTTCCTCTTCCTCCTCTTCTTGCCACAGCTCCCAGAGCAACCCAGGGGATTCTCCCCCTCCAGCACTTGCCTCTATTCTTCTACCTCAGAATGATCTCCCAGGATTCAACACTGTTGTGCCAACACAGAATTCTTATGCTAGTCATGTTCATTATCACCAACATCGACATCACCACTACAGACGTCACCACCCTAATGTGTCCCACCCCCACAGAACCAAAAGGAGGCCTCGGCCCTCTAGAGGGGAGGTCAGGACAGACTTAGGGGGTCAGAGGGAACACAGGACATCTAATAGTGGAGAATCTAGATCTCTTCTAACACGTAAAGAACCAAGGACACTATCATCTAGGCATTGCCCTGATCCAAGGACTAATCGGGAGACTATCAGGCAAAGCCAGTCCTCACCACTGTCTCCTTCACAAACACATGAGCCACATGAACCTGAACCCTCAACTTCTTTAAGGAACCACCGAGCTGAACATTTAAGTAGAAGTCACCGGAAGAAAAGATCCTCTGCATCAGTGCAACCTCCACCCTACAGTGCCCGCCATTTCTGCACTAATCTTTGTGTTCAGCACTGTGAAAGAACTCAGCCCATGCGGGTGGAGGGTGGCAGACTTGTACATGCTAGACTAAACACACACAGAGAAAACACAGCAATGATGCACTTGTATCACCCACCTCATCATGACCATGGTAAGTAACTTAAACTATTTTTGCATTTTGGAGAGAGCGGAGAAAAATTAAAATTTTCATTAAGCTTTATCTCGGTCAGTGATGATATTGTGTTGATTTTCCCTCACTTGCTGTCCCAGTTAGGACCTGTAAAAAAAAAAAAAAATTTTGTCCCCTGAAAACATTGTCAGAAGTTCTAGCCCTTTCTTATGCTAAAAATTTACTTTTGCTCATCTGTGTTGAAGAGATTTCCCATCAGTTCCTGTTCTGACAGGAAGAGAGAATACATCTTCCCACCAGGAATACAAATGGCAATATAACCCAGTAGAGGCTGTAACCCGTTCCTGTGTTAAGGTTTTGACTGAAGTTGTCTTCAGGTTGTGGAGATGTTACTGTTTCATACACCAAATATCTTTGTGTATATGTAGTCTATCCCAATATATTATACATCTTTTTTGCTCGATAGCTGGGTCCTGAATTTTCTAGCACATTTGGATATGTATATTTTATAGAATTTAATTTGGAAGAACAAGATCAAT
The DNA here is from genome assembly GCF_965119305.1 of Pelophylax lessonae. Lineage (NCBI taxonomy): Eukaryota > Metazoa > Chordata > Amphibia > Anura > Ranidae > Pelophylax > Pelophylax lessonae. The sequence goes on from NC_138769.1 coordinate 164,644,756, forward strand.
CCAGGAATCCTTCCCAATGCAGCATTTATGTAAAGAACGCATACTATAAGTTAAACATGTATGACTTTCTATAATCCTCTTTTATTTTCTAAGCCTGCGTGCCTCTGTCTATGCGTTTTCTAAAAAAACTACAGTGAATACCTTATTTCAGTGTGCTGCTTTGCGCTCATGTGACTGGCTGGCTCTCTACTCTCCCCGTCTGACAGCTGCAGGGGACAGGGCCGAGATTCCCCTGGTGACGTCACTTGGGAGAAAGAGAGGGGTGAGAGCAAGCCGGCCAGTCACATGATCGCAAAGCAGCACACTGAAATAAGATATTCACAGTAGTTTTTTTTTTTTTATAAAACAGACAGGCTCCCAGGCTTAGAAAGCAAAGAGGATTACATAACATATGAAGTTATTTCAGATACAGTGGTGGTGGGGGGGGGGGGGGGGGCTGACACGGAGCTTGACTGGCAGGGAGGGGGGCGGGGGGAGGAGGACACAGGAAAGCAGGGCTGCGGATGATGGACATCATGTACACTGACCACGGTGTCTGGGCTCAGCAGCCGTGATACACTGTGGTCAGTGTACAGAGGGGAGGGTAGAAACTGGCAGGATCAGCCAGGTTTTTAAGGTGATAGAAGGGGCCAAATTACACAGCACAAGCACTGTGCTGTATAACATGCTTTAAGGGAATCAATTTTTTTTTTTCTTTTTTTTTTTAGGGTAACGCTTGAAGATCATTATTTGAACTAGTTGTGCTTCTTGATTTGCTTCCAGGTTGCTCTTAGTGTTTACCAATCAGTTGTGTTTTTTTTTTCACATTTGAGTGGAAAATAAAAAAATATCAGGTGTCATTCTCTAGATATTTGTCTGACACCGATACTCAGAAAAGACATAATACTTTAGTCCAGCCTTTCTCTACCTTTTTACCATGTAGAACCCCTTGAAATAATTTTTATACACTTTACATCTTGAGCTTATAATACATTAGCCACAACGCCCTGTGATATTAGTGTCTTAGTGTTGGGGTGGAAAAATGGCACCCCCCCCCAATCCCCTTTGCAGATGTCGGCCCTACAGCCGAGGTTTCCATCGGCTACCGGGTGCTGCCATTGCCGGTGAGGGAGCCTGGCAGTGAAGCCTTGCGGCTTCATGGGCGGGTCCCTGATGTGCATGCGGATTTGCTTGGCGGCGGGGGAAGGAGGGGGGCCAAACTTCCAAGGGACAGCGCCGCGGTGCCGTCTCCCAGAAGTGGGAAAAGGTACCTGTCAAAAACAGGTACCTGTTCCCCCCTGAAAGATGCCAAATGTGGCACCGGAGGGGGGGAGGAAGCAAATGAGCAGAAGTTCCACTTGTGGAGCTCCGCTTTAAAGGATTACTAAACCCAATAACCAAAAAAGTAATATATTGAGGCTTTCCAGTCCCTATATGTTTCAGCAGCTACAGAAAATCCCTAGATCTAAATCTTGCCAGAAAATGTAGTGTCCCTGTCACTTTTATCTTCCCTTCACTACTAATCTCCCCACCTACTTTGTAATGGAGATGAACAAAGGCAGACATTTTTGTAGTGCATGCTGTATGGCAACCATGGTTCCCCCTCGTAGATACAGTGGAGGAGTAAGCATAGCCACCCAGGGGCAGGAAGTGTGTTGTTTGCAGATTATTGGGTAGAAAAAAAAGAAATGACAACAAATGCATCCATTTTGTTTAAGAACTGCTAAACTGCTTTGCTTTAAGAATTCAGGCTGATGCCCCATCGCAGTGCTAACTGATCCAAATTATGTCCTAGCTTGTTCTACACACAGATGAACCCATATTCCTGTCAAGATGCCTCTTTTTCACAGATTTCAAGCAATAAAATAATTTACATGGCAGTTGGAGTTAGGAGGGTGGACATTTAGCTGTAGAAGCCAGAGCCTTCAGACAGAGTGGTGGAAGAAGAGTGTGCAGGAGCCTGGCATTGATCCATTGATCACGGTGCAAGGTTTGTAGGCTACTGTGAATAAAAATAATAAATGCACGTTTTTATTCCTGAAAAAATATGTGCATTCATTATTTTTTTAAAGATGGGCCTAACCTTTAAAGGGGTTGTAAAAGTTGAAGGTTTTCCCCCGCAGCCCCCTCTTTAAATACATACCTGATCCGGATCCAGCGATGTGCGCAAGAGCGGCTGCTCTGTTTGGTCTCTGCACCCTCATTGGCTGCTAATCGCAGCCAATGAGTCAATAAAGGGGAGAGTGGGGGGCATGGCTGAGCCCTGTTCTGGGTATCTTATGGACACAGAGAGCGGGCCTCGGCAGCGAGCGAGCACCAGTGCCCCCATAGCAAGCGGCTTGCTATGGGAGCCCTTGGAGAAGAGGAGGATCGGGGTGCTCCTTGCAAAACTATTATACAGAGCAGGTAAGTATAAGAAGTTTGAAGTGCAAGGGCTGCCTGATTGTACATAAATTAGATAGTTTAGGTACATCTTCATATTACAATTTTGGTAGATTGAAGTTGATTGTACAGAAATTGTATGGTCAGATTGTAACTGAAAATAAGAAAGTGACATTGAAAATGAAATCTGTATGCAATAAATCCTTTTATTCAAGTATGTGCAGAGCCTATAAAATATGCTACATACAGTATAGCAAGTCAGGACAACCTATAATTACACCCCACCTGTCATCTGCGTACATGGAAGCAGTGATTTTGCTGACCAAACTAATATTTATGTGACTACAGCCCATCCATTAAGCAGGATCGGTTTGATATCACTGCTTCCTGGTGAATTGATAGGTTTAAACTGACAATTGTCATTTTGTTGCTTCCATTTATCTAACATAGCCAGCAAGAGCATTAACTATACCTGCACACTCTCTATTGCTATACAGATGTACATTTTTTTTTTTTTTAAGAATTGATAATGTTAGGTTTAGTCTCCCTCGGGTATAATAATGGGGGTGCATAGCTTTGTACATATGTTATTCCATTGAATTGCTTCTCATTTATTGTACATTCTAACTTTCCCCTCCTCCTCTCCTATAGGTGCCGATACTGAAGGGATTGAAGCTGTTTGTGAACATGCAGTGTAAGATCCGGCAGTACGTTCATGTTTGGCATGACCCAATAGTACAGACTGCAGTGGTGGGGGATGCAGAGTCCCTAGCACTTGCCTTCTAATCCAAGCTTCCAGATCCTCCCTCAGCCATTAAGGTCATTTTCCACCCTTTTCATCTCCGCAGAGTCTGTGCAGCTGCTGAATTAGTCCACAACATCTGTGCATGTGAGTCTACACTTCCGGCTTCTGAGCCCTGCTGAAAAATGTCCAGATCATGTAGTCAATTCTCCAAGCATATTAGTTACATGCCACGTTGCTGTGCCAAGGGTTTAGTGGCTCGGAAAATCAGGGGAGGGGCAGATTAACCAGGCAAATCTGCCTTATTTAAAAATAAAAACAAAGGGAGTAAACTAGTGGTGTGATTCACAAGGCTTTGCGTGCGGTAAATTGTGTGGTGGGACGCTTTGATGAAATGGAAATAAGGCTGATTTGGACGCCTTTGGAGTAACAGATGCTGCTCTCCAGACCGATGTGAATGGGCTAAGCATTTTCTCAGGCAGTGTGTGACTGTCCAGCTGTTGATCTGCAGGCTACACCTGTGAATGACTCGCGTAGAATTTCTAGATGTTTTAGGCTGGTTCGGCCATTAAACTTTGGTTAAAGAGGCTCTGTCAGGAGGAACGGGGTAAACTCATGTACACACATACGTGCAACAGCCTCATGGCCAAATCTTGGGCTGTTCTGACAGACAAAGCTTTGACACATTTCCACACTTTAAGTTGGTTTTGGTTCTTGCACATTACTGTTGGCTTATATTGGGCAGCCTCACTGAACAGTAGGAATATGCAGGAGGTAGAAAAGGCAAGCTTTGTCATCATCGGGAAGTGTTGAAGCTTTGCCTGTCAGAACAGATCAAGATCAGCCATGAACGGAAGGCTTTGAAGGCTGCTGCAGGTATGTGCCTGTTCCTTGGTGTGCTTGGTTTTTTTTTTTACCTACTTCAGTTTTTTTTTTTTCCCTGGCAGAGTCTCTAAAATAATCCCTGATATTGATTAGTAGTAATGACCTATGATACCTGGGGACTGGCAATGGCACAGCCAGTATACAGAATTGGTTTAATAGATTTGACAATATGAAAACCTGAAATTGGGGCAGTCAAGCAGTTGGCGGCACCACTGGGGTGCATTTGATTCCTAAAGGCCACCAAAAACTACCTACTTTGGCTACCCCATTGTAAAGTCTTACTCTTCCTTCTGCACTTAACATTGTAAAAAAAAAAAGTTGAACAGTGAGAGAGACTGCCTTGGGATATCAGACTAATTTTAGATGCAGAGATTTTACAACCAAAGTTTCCAACTTTGCCTATTTGTGACTTCTTCCAGAAAACTATTTTTGTAAGGCAGTTTCGTAGTCTGACCTCTTTGCTGCTGCTTCGTGTGTTAATGGTAGCCATTACCTTTATTGATAAATCTTTCTGACAGCAACTGCAGAGCCACATGACAAGCAAGATCAGGAGTTGAGCCCGCAGACCTTTGCACTAGACATAAAGTCACCAGGCCAGTCTATCTCATAGTATAGCAGTACACACTGACACTTTTAAAAGGTCCTTTGTTTTACCCCCCCACACCACACACACACACACACACTAAAAAAAATTAAAAAGTCAGCAGCTACAAATACTTTTCTAAAGACCCACCATTCCAGGGATCCTCCAGCACTGTCCTCACCAGAGCCAATTTTTCAATGGGCTTTAGGTCCAGGCTCTGGCATCTTAACTAAGGGAAACCGGGTACGTGTGTGAACCTCCACTTAGATTGCCTAGGTGAATCCAAACGGAAGTAGGAGTTGCTACCTGTCATAAGGCACCCGCTTCCCCTCCAATAAAAATAAATGTCAGTTGTTAAAGGGGGGTGGGTGGAATAGGCAAACAAGCAGAACTTCCCCTTTTGAGTAAAGTCCTGCTTTAAATCCCAGTGATCCCCATTTTGTTTGGTTCTGATCTCATTTACATGGAGTAAATAATAGTTAAGCATATTCAAACATGGACAGCAATGTCACACTTTTCTTACAAATGCCAGGAAATACATGGAGCACTTAAGCACCAGGAGCGTTCTCCTCTATGGAATCTATCCAGTTCCCTCCAATGCCTACTATGGCACCCCATAGATTGTTTTATTTTCTTTCCTTGCACCACTGGTGGAAGGAAAAATGACTCGGTTCCCCCATCAACATATTAGTCCATGTTGATGGGGGAATGCCTCCGGCAGCGCCTTTGTGTTCTGCCAGCGAGGAGCCATCCCGGCCAGCAGAAAACAAGGATTTCTGCTAGCGGCTATATCCACTGGCTGTAATCATGTTTGAAAAATACATTAGTTGGATTTTCCCAAGTCGATTGATGGATGTACTCGGGTACAATCAGCCTACCTTTACATACAGTGGATCTAAAAAGTCTACACACCCCTAATAAAATGTCAGGTTTCTGTGATGTAAAAAAAAAAGAAGAAATTAATATAAATATCAGAACTTTTTCCACCTTTTAATGTGACCTATAAACTGTACAACTCAAGATGAAAAGCAAACTGAAATCTTTTAGGGGGGAGGGGGGTAAAAATACAAAACTAAAATAATATGGTTGCATAAGTGTGCACACCCTCTTATAGCTGGGTATGTAGCTGTGTTCCAAATTAAGCGATCGCATGCAAACTCATGTTACACAGGAGTCAGTACACACCTGCCATAATTTAAAGTGCCTCTGATTAAACTCCAAAATAAAGTTCAGCTTTTCTAGTAGGTCTTTCCTGACATTTTCTTAGTCACATCCTACAGCAAAAGCCATGGTCTGCAGAGAGCTTCCAAAGCATCAGAGGGATCTCATTATTAAAAGGTATCAGTCGGGTGAAGGGTACAAAAGAATTTCCAAGGCATTAGATATACTATTGAACACAGTGAAGACAGTCATCATCAAGTAGAGAAAACATGACACAACAGTGACATTTCCAAGAACTGGAAGTCCCTACAAAATTGATGAAAAGACGAGAAGAAAACTGGTCAGGGAGGCTGCCAAGAGGCCTACAGCAACATTAAAAGAGCTGCCGGAATATCTGGCAAGTCCTAGCTGTGTGGTATATGTGACAAAAATCTCCCGTATTCTTCATATGTCTGGGCTATGGGGGTAGAGTGGCAAGACGGAAGCCTTTTCTTAGGAAAAACATCTAAGCCTGGCTAAATTTTGCAAAAACACATCTGAAGTCTCCCAAAAGAATGTGGGAAAATATGTTATGGTCTGGTGAAACCAAGGTTGAACTTTTTGGCCATAATTCCAAAAGTTATGTTTAGCACAAAAACAACACTGCACATCACCAAAAGTACACCATACCCACAGTGAAGCATGGTGGTGGCAGCATCATGCTTTGAAGTTGTTTTTCTTCAGCTGGAATGGGGGCTTTAGTCAAGATAGAAGGAATTATAAACCGTTCCAAATGCCAGTCATTATTGGCACAAAACCTTCAGGCTTCTGCTATAAAGCTGAACATGAAGAGGAACTTCATCTTTCAGCATGACAATGACCCAAAGCATACATCCAAATAAACAAAGGAATGGCTTCACCAGAAGATTTTGGTATGGTCCAACCAGAGCCCAGACCTGAATCAGATTGAAAATCTGAGGGGTGATCTGAAGAGGGCTGTGCACAGGAGATGCCCTCGCAATCTTAAAGATTTGGAGTGTTTTTGCAAAGAAGAGTGGGCAAATATTGCCAAGTTAAGATGTGCCATGCTGATAGACTCATAACCAAAAAGACTGAGGTGCTAAAGGTGCTTCAACAAAGTACAGGTATTAGTTTAAAGGTGTTCACACTTATGCAACCAGATCACATTACAGTTGGAAAAAGTTGTGAAATGATTTATCTTTGTCATTTTTTTTTTTTTTTTACATCACAGAAACCTGACATTTTAACAGGGGCATGTAGGCTTTCTATATCCACTGAAGATCAAATCTTGCCCAGTTCCTGCTGAATTGGCCGAATTTCGGTCCTTATGTATGATAAACTAAGTGCATTCCTCACTATGGGGAACAATGGACTAAGATATAAAATGTAAAGTGAAGCCATGAAAACTTTTTTGCCCAAATCTGATTGCAGATGTTTTTTGTCCTACACCTCCCTGTTGTCTATATTGTCAGTGCTAATGCTGATCCTTCTTGTACTGTAGGTTAATTTTCTTTTCTTTGTTTTAGAATTTTCCTGTGATATGACTGAAAGCTCCTTACATCTATACAATATCCAATAAAATGCAAAAGAGTGCCTGGGGAGCTCTCCACCTAAAGCAGTGCCATTCACAGGATCAGTGACCTGCAAGCACTTCTCTGCAGCTTCTCTAAAGGAGACCATCAGAATGAGAGTATGTAAAAGAAAGACCTGACCACTACTGGTCAGTGAATGTATGGCTTGATGCACACAGCACAGCCTTGTTGATCTTCAGAGCATACCATTCATACTACTTGCCAAGACTAAAGCATTCCTCGACCAACAATTCCAGAAAATGCAGCTGTACAGACAAATCATCAGTCGTTTTTATTCACGGTATATTGTCAGTCCAATGTATACTGTGCACTACACGGCTCACTGGAATCACTTCTTATTTGCACTTATCAAATCACCTTTAATACTGTGGACTCTGTGCCAGATTTGGCCTTATGCCCCGAGTTCAATGGGGTAAAACATTTACTTTGAAATGGCGGCTATCATTTTTTTAAAAGTTTTACAAAAAGACTCATATATATATATCACCGGTACCTAAGTGGTAATTTTACCATACGTGACTTCTCAGGTACTGCCAATACAAACCAAGCTCACATCTAAAGACTTAGTGGTCTTTGCTTTTTGTATGTCTCAACCTGAAAAGGAAGATTGTAAGTTCTTGTGCCTTTTCAATGCCATGTACAGAATTGTATAATAAGATATGCTTTGTATATGTGTAAAAGTATTATATTTATAAGAAAACTGTGGTTCATTGAAGAACTAATGAAGCTAATTTTCCTATGGATTTGTGTCGTCCTAGTCTTTCTTTGGGGTGTGTCATTTCCCTTTTAAATGAGCAGTGAAAATCTTGTTCAACAAACTGGGGTGTAATAAGAAACCTAAAAGAAACACAAGCCTATTATTACATCTGCTCTGGTTCTTTTGTGTGCACAGGTCAGCTTCAGAGAGAAAAAAATATATATTCTCATGAGATAAATATAGAGACTACTGAAAATGCTAATTGCCTGGCTGTCATACCAAAGGATGGCCAGCCAACTAGAAGCTTTATCAGGCAATCACAGCCACATTTGTTCATTCAGGGCAAGGTGACAGGATCCCTTACTAGTCAACCCTCCCCCAACCACATACATTTAGCTTCCTTGGGGTCCCCACTATTCTGTCCTTCCACCAGAGCTGCAAGTCTAGCCCTGTGTAGGGTCAAGGGAGTGCAATGAAAGTGAGCATTCACTTGACCATACACTATTGGATTCCTCCATTCATGCTTCACAGCACAAATAGATGATTCTCATGCTGCATCTACTGTATTCTGCCGGCCAGCTCCAGGGGCTTTCAGAATACCTGAACTGCAGCAGCATCTTATTGAATGCAGCTGCAGTTCAGCTGACAATTTGCCATCCAGCTCCTTCCATTTTTTAATCAAAGGATGTCGGGCAGGATGGTGGCGAAAAGGCCAGTCATGGACCAAATTTTGCCCAGTTCATCAGGAACACGTATTGTATGGCCAGCTTAAGTGGGCCTTGGGGGGGAGGGGCGTGCAAAGGTTTTGTCACTTTGCCCCATGCATGTCTATTTAAACTAATTTTTTGCAGCTTTCAACCTTTATTTTCTCTGAACAAGTCTTTTTACTTAACCCTTAAGAGGTTTTGCCTTCATTATAAGCTCTCAGGTAATGCTAATGTATCTGAGAGAAGTGCAGGGCCGCATCCCTTTAGAAGTGATGAATGAGCCTTTATTTCTCACCACAAACTGCCTATGCAGAATCCTGAAGTTTTACTTTAAAACGAATGGGAATGACCGTGAGCAAGTCGCACAAGGAGGATTCTCAGATGTACAGAACATCCAAAGGTTGCCAACTTTTATTACTACAAATTGCAAAGGTCTAAATGAGACCTTAACAGCCTTTCCACCCAGGTACAATTTACTCTTCTGAAAGCTGGAGCAATATATACCTGGATAGCTGGAGGTTATGTCCCTGCAGCAGGAGGAGACAACCGCAGAACAGGAGATTTATGACAACACAATAAAACAGCTGTTTCCAGAGAACCTTTATCTTGGAAGAAAAAGAAATGTGCAGTTGGGTTCTGAACCCTTTTGACCCTTTGATTGCCATGTACATGTACTTTCTGTCGTGGCTGCGCCATCTGCTAGGTAGCCATGGATGTGGAAAATAAGTAACCGCAATCAGTGGGTTAAAAAAAAACTCCATGGCTGCTTTTGCAGGAATAAACTTGTTTAGTCACTGCTGTGTGGCCCCTGTGTAAACTGTAAAAATATTCGGAGTTGATGCATACTGTAACCAATGGATTACTTCCGCAAATCCAATACACCCCCCTCCCCCCTCATTTCACATCCATTGCCTGATGCATTGGCCTGCTTTGGGTTACTTGCGCCCATTTTTCTATGGGTCCTTAACAACGCACCATAAAATATATCAAATTCTTTTCTTCAATGCACGAAAGTACATTGCATGTGTTTTTTATGATGTGTACACTGCACTTTGAGGATCAGATGTGTTTTATTGCATGTTACAGGGTCCATTAAAAATGAATGGGAGCCCTCCCAAAATGCATAGAATGTCCAACGGGCCAAGGCTCATAGGTGTAAATACGTCTTTAGTCTAGTGTTAGTCGGATACTGAGAGATTTAATTTGTTGGTAGTCTTCACATTTGCAGCAAAGTCAAGCTGATACTGAGGTCTTTATTACAGGTATTTGTATAGCACTATCAATCTATGCAGCGCTTATATTGTACATTCACATCAGTCCCTCAAGGAGCTTACAATCTAAGATCCCTAATTCACATTCATACATACACATATTGGGGCCAATTAACCTATCAGCATATCTTTGGAGTGTTGGAGAAAACCCACGCAGGGACAGGGAGAACATGCAAACTCCAGGCAGGTAGAACTGTGGTTGGGGTTAGAACCAATGACCCTAGTGCTGCTAGGCAAAAGCGCTAACCACTTAGCCACTGCGCTTCCCCTTAGCGCTCATCCAACAGTTTAATTTTAGTAGTATCTGTCTAATGCATCCTATTTTCAAGAGCACCCAGATTGAAAGCCAGGTGTGTTGCATCCAAATGTGCAGACTTGCCTATCTGGAGAAGAGAGCAGAAATATGACATCATCAGTCTGTGGCTGCCATTTAACTGTCGAGTCAGCAAGCTGGAGGTTTAACGAAAGGACACCCCTGTATTCCTTCGCCTCTCTATAACTGTAACAGAGAAAGTAGAGCTGTATAATTCTAAGAACTAATTCCCCCTTTCACACATATGCAATTTGTTTTGGCTGCTGCATGATGAGTAATTCAATTATTGTCTATGGGGCCTGTTCACATCTATGCAAGGCGCTTCCATGCGGCTTGGAAAAAGGTGCATATGCTTCTTTTGGTACGACATAGTGCATCTTGAAACCATAGTCTTAGCGCTTAAAATGCAGATGTACAAGTGTGAACCTAGTCTAAATAGACAGGAATATAGAGCCTTTGGCAAGTAAAAGCTCCCTTATATCTCTTTCATGTGTTTTGATATTTTATTTGAATTTCATCTTTAAAGACTGGATCACATTGCAGCCAGTCAACAAGTACTTTTTAAAAATTACAGTTCAACAACTGCATATTTTCTCAGAAGAGGTCTCCTAATGCACATTGCTTGCTTTCAGTAGGTAAAAAGGATATTAAAAAAAGTGTGAGCGGTCTTTGGATAGCGTTGCAGTGTTAAATACTTGAATTAGCTTGCTCATTTCTCTTTTGTTCACGCTCCATAAATCATAACTACTGGGTTATATTGCGTCCTCCAGGAGTAGGACTAGGCAGAACAAAAAACACCTGGCAACTCCCATGGGCCATCCTCCATCTGGTATATAGCCCCCCTCTCTGCTCTAGGTAATCAGTTTTAATCTGTCTAGTCAGGAGTAAGGACCTAGGCTCCTGGCTGCGACCTCTGGTCCTAGCAATTATTTTCTCCTACTTACATCTTGTTTTTTCTCTTTGGAGATCTACAATAAACTGCCAGGTTGGATAATCTAGATCCAGTGGTCCCCCCTAGCCCAGCCAGCTAACGTGTGCAGACGGCTAGGTCGGCCGCGACATAGCCTCACGGACAGAGGCTGGCCCTTGAGTGACATCTCGCGGGGTCGTATATGACCAGGCTTGGGTCTGAGTAGCAGCAGTCCCTTGGCTGACAGCTCTCCTACATTGGTGGTGAGGATTCTGTCTCGAGTGTTACCTGCACCATGGAAGGGTATGTACAGTCCCCTCTCCCCTTTTGGCTTTTTTTGGGGTGGACCCAGATAACCTCCAGGGATCCATGGTGATGCTGGGTCCGAATTCTCTGCGCTCCTCCAATCTTTAGGGTGAGTTCTTTGGGTGGTCCCTGTTCTCTTTCTCTCTCTAATAGGAACCCTGGGCTTTGGGGGGATCCTTTAGTGGAGCCAAAAGATCGTTTTTGTACTGCAAGGTCTTCCTTTCCTTATGCAGCCTCAGGGTCACATCTCCCCCACTGACTCCCTCATGGAGGTGGAAGGTCCCTCAAAACCCCAGCTTCCCATGGTTGCACTGACGGCGGTCCTGCAGTCCTTAGTGTCCCGGGTGGAAGTGGCATGTGGGCAAAGGCCCAGGACGAAGCTTCCGCAGTCTTTCCCTGCTCAGTCTGTCTCATCTGAGCCTGATGCTGCCGTGGACCCGGCCTGTCCAGGGGGGCTTAAAATCACACCCCCAGATCCATCTGATAGTAAGGATATATCCTCCATGCTCGCAGCAGCGAATGAAAAATCGCTGGTAGACGCACTTATCACTGCAGTGTGTGCGACTTTAAAAATAGAGGATGCGGCTGATGTAGCTACGGACGTGGCTCTGTCATTTGGTATGCACTCCAAAGGGGTTTCCTTATGTGCCTTATTTTGACAGGTTTTCCTGTAAGGAATGCGAATAACCAAAATTACTTTTTGTGGTCCCCAAACGTTTTGCTGTGCGTTACCCTTTTGAGGGGCCACTTTTAAAAAAGTAGACTAGTCCACCAGTGGTAGACCCTCCTGTTTCCAGGTTGAACAAGGCTACCATGATCCCAGTAGAGAAAGCCTCGTCTTTTAACCACTTGCCGACTGCCTAACGCCGATCTACGTCGGCAGTCAGCCCCTCACAGGCAAAGTGACGTAGGGCTACGTCACTAGCTTGTGAGGGTCTAGGGAGCGAGCGCGCGCCCCCGGAGGCGCGCTCCCGCACCCCCCCGCGCGTGTGACCGGCGGACCCGATGTCCGCCGGTCACTCGGCGATCGGCGGGGGAGAGGGAGAATGTCAGGCAGCCTGTGTAAACAAGCTGCCTGTCATTCTCCTTGCTGTTAGGATACTGATCACTCGGATCTAGTATGTAGATCCATTGATCAGTGTCCATACAGCTCAAGCCCCAGCCAATCACAGTAGAAAGCACGCCCCTAGGGATACACACAGCCCCTCCCTCCCAAATAAAGTTAACCCCTTCACTACCAGTGTATTTTTACAGTAACAGTGCATATATATAGCACTGATTACTGTAGAAATGTCACTGGTAACCCCAAAAGTGTCAAAAATGTCAGTCAAGGGTCCGATCTGTCCGCCCCAATGTCGCAGTACCGCAAAAAAAATCGCAGATCGCCGCCATTACACGTTAAAAAAAAAAACAACAAAAATGACAGAAATCTTTCCCTTTGTTAGTAAACGCGATAACTTTTGCGCAAACTAATCAAAATACGCTTTTTGCGATTTTTTTTTTTTACCAAACATAGGTAGCATAAAACAAATTGGCCGAAAAAGTAAAAAAAATTTGATTTTTAAATTTTTTTTTGGGGAATTTCATATAAAAAAATGTGAAAAATATTGCTATTTTTGCAAAATTGACGCTCTTTTGTTTATAGCGCGTGATCAAAAAATCGCACAGGTGATCAAATACCACCAAAAGAAAGCTCGGTTTGTGGGAAAAAAAGGACGCCAAATTCGTTTAGGTACAGCGTCGCACGACCGCGCAATTGTCCGTTAAAGTCACGCAGTGCCGAATCGCAAAATACCCCCTGGTCGGAATGGGGGTAAAATCTTCCGGGGCTTAAGTGGTTAAGAACCCGGCTGACAGGAAAGCAGGGGCTGTGGCACGCGGTATGTTTATTATGGCTGGTTTGACATTGCGGCCAGTCTTTGCCTCAGCCTTGGTGTCTCAGACCCTAACTGAATGGGCCAAGCTTTTTGCCCCAGGGCCTGGGGGGTGAGTAGGTCCTCGCTGCTTTTGTTGATTTAGTGGACCAGTTGGTCCATGGGCTGCAGTTTATTTGTGATACAGCTTTGGATACCAGCTCCTGTGCTGTCCAAATGTTCTGTCTCAGCGGTGGTGATTAGGCACGCGCTGTGTCTTAAGAATTAGTCCGTAGACCAAGCCTCTAAAAAAAGCTCTTATTGAGCTGCCTTTCAAGGTGATCGCTTGTTTGGGGCTACTCTGGATGACCTCATTAAGGGTATCACAGTGGAGGGAAGAGTACCTTCCTTCCACAATCCAGGAAAGGGAAGGTGCCTTGTTGCAGACGGGGGCCCTCCTTGGCACATAGAACATTCCCCTCACCCATTATTGGGGTGGGGGGGCCATCTTCACTGGTTCCCGACCAAGTGCTGTGGCTTAAGAATTAGTTTGCAGACCAAGTCTCTAAGAAAGCTCTTATTGATCTGCCCTTTCTAGGCGATTGCCTGTTTGGGGCTACTATGGATGACATAATTAAAGGGTATCAAGGGGGGGGGGGATACCTTTTTGCCATAGTCTAGGAAAGAGAAGGAGCATTGTTGCAGATGGGGGCCTCCTTCCCAGCACATAGAAAATTATTTTGTGCTTCTGGGACGAAGAGTAAGGGAAATAGATCTTTCAAATCTTCCCCGGGAGGTTCCACGCATCCTTGGTCTTGTAAGCCTAGAGCTAGCTTCTCCGGACCCACAGACAAGACCCCTTCAGCATGGAGGTCTGCCCTCACCCATTACTGGGGTGTGGGACATCTTCGCTGGTTTCTGGTCCCATGGACCTCTTTCATGAGCGTCAAGGGGATCCACATAATGATTCTTTTGGGGGTAACCAAAAAGGGGGACAAAGCTTGTCCTTTTCAGGTTTTTGGGGTCCTGAGTCTCCTTGTGCGAATTTAATTCCTGCAAGGGTTCAGGTGATGTCCAAACTACCTAAGGTCCCCCCTATACCTGGCCAGGGAATTGATCTACCTAGGTCTGATTCTAATTTTGACCAGGGTGGTCCTTCCTCTGGACAAACTTCAGGAACCACAGGCCGTGATTCACCGGCTGCTGTCACAAAGATAATTCTCTCTCCCATTTTGGATCCAGGTTAGGAGTCTGGTGGGATCCACCTTCAACACAGTTCTGTTTGCACAGTCCTACATGGAGGTCCTTTAGCAGGTTAGGCTCCACAGGAGGATACAGAGGTTTGTGGCGAGATCACGGGTTCCTCTGTCAGACGCTGCAGGTGTCCAAGAGCCACGGTAAGGCCAGCATCATCCTCAGCTCAGGCTTTTCCTGCAATTCCTGTAAGGCAGTGGTCCTCAACCCTGGCCTACAGGGCCCACTAACAGGCCAGATTTGCAAGATAACTGAAATACATCTCAGGTGATATCATTTGCTGCTCAGTGATTGCAGTACTCTAGTCTGCATCTCCCCAAGGTAATACTTAAAATCTGGCCTGTTAGTGGGCCCTGAGGACCGGAGTTAAGGACCACTGCTGTAAGGAATCAAGAACGAGGACCTTCCAATCAGTCTGGTGGCCATAAAAGTTCCTTGTTGGCTTCCTCCCAGAGAAGACCAGTTGTCCCAAGGGCTGATCCACCATCCTGCTTTACAGCCGGTGGGTTTAATGGCTCAGCTATTGAAAGCCAGGTACTGAGGGATAGCGGTCTGTAAGGATCAGTGATCCCTACTATGATAAAGGCGAGGAAGTAGTCTTCCAGCAAGATGTACCGTCATATGTAGAAAGCGTACATTTCTTGGTGTGAGTCGATTGGCGCTAATCCACGATCCTTTTCTGTGCCTCGGATCTTAACCTTTCTTCAACAGGGTGGTGATCAGAAGTTGGCCTTAAGTTGAGGTCACCTGGCAATCTTCTTTCAGCGACCCCTAGTCACGTACTCTTTCGTTTGTACCTTCATTCAGGGGGTTTGACATGTGTCTCCACCTGTACGGTCTCTTTTGCCGCCATGGGATTTAAATTTAGTACTTTCGGTTCTCCAGAAACCTCCATTTGAGAATATTCGGGAGATTGCCTTGCCTACTTTATCCCAGAAGGTGACATTCTTGGTGGCTATTACCTCGGCCCACAGGGTATCAGAATTAGCGGCATTATCCTGTGCGCAGTCCCTATTTAGTGGTCCATAGGGATAAAGTGGTTCTTGGTCCCTGTCCATTATTCCTGCCCAAAGTTGTCTCTGACTTTCATTTGAATGAGGACATTTTGTTGCCTTCCTTGTGTCCCAAGCCGGCTCATCCCAAGGAATTTGTTGCTTACCTTGGATGTTGTTCGTGCAATTTGGGTGGATCTGGCAACTACTGAATCCTTTCGGAGTTCAGACTCTGTTTTTGTGGTTACGGACAGACCAAGAAATGAGCTGGCCGCTTCTTCGGCTACCATCTCCAGATGGATCAGACAGATGGTGACTCAGGCCTATTCCATTAAAGGTCAGGTTCCACCTTTCCCAGTCAGCGCATTCTCCTCGGGCGCTGAGTGCTTCTTGGGCCTTCCGTCATCAGGCATCAATATCTCAAGTTTGCAAGGCGGCCACTTGGTCGTCGGTGCATACCATCATGAAATTCTATAAGGTAGATACTTTGGCATCTGCAGGTGCTTCTTTTGGCCGCAAAGTTTTGCAGGCTGCTGTTTAAGAGGGGCTATTCCCTCCTTACTTTTCTTTAAACTTATTTTTCAGACGGGCTCCTGTGACCCGGTTAAGACTCCTGTTTCCTGGTTAAAGGCTCTTATGTTTAGCCTTGGGTTATTTTCCCCACCCCTCATTTTCCTTTTGCCACCGCTTTTTGACTTTCCAGTAGTTATCATTTATGGAGCGCTGTGTCTGTCGATGAACGAAAGAGAAAATGGGATTTTTGGACTTACCCTTAAATCCATTTCTCTGAGTTCGACGGACACAGCACCCGCCCCTCTGGAGTTCTGATACTTCTAATACTGCTTACTACTAAACTGATTACCTAGAGCAGAGAGGGGTTTAATACCAAGCTGAGGATGGCCCATTGGCTTAGCCAGGTGTTTTGTTCTGCCTGGTCCTACTCCTGGAGGAAGCAATATAACCCAGTAGTTATGATTTATGGAGCGCTGTGTCCGTTGATGAACTCGGAGAAATGGATTTTACGGTAAGTTGAAAAATCCAATTTTTTCCTTTCCGGATTTTACAAAGCATTAAATTGTCTTCAGGCTGCTTACACACTGCTGTATTTGAGCTTTTCAGATTGAATAGCATTTTTTTTTTTTTTTTCAGGAACATTTTTTTCTGCTCTTATCATAATGCATAATCCTCCACAATTAACTGTTTGCCTATCTCTCTTTATCTCGTTTTAACTTGGGACTTTAAACCGGAGATTATGGTTTAACTAAGGTTTTTGAGCACACATTACACAGTGCGTACTGTTTAGAGACTGTTCCTTTGATCTTGGCATTGAGGCTTTCAGCACGTGTGCAGTGTGACCCCAAACCCCAGAGAGAGATTATTTCTTCCTGGCTGTGCTGTAAAATCCATGTGTACTAGATTGCAGTCACTCTTTAATCATTGTGTTTTATTCCCTATATAGTGCAAAACTGATAAGCATTAAAGGGCAATAGATGGGGATATGCACAGTAAGGCCTCATGCACACTGGACGTTTTTACAGCTGCAGTTTTTGGCTTCAGGTGTTTTTTTTCTGCAGCCAGTAAACTCCTCAGCATGTTATCCTATGTGTTCATGCACACACAGGCTATGAGCGTTTTTTTGGCAGGAGCAGTTTCTGGCTGGAAAAAAAAAACTCAGAACTAGTGGGTTTTGAGAGAAGTTTTTCAGCTGCTAATCATATTTCAGTTTTTGAGCCATAAGCTTTTGCTAAAAAAAAAAAAAAAATGCAGAAAAACGCATTCGACAGCTTTCTACAGCTAATGCTACTGGTGGTTAACATCCAGCATGCATGCGGTCTAAAAGAGAACTGTGCAAATACTTCAATGCACAGAAATTAGGTCCTGCTGGTTATTAATTTAATGCAACACATTCTGCAGAGCATCTTCATCTGTATGTTCAGATGCATGGTATCATACTGTGTATGTACATAGGGGTACAATGAATGTCAATGCACTGCAACACAGATATTAATTAAAATATTGTGGTATGTATGAGCCCTAACGCAATAGCAGTAGGGAAAGTGTGAGTAACATTTCCATGCAATAGAAACCCATATATATATATATATATATATATATATATATATATATATATATCAGAACTATTCATCCTATAAAAAACACTGCTTGTACAATCGTTCTGTGTGAATGGATGCAAAAACAAATGTTAAGCAGTTTTACCTCCAGGTCGAATTGTATGTATACAGAATAGAGTGAATCAGGAAAATAATGCATTAGGGCCACTAGATGGAGCAGGCGATTATAGGAAAAATACAATTTGTTTAACTAGTGACCATAGTGCATTTGTTTTTCTGATTCGCTCTATTCTGAATGAATGAAGAACATATGATCTGGAGAGAATATGACCTAATAAAGTAATACTGCCCTTCTTTCACATAGAATGAATGTACATGCAGTTTCACAGGACACATAGTGTGCTGTAAATGTTTCTTCTCTTTCGTTCATTGACGGACAGAGCTGGCTACGCCTATGGGCAGTCCCAGGGGGTATACGCCCTCTCTGTTTTTTTTCAGCCTAGTCAGGAGTAAGGACCTAGCTCCTTTGTTGGATCTCTGGTCCTGGCAATTTTTCTTTTTAGATAGAATTTTTTTTCTCCTGGATTTTTCCTGTTAGATCTAGAATCAACTGCCGGACTGGACGACAGGCTGGATAATCTAGATCCAGTGGTTACCCCCAGTCTGGCTAGCGAGCACGCACAGACCTCAGCTCTGCGCTAGGTTGACCGCGACATAGCCCCACCAGACGGGGGCTGGCTTGCAAGTTAAATGCCTTGCAAGGTCGCAGACGACCTGGTCTCGGCCTGAGTCGCATTGTCCCTCCATTTTGATGGAGGTTCTGTCTGGAGCGGTGCCCGCCTGGTATGGTAAGTAACTGTCCCCACCTCTCCCCTGAGGGGTTTTGGGGTGGATGTGGGCGCCTCCATGGGACGTTCGGACCCCTGGCTTCCCCTCCTTTCCGTTAGGCACCCCCTTCATCGGTCTGGTGGTCCCTGTGGACCATATCGCCCCCCATCTGCCCCCCTTCACTGATGCTGTGGGGTGGCCTGCTCCACCGCCTAGGGTGGGTGCAGGGTGCTGTGCTTGTAACCGGGCGATTGGCTGGGGGGGGGGGGGCTTCCTGCCTGTGCCATTTTCTGAGGCCTAGGGATCCCTCTTGGGAGCCGTGTGGGCCCACCATTTTCTTGAAGCCTGTGTACTTAAAGAGGAAGTAAACCCTCCTCTACAACTTGTACCTATAGGTAAGCCTATATTAAGGCTTACCTATAGGTACTGTAAATATCTCCTAAACATGCACCGTTTAGGAGATATTTACTTTGCATGCAGCCAGTGACATCACTGGCGCATGCGCTCTGAAGGAACGGCCGCTCGTGCTGTTCCTTCAGAGCCCCGTGCCGTTCCTGTCGGCTCCCGCGCGCATGGGAATGACGTCATCGCGGCTCCAGCCAATCAGATGGCCGGATGCCACGAACCCGGAAGAAGGGCGACAGAACATGTCGCCCATGGACAGGTAAGCGGTCGGCACTGCGGGGGCTTCATTCTTAGGTAAGTATTTCATAATGAGCTAGTATGCGATGCATACTAGCTCATTATGTGTTTTTCTTTCACGTGTTCGTTTTATAAAAAAAAAAAAAAAATCGGAGGTTTACAACCTCTTTAATGCATGGCGGCCATGTTTTTTTAGTCCAGTGGCCATTTTTTAGTGGTTTATCATTGAAAATAGCGGCGGCCATGACAGTGGAGCCCTCTGGGCGGCGATTTCAGGGGGTGGGAGCCCCTCCTCATTCCCTGGTGCTGACTCCTGGATCGTTACATTTCCTGATCGCCATTCATGCAGTGCAGATTCTCCTGGTAGCTGTATCGCCTGGTTTCTGTGGGGTGGCGAGTCTGGTGGGGTCCTCTCCCTCTCTACTGAGGATCCATTGGTGCTCTGTGGCTGGTAACCAGGTGGCTGCCTGAGCGGTGGGGGTTGTCCTCTTAGCAGTGTTTTACACTTTTTTGTGGGGTCCCCCTGGTGACTCATGGAGTCTTTGGAACACATTTCCCCACCTGATCCCCTCTCTAAAACTGCGGGGTCCTCCGAGTCCCATCCATCCATCAATCAATGCACTGATGGGGGTCCTGGAGTCCTTGGTGTCCCAGACTGGAAGTGGCTTTTGGACTAGCAAAATGCGCACCCCCGTCTTCCCCTGCCTCATCGGTCTCATCAGATCCTGAATCTGCCTTGTTTTTTCTGCCTAGTGTCCTACTCCTGTAGGGAGCAGTATAACCCAATGGTTAAGAAGATCAGGAGCTGTGTCTGTCAATGAACATCAGAGAAATTAATTTACGGTAAGTCAAAAACCCAATTTTTTAAAAATATAAATAACACCCCATGAATTGTACTACATAAAAATACAGTTTGAGTAGAAATCCTATTTCTTATATAGTTGATTCACTGCAATTTAGGGTGCATTCGCGGTTTCACATACAGTCAGGTCCATAAATATTGGGACATCTACGCAATTCTAATCTTTTTGGCTCTATACACCAACACAATGGATTTGAAATGAAACAAGATGTGCTTTAACTGCAGACTTTCAGCTTTAATTTGAGGGTATTTACATCCAAATCAGGTGAACGGTGTAGGAATTACAACAGTTTGTATATGTGCCTCCCACTTTTTAAGGGACCAAAAGTAATGGGACAGATTAACAATAATTAATCAAACTTTCACTTTTTAATACTTGGTTGCAAATCCTTTGCAGTCAATTACAGCCTGAAGTCTGGAACGTATAGACATCACCAGACGCTGGGTTCCATCCCTGGTGATGCTCTGACAGGCCTTTACTGCAACTGTCTTCAGTTCCTGCTTGTTCTTGGTGCATTTTCCCTTCAGTTTTGTCTTCAGCAAGTGAAATGCATGCTCAATCGGATTCAGGTCAGGTGATTGACTTGGCCATTGCATAACATTCCACTTCTTTCCCTTAAAAAACTCTTTGGTTGCTTTCGCAGTATGCTTCGGGTCATTGTCCATCTGCACTGTGAAGCGCCGTCCAATGAGTTCTGAAGCATTTGGCTGAATATGAGCAGATAATATTAGCTGAAACACTTCAGAATTCATCCTGCTGCTTTTGTCAGCAGTCACATCATCAATAAATACAAGAGAACCAGTTCCATTGGCAGCCATACATGCCCACGCCAAGACGCTACCACCACCATGCTTCACTGATGAGGTGGTATGCTTTGGATCATGAGTAGTTCCTTTCCTTCTCCATACTCTTCTCATCACTCTGGTACAAGTTGATCTTGGTCTCATCTGCCCATAGGATATTGTTCCAGAACTGTGAAGGCTTTTTTAGATGTTGTTTGGCAAACTCTAATTTGGCCTTCCTGTTTTTGAGGCTCACCAATGGTTTACATCTTGTGCTGAACCTTCTGTATTCACTCTGTTGAAGTCTTCTCTTGATTGTTGACTTTGACACACATTCACCTACCTCCTGGAGAGTGTTCTTGATCTGGCCAACTGTTGTGAAGGTGTTTTCTTCACCAGGGAAAGAAATCTTTTCCATGGTTTTCCGGGTCTTTTGGTGTTGCTGAGCTCACCGGTGCGTTCTTTCTTTTTAAGGATGTCCCAACCAGTTGATTTGGCCACACCTAATGTTTTTGCTATCTCTCTGATGGGTTTGTTTTGTTTTTTCAGCCTAATGATGGCTTGCTTCACCGATAGTGACAGCTCTTTGGATCTCATATTAAGAGTTGACAGCAGCAGATTCCAAATGCAAATAGCACACTTGAAATGAACATTGGAACATTGGACCTTTTATCTGCTCCTTGTAAAAGGGATAATGAGGGAATAACACACACCTGGCCATGGAACAGCTGAGCAGCCAATTGTCCCATTACTTTTGATCCCTTAAAAAGTGGGAGGCACATATACAAACTGTTGTAATTCCTACACCATTCACCTGATTTGGATGTAAATACCCTTTAAATTGCAGTTAAAGCACATCTTGTTTGTTTCATTTCAAATCCATTGTGGTGGTGTATGGAGCCAAAAAGATTAGAATTGTGTCGATGTCCCAATATTTATGGACCTGACTGTATGTACTGCAATGCCCATACATGTGAATGAGAGCCTGAATGAAACATCTTTTCACCAGAGAAAACAAGGAAAGAAGAATTTGCAATAGGCATGCAGCAATACAATGCTTTTGAAGGTTCTAACCTTTTCCTACTTTTTTTTTTTTTTTTTAAAACAAAAGTATTTTTGTTTCTATCAGTGTTGCTGTTGAGGTACCCTTACATTAACAAATCTAATATTCCCCCCTCCACACAAACAGAATGGATGGAAGAATCTCCAGCTCTGGGCGCCTTCGGCTCTCAGAATATCTGAACAGTGCCTGCATCTGATCGGTTAAGAGCACTGCTTGGCTACATTTTTTTTTATTCAATTTTCATCTCTTAAACAAAATTCAAAAAAGGAAATGAAAAATGTCAATCCGGGCATTGCCGACAGGGCCACCCATGAACCAATTTACCCCCGATTATGCATAAATCAGCTTAAATTCAGTGTGTGTATGACCAGCGTGGAGGAAAAATGTCCAATAAACCTTTTTTGGTCACAGGAGTAAATTTACTTTTGTTCACCTGTGACCCAGAGTAAAGCCTAGTACACACGCAACGAATTTCCGCTGACCGGTCGTCCATCTTTTGTCCAGAGTGGTGTTTTGTTGGTTGGAATGTGCCAAGACTGCACACGAATTTTCCCGCCCAACAAAATTCTACTTCAGAAGTGATGTCATGTGTTGGATTGCTTTCTTTGTGTTCTTTCTTCACTGAGCATGCCCAGTCTTGCTCATTAGATTTTTCCCTGTCGAAATCTGTACTGACTGCTCGAAAATCGGACGTGTTTTGACGGAGGACAAAAATTTTATAGCCTGCACACCAGATTTTTTTCGGCCGAAAAGTCGGAGTCGGTTGTCGGAAGCATCATACTAACAAGCCGAAAATCGGCAGATCGGTCGTTGGACGAAAATTCCCGGCCGAATTTCGACTCGTGTGTACGGGCCTTAAAGTGATAGTCAACTATTGGCGGTTAGGTCAAAGTCAAGCCAAGTTTAGCATAGATCCCAACAAAATTGTCAGGATTCACTCATCTACTTGATTGACATTTGACTCCACCTTATAGCGTGCTGCTGAATGCTAGAGCCAGTCACACCTTTGGGCGCCCTAGCCTGGCTCTCCAATAAACGTCAGCGAGAGTGATCAGTGGTCATGGGGCCGCTCAGCTCTCTGTTTTAGAACAAGGGCGAGGCAGCGGTCATATGGATGCTGCAGCATGAAGGGTAGTATGTTTGTTTTGTATACCCCAACTTCACCTTTAGGGTCAAATCAGACTATAGGCGGAGACGGACACATTGTGCAACATCTGTCACTACCGGGAGACACAGGAAAATAATTGTTTCCTATGTGTCCCATGCACACTGCTATGCAGTCTAGCGCTGTGCTAAAATGCAGCCATCGCACAGGGATCCTCAAACTACGGCCCTCCAGCTGTTGCGGAACTACACATACCATGAGGCATTGTAAAACTCTGACATTTACAGACATGACAAGGCATGATGGGAATTGTAGTTCCTGAACAACTGGAGGGCCATAGTTTGAAGACCCCTGTGTTAGACAGTACAGCGCATCACACTGCCCGAAATTGCAGTGAATGAGGTGTAGGTTTGTACACTTCAAATAAAGCTGGTACAAAACAAAAAAAAGAGCCGTGTGATGAGCTGAATCACACATTACATTGCCCCCTAACACAGCCAACAAAGCTAAGCGGTTGCAATGGTGAATTGATCTGGCGGCTCTGCGATTTATCAGCTTTTAGGTGTCAATTTGCCCTTAGGTGAGGGAAGATGTCTCTAACTAAAGTCTGGATAGCACTGGAAACTGAATATGGGTTCCAATCCATCCCAATTCTATCCAAAACTAAATTAAAAAAAAAAAAACATTTTAGACGTAAGGCCGGGTTCACATATGTGCGGCCGCGGTTTCCAGCAGCACAGCCGCCCTGGAATGTGTGAACCGTCTCCATTGAGAGCCAGTCACATTCGCATGTCATGCGAATTGGATGCGGTGAAAACTGCATCCAATTCGCACATATGTGAACTCGGCCTTTCACTTCAAAGCAAAGAGTTTGGATGGTCTTCAGATTGTTTGTTGTTCTCAGTCCGGGTAAAAAAAAAGACCGTTGTCTTCATTTCCTTCTACAGGCTGATAGTATTATGGAGTGTTATTTTAATTCCCAACAGTGCATCCCAAAACAATAATCTGAACTAGGTCATTTACGTTTCCTTTTACATATTTATTTATGAATTTTGTGGTTGACCTGTAGTATGGATGCCCACACACAAAGAAGTAACCTGGTGCTCAGTGAAGGCAGCCAACCACAAGCCCTTATTTAATGTTGTATATGAAAAACATTGCTTATCCTGAAATCTCGGTAAATCGATATTGTGACATGTACCAGCATCACTATGCCACTACAGACAGTGTAACTTCACAAGCAGATACATTACACATTTCATCCCAGAAAAGAATATGCACTAATCTCTCATTTGTCATATCTGATGCAATCTGACAGCTAAACTGCCTGGGGGCAGCAAAAGTATCTGCAGCAACACAAAAGAACATCAGGAAACACGGGTCACTTTATGAGTAAAAGCTTACAGCTGGCTGGAATTGAATGGATTCAGACTTTTATGGCAGTCTAGCTTCAGGTCACATAGTAACCAAGACCACAAGGTCCTTAATCTGTTCAAAGGTAGCAATGTATCTGTTTACAAGCCTTGGTCATGGTAGCATCTTGAATACCTTAGAGCTGTATATCTTATTTAAACATGGTAATTCTGATATTTTCTAAGTGAGATTCCTCCTCCAGCCAGAACCAAAATTAGCAGATGAACCTGTACTGGCTGTTCTTCCAACCTGCTCCTCCATTATCAAATCTTCAAGTGGAACCTGACCTCCCCTGCTTTTTATATTCCCCCCCCCCCCCCAACCCCTTTTCCTTACCCTGTATACATGGTTGTACTCAATTCACATTCTCTCCTGCTAAAAAAATATTGGTCCTCCTTGGTCATCGTAGTGGAGAGACTGGTTGCCTCTCCACTACTGTCCACCTATTGGCTGCTTTGTGTAGCCCCTGGTATACAAAGTCATATGTCCCAGGAGAATGCAGGAGCAAACACACAGAGCGGCCAGTGGATGCAACTGGCACGTCCTCAGGGGCTGGCTGCCTGCCTGAACCCAAAGGATGCAGCCAGCTCCCGATGACCGAGGAGGACCAAGATGATGACCTGGACTGTGGCAGCAGATGGTAGGCTGATTGAGCAAGAAATTGTCTTGTCTAGGCAAGAATAGTGGGGAAAAAAACTCCCTGCTTTTTTGCTTAACCACTTAAGCCCCGGAAGATTTTACCCCCTTCCTGACCAGGGTTTTTTTATGATTTTTTACTGCGTGACTTTAACGGACAATTGCGCGGTCGTGCGACGCTCTACCTAAACGAATTTGACGTCCTTTTTTTCCCACAAACAGAGCTTTCTTTTGGTGGTATTTGATCACCTGTGCGATTTTTTGATCATGTGCTATAAACAAAAAAAGAGCGTAAATTTTCCAAAAATAATATTTTTCACATTTTTTTTTATATGAAATTCCCAAAAAAAAAAGTAAAAATCTAATTTTTTTAACATTTTCAGCCAATTTGTTTTATGCTACATATGTTTGGTAAAAAAAAATTGCAAAAAGCATATTTTGATTGGTTTGCGCAAAAGTTATCGCATTTACTAACAAAGGGAAAGATTTTTGTCATTTTTGGGTTTTTTTTTTTTTTAACGAGTAATGGTGATCTGCGATTTTTTTTTGCGGGACTGCGACATTGCAGCAGACAGATCGGACCCTTGACTGACATTTTTGACACTTTTGGGGTTATCAGTGACATTACTGCAGTAATCAGTGCTATACATATGCACTGTTACTGCAAAAATGATACTGGCAGGGAAGGGGTTAACTGTATTGGAGAGGGAGGGGTTAAGTGTGTCCTAGGGGTGTGTTTCTAACTGTGATTGGACATGGCTACTGGTGTAAAAACATAGTAGATACATAGTAGAACCGTCTGATCTCCATTTTTACACAGGGGAGAATGACAGGCGGCTTGTTTACATTAGCCGCCTGCCTTTCTCCCTTCCCGGCGAACGATCGCGAGTGACCGGCGGACATCGGGTCCGCCGGTCACACGCACTGACTTGTTAGGGAACGAGCCAGGGCGGGCGTGCGCTCGCCCGCTATTGGCTCACAAGCCAGTGACAGGCTAGTGACGTACCGGTACGTCACTTTGCCTGGCCGAGGCTGACCGCCGCAGTATATGTGCTTGCGGCGGTCGGCAAGTCGTTAACGGAGGGGGGATGTGTACGGGGGGTTGGGTCACTAATGGCACTTTTCCACTGCAAGTACCGGCTAGTACTGGCTCGGCTCTACTCGGCCCTGCTTGGCCCGGTTTGCTTTTCCACTGCTGGTACCGCATGGTATAGGGTCGGAATGGTTCGGTACGGTACGGTATAGGTTTGCTTTTCCACTAAAGTAGTACTAAGTTAAGTGGATGGGATAACAACGGGGTGGGTGTGATTCTCTGACCAATCAGTGGCTAGTAGTGACTGCATGCAAAGGATTGTGGGATATGGTACCAGTTTGGTACCTGTTGGAACCACAATCGAGTAGGTACTGTTTTTTCAGGGCCGTACCGTACCGTACCGTACCGTTCGGTTCCATGCAGTGGAAAAGCAAACCTATACCGTACCGAACCGTTCCGACCCTATACCATGCGGTACCAGCAGTGGAAAAGCACAATTAGGGGAGTGAAGGTCTACTTTAAGCTGGTTGTGGATGGCTCGAATTTTGTCCAGTACCTGCTGAATTAGCCAAAATATGGGCTGTGGGTGGCCCTGCAAGCACCAAATTTTAGAAGTTGACTAAGCAGGTGGAAATTATCAGCCAAACAGTGATTGCATCCTATCAGATGCATTCACTGTTTGGCAGTGCCATTGCATTCTGGCAGATGCTAAATACAATAGCCAGCAGTGGAAATTCCTCTATCAATACTGTTTAGCGTTGATGAAGGGAACTGCCTGTAGGCTGAAAAAGGGAGACTCAATGCCGTAAAAGGCTAGCTTTCATGTGTTTATCAGCTATGCCCTGCTCATTTATCTTGTTAATAACAACTGTCACACAGGAAATGTTCAATAAGGATCTTCCCTCATTCACGTTTTTATGCACTAAAGTTTTTGTATGCTGTATTTGTAGGTCCTCAATGGGATTGATTAACTAAAGGCAAATAAGTTGTTCACGTCACAAAGGAATTTGCCTCAGAGCTTAGAGAATGTGGTGAAGTTTCACTTTGCAAAGAATACCCAATCACATACAAAGAATGCTGACACATGATTGAATGATGGAAGTTAGCAGAGCCTAATTCCTCGTACACACGCAACGATTATCGGCCGACCGATCGTCCGACTTTTGTCCAGAGTTGTGCTTTGTGCCTAGACTGCACACGAATTTTCTTGGCTAACAAAAATCTACTTCAGAAGTGATGTCATGTTCTGGTTTACTTTCCGTGTGTTTTTTCTTCTCTGAGCATGCCCAGTCTTGCTCATCTGATTTTTGTCTGCCGAAATCTGTACTGACTGACGGAAAATCGGCCCTTGTGTTGACGGCCAACAAAAATTTTATAGCCTGCACACCAGATTTTTTTCGGCCAAAAAGTCGGAGTTGGTTGTCGGAAGCATCACACTAACAACCCGAAAAACGGCCGATAATTCATGGCCAATAATCGTTGCGCGTGTACGAGGCATAACCTCATTCACTAAGCTCTGAAGCAAATTTCCTTGCAAATTGAACCGTATATTTGGCTTTAGTAAATCAACCCCAATAAATACATACTATGGAGGATCTGTACTGGTAGTGTCTCGACAGATTGTGGCATTTTGGGTAACAGGAATGTACTTTGAGTAGCTACCCATGAAAAAAGAGATGTCCGTCTAAAAAAAAATGGGCAGATGTCTCTTCAGCTGGAATTCTTAAAGTGCTGGGACCTGACTGAAGTGTTATGTTCATGGGTAAGGCCTAGCCCCCGTCCACGATAAACACTGTGGATGGAGGAATCTTTAGCAACGGCTGCACCCAGAGTTGCCTGAATACAGTGATGTTGCTAAACAGTCTATGTTCAGCTGATCATTTCTGCTCAATCAATTTTAAAATTGGCTTTTGCAAGCAGGGTGGTGCTAGCAGGGTCTCTCAGAAGGAATTGGCTGAAATTCAAGCCTACTGGCCAGCTTCAAGTGACACTAAATGGCATCCTTTTTCTCCAAAAATAATCCATACACATCTGAAAGTCAAATGAAAGCAGTAAAAAACAAAACAGGATTTGGAGGAGGTTGAGAGCAATAGAAAGGACTTTTTTTTAGGAATACATGCATGAATAGATTTTTTTTTTTAAACCACCCTTCATCATTGAGAAGAGGGAAGGATTGGCCAGGCTAGAACCTTTACGGGTGTCAAACTCAATTTCATCTTGTTGCCTTCAAAGGGCTTGTATCTGTAAAGCCTAGTACACACGCAACGATTGTCAGCCGACCGGTCGTCCGTCTTTTGTCCAGAGTGGTGTTTTGTTGGTTGGAATGTGCTCTAGACTGCACACAAATTTTCTCACCCGACAAAATTCTACTTCAGAAGTGACGTCATGTGTTGGTTTGCTTTCTTTGTGTTCTTTCTTCTCTGAGCATGCCAAGTCTTGCTCATAAGATTTTTCCCTGTCGAAATCTGTACTGACTGCACGAAAATCGGCCGTGTTTTGACGGCAGACAAAAATTTTATAGCCTGCACACCAGATTTTTTTCGGACAAAAAGTCGGAGTCGGTTGTCGGAAGCATCATACTAACAAGCCGAAAATCGGCAGATCTGTCGTGGGACGAAAATTCCCTGCCGATTTTCGACGCGTGTGTACGAGGCTTTAGACTATATAAATGTATCTACTCCTAATCATAATAAATATTTGCCACTGCCTTCAATTATTAAGGCTTGTTCACACTTGACTAAATCTCTATAATGCTTAACAAACGCTCCTATAGCGTTTATATGGCATTAGTATAGGTGTCACACAGGCGTCAATGAGCTTTAGTATGGGGCATTTTACAAGAGCTAAAAACGCTCCAAAAAAGCCCTATGCGCGGTTTTGACACGATGTCCAGAGCACCCCCCATCCTTATATCAGATGTCAAGACCCCTCCCCCCCACCATCAGAAGTCCACCATCACCCCTTACATCACATTGCACCCCCTTTGTGCTGCTGCCAGGAAGAAGCTAGGGGCATAGCTGGGAAGAAGAAAATACAGGATCAGGCAGAGTTCTGTCCTCTCTGATGCCAAGTGCCCAAGGTAGGGCAGAGACAAAGGGGGGTGCCGCAGCTGCAGGAGAGATGCGAGGGCCACATGAAATGGCCCGGAGGGCCAGAATCAGCCTGCGACCTTGTGTTTGACACGTGTTCTAGGAATCTAGGAGAACCCCTAAACCTCTGAATCAGGACAGAATCACACTATTACCATTTAAGCAGGAAATTCAATTTGTGTATGGCCAGCTTTTTAGTGTCTCCAGAAATGAAATAGGAACCTGATAGTCATTTTGGTAAAATAAATTGTTGGTGCTCGTTCAATATTTGTCTAGGTGCATACCGTTCAATGTAATCATCTGCTCATCTAAACAGAAACTGTAATCACAATTTTGTTTTCTTTAGAAGTGTGCTTATCTGTCTCCAGACAGGATACTCTGACTTCTTTATCAGTATCACCAGGGTCTGAACTTCAACTAATCTTTCTTTCTTTTCCTTTCTGTTTTTTTTAATTCAGATTTAAACATTTTATAATATGAAAGGGAAAAGATTAGTTTTATAGGATGGGTAGGTTACAAGTAAGGGGTATAATGGAGGGGGAGTGAGATTCAGAAGTAAAGTATAAAGCTGGCCATGGACATCAAAGTACCTTCCCAGAACATGATGACTTCAGCCAGATACAATTGAATAGCGCAAGCGATCTGCTATAGCCTATGGGAGAAAAAGAGGGGGGAGGGCGAGGGCTCATCTTATGAATAGCATTCAGACTTTAACTCTTACCTATCCCTTTTACCCCCAAGAACTGTTGGATGAGAATGTTTGAGTCTTTCCCATAGAGCTCACCATCTAAGATTTTCCCATATGTGGGAAAAAAAAAGAAAAAGAAAAAACAGCTGGGTTGACTAGCTGTCATATCTAGGGGGACCTTTAAAGTGATACAAAACATTGCCATTAACCCTTCTATTTATGTATAAATATCATGCCACTGTATTTAGTTTAATATTAAAAAAAAAAAAAAACTTCTGAGTACGTTTTTAAGTGCTGATGTATGAATCTGTGCCTGCACATCATTGATTGGGGCTGTGCTAGTCACATGACATAAAAAAGGCTTTAGGAATATTGCATTTAAATAAATAATAGCAACAAAGTATTTTAAAGCTCTATACAAATCTATATGTCAAAGCAAATGTTTATTTCTCTTTCATTCATTGACGGACACAGCTCCTGATCTTCTTAACCATTGGGTTATACTGCCCCCTACCAGAGTAGGACACTAGGCAGAAAAAAAGTCTGTCTATGCCTATTGGCAGTCCCAGGGTGTATACTCCCTCTCTCTGCTATAGGTACTCAGTTTTTTTCTGCCTAGTCAGGAGTAAGGACCTAGTTCTTTGCTGGGATCTCTGGGATTTTTTCTTTTTAGATAGAATTTTTCTCCTGGATTCTTCCTGTGAGATCTACAATCAACTGCTGGACTGGGCGATGGGATGTATAGTCTAGATCCAGTGGTCACCCCAGTCTGGCCAGTGAGGGCACGCATACCTCAGCTTCGTGCTAGGTCGGCCGCCACATAGCCCCACCGGATGGGGGCTGGTCTGCGAGTTAAACGCTTTGCGGGGTCGCATAGGCCTGGGTCTCAGCGTTCCTCATGGCCAACAGCCCCCATTTCAATTGTGAGGGGTTCTATCTGGAGCGTTGCCTGCCTGGTTCCTGGTATGGTAATTAACTGTCCCCCCTCTCCCCCTGGAGTGCTTTGAGGTGGATGTGAGCCCCTTCTTGGGACGGTTGGACCCCCAGGTTTCCCTCCTTCCTGTCAGGCACCCCCCTTCATCTGTCCCCCCATTCTACCCCCTCCACTTATGCTTGGGCTGTGTGGGTGGTCTGGTCCACCTCCTGGGGTGGGGGCACTGCGCTATTCTGGCGAGGGGGGTGCGCTCCCAGTGACCGGACAATCGGCTGTGCGTGGGGAGGTGTACCTGGAGGGTCTCCTGCCTGGGCCTGTCCTTAAAGACTTGGATCCCCCCTGAGTCCCTGGAAGCCTCATGGTGCCACAGGGGGCCGCTGTTTTCTTGTAGCCTGTGTGTTCAATGCACGGCGGCCATGTTTGTGTAGTCCGGTGGCCATTTTGCGGTGGTTTGCCATTGAAAAAAATGGCGGCCATAACAATGGAGCCCTCTGGGCGGCAATTTTGGCGGTGGGAGGCCCTCCTCATCCCCTGGTGCTCATCCAATGATTCCAGTTGAAGAGTCCCCAGCCTTTAAGGACCTGGCCCCCTCTGCCCCCCTGCCTTTGCTAAACTGGCTGACTCGCTGATCCAGGGGCTGCAGTTTATCTGTGAAGCCTCTTTGGATGAGGCTCCCCTAGTGGCTCGGCTCTCTGTTTTGGCAGGGGTCCTTTGGCGTGTCTTTTGGCTCGTCTTTTGGCTCAAATGCTTGTCTGCGCACCAGACTTTAAAAAAAAAAAAAGGCCTCGACTGATCTTTCCTTTCAAGGAGATCGCCTATTTGGTGCTACCCTGGATGACATCATTAAAGGTCTCACAGGGAGGAAAATTCCTTTATTCCGCAGGCTACTAAGGGCAAGAGCTCTTGTAGTCATGGACCCTCCTTCTCGGCTCATAAGAAGTTTTTTCGTACCTCAGGGTCAACTGACAAGGGATCGGAGCCCTTTGAGATCTCCTCTGGAGGTTCCAAGCGAACTTGCTCTGGCAAGTCAAGTGCGGGCTTCTCCAGACCCGCGGACAAGGCCCCTTCAGCAGGAAGGTGTGCCCTCACCCATATACAGGGTGGGGGGGACGTCTTCTCTGGTTCCCGGACTCGTGGACTCCCCTGGTACTAGTCAGGTGGGTCCACAAGGTATTTCGGTCAAGCTACAAGATCGAGTTTCGCTCTTAGCCTCAGGTAAGGTTCTTCTCTTCGACGTGCGACTGTTTCAGGTCTGCTTACAGGCTCTTTTTGGGGCAGTGCAAGACCTTTTACTTTATGGGTGATGGTCCCAGTTCCGACTTTGGAACATTTTTAGGGGTTTTACTTAAACATGTATACAGTCCCAAGGAAGGAAGGCAAGGTGCGTCCAATTCTGGACCTCAAGACGCTGCTTTGTGTGTGTGCAGAAGTTCAGAATGGAGTCCGTTCGCAGGGTTGTGGCTTTAATGCATCAGGGGGATTTTCTTGCCTCCATCGACGTCAAGGACGCTTACTTTCACATTCCAATATGTGTAGGTCTCCAGCACTTCCTCCACTTTGCTGTGGGAGAGGAGCATTATCAGTTTGTGGCGTTACCTTTTGGTCTCGCCTCTGCTCCTCGGGTCTTCATGAAAGTGTTGGCCCCAGTGCCAGCATTGTTATGCAAATGGGGGATTGCGGTACTGGGCTACTTGGACATCCTCCTTCTGCGAGCGGAGTCCCCTACTGCTCTGGTGGAAAAATCTGCAAATCACCATACAAGCTTGATGGAGTTTGGCTGAATTCTGAATTTTCAGAAGTATGCTCTAAATCTATCTGGGTCTGACTCTGGACTCGGCCTTAGCCAGATTGCTACTTCCTCTGGACAAACTCTAGAAATGACAGGCTGCAATTTGTCTCCTGCTGTCAAACAGATGATAATCCCTCCGGACTTGCATGCGGGTGCTGGGCCTGATGGTGTCTACCTTTGAGGCGGTTCCGTTTGCACAGTTCCATATGAGGTCCCTGCAGAGAGATTCTGGCCAAATGGGACAAGAATCCACAGTCTCTGGACAATCGGACCCCGTTGGGCCAGGGAACGAAAGAGTCCCTGATATGGTGGCTTTGTTCCTTGGCGCTTTAGCTGGGCAAATCCTTCCTTCCCTTATATTGGACAGTGGTCACCATGGATACCAGCCTGTCCAGTTGGGGAGGCGTCCTCTGCAAATATTCTGCTCAGAGGATCTGAACACTGGAAGTGTTCAGAATACTGATCAATGTCTTGGAACTCTGAGCGATCAGACCGAGCCTGGAACATTGGATGGATTGTCTTCAGGGTTGTCCAGTGCGTACTCAATCGGACAATGCCACAGCTGAAGCTTATTTCAGTCACCAGGGGGGCACAAAAAGTGTACTGGTGGCTCTCGAGGTAGCCGACAATCTAAGGTGGGCAGAGCGGTTCGTTCCAGCCCTCTCCACCGTACACATTCCCAGGGTGGAAAACTGGCAGGCGGATTACCTCAGTTGGCAGGTGTTGGACCAAGGGGAGTGGTCCTTTCATCCAAAGGTGTTTTATCAGTTGTGTCTCCAGTGGGGCATCCCCGAGGTGGATCTGCTGGCTTCCCGACTCAACAGAAAGGTGCAGAGGTTTGTTGCTCGTCACGGGATCCTCTGGCGGATGCCACGGGATGCGCTGGTGGCCCCTTGAGGTCAGTATCATCTGATTTATGCCTTCCCTTCTCTCAAGCTTCTGCCAAGACTTCTACGCAGGATCGAGGCAGAAGGAATTCCAGTCATCTTAGTGGCCCCAGACTGGCCTCGCCAGGCTTGGTATACTGATCTGCTGCGGCTTCCTCTCAGGGAGGATATGCTGTCCCAAGGACAAATCTTCCATCCTGCTTTGCAGTCATGAGTCAGTGTTTCCAACGTTGTTAAAAAGCTAGGAAACCTACTTCTAGGAAGATCTACCGTCATACGTGGAAGACATACATTGCATGGTGTGAGTCTTTTGGGGTTCATCCTCGCTCTTGTTGAGCAGAAACTGGCCTTGAGTACTATTAAGGGTCAGGTGTCGGTCTTTTATTCAATGGCTCTTGGCCCCCACATACTCCCTGGTGCCTACTTTTCTTCAGGGAGTTAGGCACTTGACACCTCCAGTGCGGTCTCTGTTGCCGCCTTGGGACCTCGATTTGGTGCTTTGTCCTCCAGAAGCCTCTTTTTTGAGAATCTTCGGGAGATTCCCCTGCTTATGCTGTCCCAGAAGATGGCCTTTTTGGTGGCTCTCACCTCTGCACGCAGGGTGTCATAATTGGCGGCGTTCACCTTACTGGTGGTTCACAGTGATTAGGTGGTTCTTCACCCCTGTCCGTCTTTTCTTCCTCAGGTTGTCTCTGATTTTCATTTGAATGAAGACATTGTGTTGCCTTCCCTGTGTCCCAGGCCAACACATCCGAGGGAAATTGCTTTGCATGCCTTGGATGTGGACCGGGCAATTAGGGTGTACCTGGCACCTACAAAGGTTCCTCCTTTCCCTGTCAAGGGGCATTCTACTCAGGCGCTCAGTGTCTCCTGGGCTTTCCGTCATCAGGCGTCAGTGACGCAGGTTTGCAAGGCGGCCTCCTTGTCGTCGGTGCACACTTTCACAAAGTTCTTTAAAGTGGATGTGTTGGCATCTGCAGATGCTTACTTTGGCTGCTGTTTAGAGGACCTGATCCTCTTTGAGGGAGAAAATGGGATTTTTGACTTACCATAAAATCTATTTTTCTGATGTTCATTGAGGAACACAGCACCCACTCCTCTGTGGAGTTGTAATTCTTCTGACACTGCTTGTAACAAAACTGAGTACCTATAGCAGAGAGAGGGAGTATACCCCCTGGGACTGCCCATAGGGGTAGCCAGACTTTTTTCTGCCTTGTGTCCTACTCCTGTAGGGGGCAGTATAACCCAATGGTAAGTTTACGGTAAATCAAAAATCCCTTTTTTTTTTTTTTGCATCAACGTGATGTCAGTGGAGTTTTAGTTTACTGAAGAAAATTTTCACTTTGTTCACACTGTAATGATATCTGGAGGGAGTTCTACCAATCACGGACTGTGTCACACCCAGGCCCGGACTGGGACAAAAAATAGACCCGGGCATTTTGGACTGAGCAGCCCGCGAGGGGGGGGGGGGGGGGGCGTGGCGGTGCGTGGCGTTCGTCGGGATGGTTGATGACAGGATTTAATGTTCCAGGATGTGTGGATTTGATTACGGTACCTTTTTTAGTTTAATCTTCAATTTAGATCAGAGCTGCCATATGATGCTGTTTATTTTGTCTTACTTTAAATCCTGTTTTGATGGTTGAGTCCTAAAAATAGTATGAAGCAGATCAGTCCCAATTCCTGCACCTTCACACATCAAATCACCCCAATTCCTGCACTATCATACCTTAGATCACCCCAATTCCTGCACCTTCACACCTCAGATCAGCCCCTGGTAGGCTGGCACTGGCAGCAACAATTTTATTCAAATCAGGATTTCTTCTGCAAATAGGCTGACCTGGCACTGGCAGGCATAGTACTAGACTAGTACTATGCCTGGCTGCCAGTGCCAGCCAATTTGCAGAAGAAATCCTGATTTATTTGAATAAAATTGTTGCTGCCAGTGCCAGTCCAGCCTATCTGCAAAAGAAATCCCTAAGTAGAAGTCACTCCTCTCTCCAGTCCTCCACTTACCTTGGGTGTGCTGTGCGGTGTGGCTGCAGAGTGTTCCGGCTGGACATAGTACAGGAGATGGTCAGAGACTGCAAACATGATACAAGAGATGGTCAGAGACTGAGGACATGATACAGGAGATGGTCAGAGACTGAGGACATGATACAGGAGATGGTCAGAGACTGAGGACATGATACATGAGATGGTCAGAGACTGAAGACATGATACATGAGATGGTCAGAGACTGAAGACATGATACATGATACAGGAGATGGTCAGAGACTGAGGACATGATACATGAGATGGTCAGAGACTGAGGACATGATAGAGGAGATGGTCAGAGACTGAGGACATGATACATGAGATGGTCAGAGACTGAAGACATGATACATGAGATGGTCAGAGACTGAAGACATGATACATGATACATGAGATGGTCAGAGACTGAGGACATGATAGAGGAGATGGTCAGAGACTGAGGACATGATAGAGGAGATGGTCAGAGACTGAGGACATGATAGAGGAGATGGTCAGAGACTGAGGACATGATAGAGGAGATGGTCAGAGACTGAGGACATGATAGAGGAGATGGTCAGAGACTGAGGACATGATAGAGGAGATGGTCAGAGACTGAGGACATGATAGAGGAGATGGTCAGAGACTGCTGACATGATACAAGAGATGGTCAGAGACTGCGGACATGATACAAGAGATAGAGACTGTGGACATGATACAAGAGATGGTCAGAGACTGCGGACATGATACAGGAGATGGTCAGAGACTGCGGACATGATACAGGAGATGGTCAGAGACTGCGGACATGATACAGGAGATGGTCAGAGACTGCGGACATGATACAAGAGATGGTCAGAGACTGCGGACATGATACAGGAGATGGTCAGAGACTGCGGACATGATACCTGAGAGACTGCAGATGTGATACAAGAGAAGGTCAGAGACTGCAGACATGATAGAAGATAGGACACTAGGGGGGCCGGAGAGCACAGGGAAAGCAGATAGCACTGGAGGAGCTGAAGTGCAAGGGGGGGGGAGAGAAGTAAGGAAGGCGCAGAGTGTGGATAGCACTGGGGGGGGGGGGAAACCAGGGGGATGGAGAGCACGGGGTAGGGGGACTGGAGAGCACTGGGGGGGGAACTGGAAATCACTTGGCCAGGGAGCACAGGGGGGTGGAGAGCATTAGGGGAGCCAGAAAGCATAGGGGGAGATGAAAAGCACTGTGGGGACTTGAAGAGCAGGGGGGGGGCTGAAGAGCAGGGGGGGCTGAAGAGCAGGGGGGGGGGCTGAAGAGCAGGGGGGGGCTAAGAGCAGGGGGGGAGGGTTAAGATCACTGGGGGGGGCAGTAAAAGAAGTTGAATAGGAGGGGGATGGGACAGCTCAGCTGCATATAGAGAAATTGATATTTCTCCTGCAGCCGCAGAATGCCTGCAGAAGGGAGGAGGAGAATCAGGCATCCATCCAGCG
Source organism: Pelophylax lessonae (assembly GCF_965119305.1). NCBI lineage: Eukaryota > Metazoa > Chordata > Amphibia > Anura > Ranidae > Pelophylax > Pelophylax lessonae. Next base: position 164,681,681 of record NC_138769.1, read on the forward strand.
GCAGCAGGAGGAGGAAGAGGGAAACATCAAATCCTCTATATAAAGCCGCCCCATCCCCCTCCTATTCCGTAGCAGACAGTACACATGGCCGGTGACACCAGGGCTGCACAGCACTGAAGACACTGGCGTCGTGAGGAGCCGCACTTACCTTCTCTCTCCGGCCCGTCGCCGCCCCCGCGAGCAGCCCGGAGTCAGAGTGAAGGAGCTGCCATCTGCAGCTGCTTGCTTCCATGGCCGATCCTGCGAGTGCGGGCTGTGCTGCTGGCCGCGCCGGGCAGGACACCGGCTGCGGCGGGAAGGAACACACATACGAACTTCTCTTCACTTCCGGCTCCCTAGCCAACCAGCCTCCTGCTCAGGGGGGTGTGACTCACAGCAGAAGGCTGATTGGCCGCGGAGCCGGTGTAGCTGGCAAGAACACCGGCCGCGGCCGCCGCAGTGAGGGAAAATGAAAGTCTGGCTTCTTTACATTCTACTGTGAGGAGTCGGACTAAGTGAGAGCGGGCGCCGCGGCCCACTGGGATTATGCCCGGTCCGCCCGATGGTCAGTCCGGCCCGGGTCACACCCCTCTAGCCTGTGTCTATGCTGTGTAATTGCTGGGACTAACAGGGAGTGAAGCCTTCATCAATTGACATCTTATATCCTGCCCACATAGTGTTTAGCAATTTGAGGACATGGAGGAGGAGGAAGGGAGAGGAGGTGTTATTTACCACTCTGTATACCCCCCCCCCCATAGTCACATGGGCTGCACAGATAAGAAAAAGGAGCAAATGAACAGCTTAGAAGGGAACTGAAACTGGAGCATGCGCAGTAGATGCCAACAGCTGGTTTACACAATCTCAGGCTGCAGCTTGGACACAGACAAGGAGAGTGGGACACTGAATAGCAGATCAATCAGGATTTTTGAAGTTTACAGAAAACAAATGATCTAGTGGATGTGTGAGTGTGAACACAATGTAATATACACTATATTCCCAAAAGTACTGGGACACCTGCTTTTACACGCACATGAACTTTAATGGCATCCCAGTCTTAGTCCATGGGGTTCAATCAATATTGAGTTGGCCCACCCTTTGCAGCTATAACAGCTTCAACTCTTCTGGGAAGGCTGTCCACAAGGTTTTGGAGTGTGTCAATTGGAATGTATGACCATTCTTCCAGAAGTGCATTTGTGAGGTTAGGCACTGATGTCCTGGCTCGCAGTCTCCACTCGAATTCATCCCAGGTGTTCTATCGGGTTGAGGTCAGGACTGTCAAGTTCCTCCACCCCAAACTTGCTCATCCATGTCTTTATGGATCTTGCTTTGTACACTGATCCAAATCATTTCCATGGTGTGGGGTTGTTTTTCAGGGGGAGGGCTTGGCCCCTTAGTTCTAGTGAAGTGAACTCAGCGTCAGCATACCAAGAAATTTTGGACAATTTCATGCTCCCAACTTTGTGTGAACAGTTTGGGGTTGGCCCTTCCTGTCCCAACACGACTGCCCACCAGTGCACAAAGTAAGGTCCATAAAGACGTGGATGAGTGGGTTTGGGGTGGAGGAACTTGACTGGCCTGCATAGAATCCTGACTTTAACCCGATACTCCCAATACTTTTGGTAATCTAGTGTAGCATGTATTGACAGTTTTTGATGAAATTAGTTTTATGACACTTTAAGGTTCTGTTCACAGTAGTGTTATTTCATATGCGACTTGGGGATCTCCAGAATGGGTCTGAAGCTTTATTCAGCTATCACATCATAGTTACAAAAAGCAAAGTTTTGGAGCCTTACAGGACCCCTTCTTCAGGCATGTGATGTCACATGCCTGATGAAGGGGGCCAGCTAGGTTCCAAAACTATGCTTTTTTTTAACTATAATGTCATAGTTGAATAAGGCCCCTTTCAAACGAAGGGCACGTCAGGTCCGCCTGTTAGTTTTTCAAGCTGACCTGATCGGACGGTACATTCACCCCTATGCAACAGTGGGTGTAAACGGATTTGTGTCTAATTACACCCGCATACCTCTGGTCCAATCTGGTCCGCTAAAAAAAAAAAAAAAAAGGGGAAGGGGATCCACCCTCCTCTGTCTAGGTGGATCAGATCGGAGGGCAGTCAGGTGTAAACAGACAGCGGGAGTCCGTTTACACCCAGCCACCCATAGAGCAGAGCGGGTTCTGTCCTTGTATACATTTATCTGCGTTAACTGAGCAAACAAGGATGGCTCATCCCCTCCACTCTGCTCTGATCAGCAAACAAATTCCATGCTGATCCTAATAAAGTCTGTCCCACGCAAAAGGGGCCTTAAGCTTTGAACCCACTCTGGAGATCCTTGGTGTGCGGATGACGTACTTTTCACTTTGAATTTCTTCAGTTTACAGCACAGAATGTGTGCATTGTTAATATCGTGTTTGAGTTACACAGAATTGCATGACAATAAAATCATATTGTTTTCAATGGTGCCACATCAATACAGCACAGCAAGGTGTGACTTTGGAAAAAGTTCCTGTACTACTTTGGTGTGATTCCAGCACAATTTTTGCCCCATAGAATATGCAAACCACATCAAAGTAACATCCAAGTTCCACTACATAATCGCACTGAAAGTCAGATCAAAATCAGATTGCAGGTGTGAACCTTGCCTTAAGCAGACTTCAGGTCATGGTTGCTTTTTTATTGTATAAACATGCCTTATTATTAGAAAAAAAATGATAAATATTCACCTACTACCACTTCAAACTCCAGTTCCTCTGAGGGTGCTAGAATTGATGGAATGAGAATGTTACATGGCCTTTGTTTCCTAAATAATGCTTCTTTATGAACACATTTCCTATCTGCCAAAAGCACTCACCTGGCCCACCAGCAGAAGCTTAATTTCAGGCCCCATTCACACTTCACATAGTGGGAACGCATGTTCCTACATAGTAACATAGTTAGTGAGGTTTTAAAAAGGCACCAGTCCATCCAGTTCAACCTATGATGAGTGTGTGTATAAGTGTTTATGTCAATAGTACCTTGTATACCCCTGTATGTTGTTAAGGTGCCCAACTAATAGTTTTTTAAATGGTCCCCACTGACACCACTGCTTGTGGAAGAGAATTCCACATTCATGCCACTCTGACGGTAGAGAACCCTTTACGCAATTTAAGGTTAAACCACTTTTCTTCTAATTTTAGCAAATGACCGCGAGTCCTTTAATATTCTCTTTCGCTAAATAGTTTGTTCCTTATGCTAGGGTTGCCAGTACAATATTTGTACATTGATATCATATCCCCTCTCAAGCGTCTCTTCTCCAGAGAGAATAAGTTCAATGCTTGTAGTCTTTCCTCATAGCTGTGATCCTCCAGTCCCTTTATTAGCTTTGTTGCTCTTCTCTGGACTCTCTCCAGTTCCAGCACATCCTTCCTGAGGACCGGTGCCCAGAACTGGACAGCATACTCCAGATGCAGCCGGACCAGAGTCTTGTAAAGTGGGAGAATTATCGCTTTATCTCTGGAGTGAATCCCCTTTTTTTCTGCATGCCAATATTCTGTTGGCTTTGCTTGCAGCAGCTTGGCATTACATGCCATTGCTGAGTTTGTCATCTACTAGGACCCCCAGGTCCTTTTAAATCTTAGACTTCCCCAAAGGCTCTCCCCCTAGGGAGTAACTTGCGTTCCTATTTCTGGCACCCAAATGCATTATCTTACATTTTTCAACATTAAACCTCATTTGCCATGTAGATGCCCACCTCATCATTTTGTTCAGGTCTTCTTGTAAGGTTTCCACATCCTGCGTCAAAGTTATTGCCCTGCTTAATTTATTAGCGTCCGCAAAAAAGGAGATTGAGCTGTTTATCCCATCCTCTAGGTCATTTATGAATAAATTAAATAGGATTGGTCCCAGGACAGATCCTTGGGGGACCCCACTTTCCACACCAGACCATTCCGAGTACTCCCCAATTATCACCCCCCTTTGGACTTGCCCCTGAAGCCAGCTTTTAATCCAGGTACTCACCCTCTCGTCCATACTTACGTATCTTAGATTGTACAGTAAATGTTTGTGGGAAACTGTATCAAATGCCTTTGCAAAATCCAGATACCCCACAGGCCTTCCTTTAACTAGATGGCAGCTCACTTCTTCAAAGAAGGTTAAAAGATTGGTCTGGCAAGAGCTATTTTTCATGAATCTATGATGATTACTACTAATGATACCGTTTCCATTACTAAAGTCTTGTATATTGTCCCTTATCGTCCCCTCCAATATCTTATGAAGATTTGCCCCCGCATGCCCCTACCTGCAGACGCCCATGTCCCAATGTTTTGTAGTTTTGGAGAGTATGGGGGAGAGAGATAAAGTTTATGTCCAGTTTTAATTTCTGTCTGTGACCCCATTGAAGAGATTTTTCTCTCACTTGTCATGCCTGTGATGTCCATACAATAAACTGGGACAGGAAGTCACCTACAGCATTGTCAGCCATTCTAACCCTTCCCCACTCTACCAAGCGGTTTTGTGTATCTCTGTGTCCCCGTTGGAGAGATCCTATAAAAATTATTGTCCTGGAAAAATGCCCTACAATAGGGACACAGATTGCAAAAAATCATGAAAGCAGAGATCCAGTTCCCAAATATCATTGCTCCCCGTCATTGTTCTTCTATTTTTCCTTCTTGTTTGTTTTAATTCATTTAAATCTAACCTGATCTTGGGTCAATTGCTGTTGTGGGCATCTGAAGCCCACTAGTCTTTATTTCTGGGATTTCTGTGCAGCTGGCTACCCAGCGTGTACCTCCCGATCTCGCTCCTGCCTAGTAATGTCACTGTGCGGCGCTGAATACAGTATTAGGCGATTCCCACGAACTCCTGGGATAAATCACGCCGATATCCCAGGAGCACATGGGAATCGCCTTGTGACGTAATCGCCTAGGCAGCTGGAGCCTGAAGTGCTACACAAAATTAATTAAAAAAGGTATTTAAAAAAAAATAATAATTTACCCATTTACAAAAGCATTGCGGATGGGCATGGGAATGCTTGCAGGTTAAAAAAAACGGGTGGAACTCGGCTTTAAAGTGGTTGTAAAGGCACAAGGTTTCATACCTTCATGAATTCTATGCATGAAGATAAAAAACTTTCTGTATGCAACAGCCCCCTCAAATACTTACCTGAGCCCCCCCTTTCAATCCAGCAATGTCCACAAGAGCCTTGCCACTCTGGGGACCCGCACTCCTGATTAGTTTTTTGCAGCAGCCGGAGAAATTGCCTCTCACTGCTGTCATTAACAGCCAGTGAGCCAATCAGGAGACGGAGGGGGCAGGCCTGAGCTGTGGTTCCGTGTGTGAATGGACACACAAGAGCCGCGGGTCAGGAGCTCACCTGCTTGGTTGCCCCCACAGCAAGCTGCTTGCCGTGGGGGCACCGGCAGGAGGGAGGAGCCAGGAGCGCCGGCATGGGACCCAAGAAGAGGAGGATCCGGACTGCTCTGTGCAAAACCAACTGCACAGAGCAGGTAAGTATAACATGTTTTGTATTTTTTTTAAAAACAAAAATAATATTGCTTTAAAGGAGTAGTCTGAAGCAAACTTTTTCTGGGGGAAATAGAGCATCACACAAAGTTATAACACATTTAAATATACTCACGTTTTCCTTATGGTCTTCTTCCTGGTCTTCTCCTCGACTTTCTCTCCGGCAGGAAGCTGGGTCTTTTCATGACGCTCGACTTCTTTCTTTGCCCAGTGACTCATCGATTCCCAGGAGTCACTGTGGGCTGCGCCGGCCTCCTCACCCAGAGTCGAATACTCCCCCTTAGCTAATTTATTCATATATGCGCTGAGCTGAGCTGTCATTGGCTCAGCTCAGCAAATGACACACGCAGAGGCGGCCGAAAGCTCATTGGAGCTCGGCAAGCCAATAGAATAGGACGTTTTTTAAGAGGCGGGGATAGGGAAATAGGTTCGAGAGAAGGGGGCGTGTAATATTATAATTTAGGGAGGGGGCCGAGCAGAGGAGTCACAGGGGGAGGGCAGGAGATTACAGGAAGAGATGAGTGGGCATGCTGGGAGAGGTAGTTTTATCATGGCTGCCATAGAAGAAAACCAGGAAGTGCTGAAAACTTCGGGAGGGAATAAAAGAATAACCGCCGGGCCGATTTTCTTAAAAGTGGCGACATTGAAAAGGTATTTCAATTGGCTAAATTCTGGCATTTTGTGGAATGGGGCTTCAGACTACTCCTTTAACAGAAGAAACAAAGCGTAGTCCAGATACCCTTATTGTTGACCAAGGCATCACAAATTGCCGATATTGATATGGTCTATATCAGGAACCTCAGCAACTAAATCTCACCCCTAAATAAAGGGGGGTTTACAGCCCCCAAAATGCATTGGATATCTTTTTTTCCATCGGTTGTGACCCCCTTAATCAAGAATAACGGTTTTATGGATTTTTAAACTGATCATTTTGGAGCTGTTTCTTCTGTTCATGTAAATTCTTCAAGTTGGGTGTCCCTCAAGAAAATTCCCCCATTTTGTGTGTTCGAAGCAGCCTAGATCCATCTGATAGGAATCAACCTGCATCTGAAGAAAGCTGAACATCAAAGTCCAGTGCCTCCATTTTATGTTTTTTTTTATGGCAATGCAGACATGACAGAGGCTCGCACCTTTCACCATTCTTGGCACACAGTGGACTTGATTTACTAAAGGAATAGAGATGTAGAAAGGTGAATGTTCATTGAGCTTAGTAAAAAAAAAAAAAAAAAAACGATAAATCAATGTTTACCTCAACATTTTTTTACTTCCCTTGCACAAGATCAAGTAATGATTGTTTTGCTACATTTCTACAGTTACTAGTGAAAACATTTGTCAGGATATGGAAAATGGCACTGTTGACTCAAAAAGTCATCCTTATCCTTGCTTTACAACTTATTGAGTCACTGAGCCGCAACAAGCATGTGTCCCAACATCTGATAACCATATGCTTATTCCAGATCAATGACTCAACAAATGGTTAAAGCATAACTGTACCTTTAGTACAATTAAGCTAGCTATACAAGGTTAGATCTTTGAAAACAGTCATGGTCTAAAGCGTTCGGCAATCATTTTTGACTGTAGTGACAAGAAAAAATGAACGTGACAAATGGAAATTGTTTCTCATTTTTTATCTGAACAAATGAAATTGTTACTGGGAATGAGGTTTCGGTTGGGAAAAATTGTACTTTTTGTAATGTGGAAAAGGGGTAAAGGGGTAAGTGAGACCTCAAGCTCCCCAAATATAGAGGTACTCACTGAGAAGAGGGGAATTGGAATGGGAAATGAACTGGATTTTGGGGTACCAATGCCTTTATGTTAATATAGCTTGGATATAATTTGTTTAAAAAAGTATCTTTATTGAGTATACAAAGTCAACAAATACATAATGACAAAATAACATATAATTGACACAGTTGATGACAGCTAAAAATGACTATATGTGGAGAGTAGTCGGAATATCTCCACAGTTTTCTCTACATGTTTGGCAGACTGGGCCGCTTCTTCAGGAGAATATAATGCATGAATTTTTACCAGAGTCTACAGAATAAAGCAAAAATTAAGTCAGAAACAAAGACATATATGACCAAACCATAAGGCATGAAGGGTCTTTAACAGTGTGTATGGGGAGGGGTATCCACCTTACCTGTGGTCACCATAGGGCATAAATGCATATATATATATATATATATATATAAGTATATAGCGAAAGATGGAAAAGAAAATGAAAGGGGGGAGGGGGAAATATACTTATATATCTATATACTGTATTTTCTGGCGTATAAGACTACTTTTGAACCTCAAAAAAATCCCCCAAAAATGGGAGGTTGTCTTATACGCCGAGTATAATATCTCCAAGGTAACCTAAGTATAAGTATTACCGGTAGATCATGTAATAGGGGGGTCGTCTTATACGCCCAGTCGTCTTATACGCCGGAAAATACGGTATATATATATATATATATATATATATATATATATATATATATATATATATATTGACACACACAATGGATTTATATATTTTTCTAACGTATACACCATTATACATATTTAAGGCCTCCCATACCGCCGGTGAGATTCTTGGTGATTCTGCTCTCCTCTCCGGTGCATTTATGCCCTATGGTGACCACAGGTAAGGTGGATACCCCTCCCCATACACACTGTTAAAGACCCTTCATGCCTTATGGTTTGGTCATATATGTCTTTGTTTCTGACTTAATTTTTGCTTTATTCTGTAGACTCTGGTAAAAATTCATGCATTATATTCTCCTGAAGAAGCGGCCCAGTCCGCCAAACATGTAGAGAAAACTGTGGAGATATTCCGACTACTCTCCACATATAGTCATTTTTAGCTGTCATCAACTGTGTCAATTATATGTTATTTTGTCATTATGTATTTGTTGACTTTGTATACTCAATAAAGATACTTTTTTAAACAAATTATATCTAAGCTATATTAACATAAAGGTATTGGTACCCCAAAATCCAGTTCATTTCCCATTCCAATTCCCCTCTTCCCAGTGAGTACCTCTATATTTGGGGAGCTTGAGGTCTCACTTACCCCTTTACCCTTTTTCTATATTTACATTTTCTGGAAGTTGGTACCATTTTTCTGTAGATTACCTTAGGCATCTAATACTTTTTGTAATGTGTAACTGTATATGGTATGTGGTAGGGTCACAGGGATAAACATTACATCACTTATATGCAACCCAAAACTGAACATTAAAATTGGAAATATTGGTATGGCAATTGAACAAAATTTTAGGGGTTTCTATCAAAATGTGTTGAGTCACTGATTCTATTGCATGGGATGGAATGCAGGAAACATTTTTCAGAATTTCCATAGGAATGTTTGAACACAATACTTCCCTTGTATGGCTAGCCTTATCCTTAAAATGTTGTCCCTTCTTCCCACAACCACCCAAAGTCTGCCAGTAACCTGTCCACAATTTTACACATATATTTCCTGTGGGGCTACTGGCAAGGGCCCAACCTCTCCGTCAAGCTGCACATGGACTGCAGTATTTCAGTTGGTTCCTAAAGGAAATCTGATAATTTTGCAGCACATATCTCCATGGACTGTGGACAGGTAAGTGGCAGAATTCCGGGGGGTTTTGGAAGGACAACATTTTAAGCATAACTATGCTAAATAATGTACCGGACACCAGTGGCGTTTCTATGGGGGAGGGAGGGGTGTGGACTACACCCGAGTGACACTCGCCAGAGGAGTGACACCATCGCCATCACTGACTGGCCTGAAAACTTGTTTGGATTAGGGTGAAACAGGAGAGAGCCTGGGAAGGGTTGAGGGTTGAGACAGGAGAGACCCCTTGGGGGGGGTGGAGAGGAGAGAGCCTGATGTGGGGGGATTCTGGGGGTGACGCCATGTTTCACCACATCAGGTGACACTAACCCTACGGACGCCAGTGGCGGACACAGTGGGTTTGATTTACTAAAACTAGAGTGCAAAATCAGGTGCAGCTGTGCATGCCAACTAATCAGCTTCTAACTTGTTCAATTAAGCTTTGTTAAAAAAAAACCTGGAAGCTGATTGGCTACCATGCACAGCTGTGCCAGATTTTGCACACTCTCCAGTTTTAGTAAATCAAGTGTGTATACCTCCAAAACGTTTGCAATAGAAGTTCTCACATTTTTACCAGAGTTCTTTTAGCTAGAATTTGAATTTATGTTGGGCAATTCTATTACATGGGGAAGACAAAAATATGTTTAAAAATCTTGGCTATGTCATTAATTCGTTCATTTTTACTCATACCCACCCTTTCTTTACAGAGATATACTCAACCTTCTCAGTTCACAGGCTGAAATGCTTTTCTGTTGACTTGAGGATTTTTACATTCTTCAAACATCAAAGAACTGGCCTCTTTCCTAGTATCAGTTTCCATTTGTCTTGAGCTAGCTGTAAAGGAACCAGGAAGAAAGTTATAAAGAAAAAAAGACTAAAAGGAAATTCAAACCCGTAGTGAAAAAATGGATTTTAGCCTACACCAGCAGATAGACTCCCTTTCAGAACAACGTGACCAGTGCTGTCTGTAGATCCTGAGATCCAAAAGTCTTAATTTCTATGCTAGAAAAAGTTACAGTAGGCTCTATTGCTATGCATAGTTGTACTTGTTATTGATTTGCACTACAATGGGAATTTACAGCTTATAGAGACTCTATCTCCCCCCCCCCAACATATACAGTAACGTCCATGCCCTTATTCATTTCTGTGATTTCCTTCTTACCGGATTTGGTGCGACATGGAGATAGAAAATGTATTTTCTCTAGAGCAAGCCACCTCCACTTAATTACTCCAGTGATAATGCAAATAAGAAAGACCCTACTTACAAGATCCCCTAATAAAGCTCTTTGGAGCCCAAACCTAAATGTAACAAGTATGACTTAAAGTGCCTGCAAAGGCAGACGGTTTTTTACGTTCATGCATTCTACACATGAAGGTAAAAAGCCTTCTGAGTGCAGCTCCTCTTTCCAGCCCCCCCCCCCCCCCGCCCTTATTCTTATCTGAACTCCATCTCAATGAGAATCTCTCGGCTCTCTCACTTGTCATTGGCATAGAGACTACAGCTGGAGCCATTGGCCCCTGCTGCTGTCAATCACAGCCATTTAAAAGGGAGCGGCGGGGTGGGGCATGGCCAAGCCAAGCCTTGTCATGCTCTGTGTGTCTTATGGACCGATACTATTGCAAGTATAACATGTTTTTTTATTTTATTTATTTATTTTAAAGAAAAATAAATTAATTTTTAGTATCATTTTGATGCCAGTCAGTCAGATAGGCCATTGCTAAATGTAATTATGATGGAGGACAATGGCATTCCAAAGTTATCTCAGGATCTTCCTTATACTAGCTAAGGTAGTTGGCATATTTGCCAAGCCCATGCAGTCAGGTTGTTTGCAATGGGAATTGGTAGTTACCCAAATGGAAAGCACCCTCAAAAAAGAGTTGTATTTGACACTTTACCAAATGGATAAGTTTACTTTCACTCAATTATCCTCAATGAACCTCACCCCCAGGTCCTAGCCTCACCCGTCTATGATCCTGTCAGATCCACACTGTGTGGTTTCTACTAGAAACTGCACAACTGCCACATGAAATTCTCCTGGAGAGACCTGAAGTTCTCTGGGCATACCCAGACTAACTCCCGTGCATTTCCATTTAGAGGCCACGTTGCAAACCAACAGTAAACAGGCCTTACCATAGGAATGAATAATATTTGTCCATGCATTCACAGAAGACTTCAGGACGATCCAGGAAAGTTTTCAACTAAAATAAAGCTCCAATGGTTTACAACATGAAATTTCTGTTAAAATAAATAGTTGAGAAATTGGACAAAAGGAATGATGGGACATGTACTTTTTTGTATTATTCTGTACCACTTGACTCTACAGCTGTTGCATTGGTGTCTGGGGATATTATTTCAATTTGCCATGCTTTTTATGAGTTACCTGAGCTCAGTCCCAGACCACAACTAGGTAGCCCTTTGATTGTTAATAGCAATATATTATAATGTACAATATACTACATGTATAATGTAGCATAATGCTTATAACCCAACCTCTTAGTGGTGCCTGGCCCAAGGAATCATCAGGCATGTAATTCTTTGATTATCCCGTACTTCAACTCTTGACTCTTTATTTTTTGCATTGGTTGCTGGGGATATAATTGCATTTGTTCCCTCTTGCCTCATTCAGAGCTAAGAAGTCCAATTAATTGATTTAACTGAACTGATATGTAAAGTTAATTTTCTTGCTGTAGGCTTCTATATTACTCATTTCCTCTTTGCTGGCAGCTTTCGATGCTCTGCTCTGTAACAACTCTTACATAGCCCCCTCAGGTATTATAGTAAGAGGAAACTCACGCCTTGATGGCAGCCATACATTAAGACTGTCATACATGAACTCTGACATTGTACCTGTGATCTGCATTGAAATTAGGCAACTGTGCCTGGAAAAAATGTATGTAGGAGTGAGTAGAAGTTAGTCACCACTAAAACTGTATCTAAAAATTTGTAGCAACAAGACAAAAATGCAAATTGTGTATTTCCCATATATATATATATATATAGATATATATATCTATATATATATATAGATATATATAGATATATATTAGAGATCGACCGATTATCGGCAAATACATATCACCGATATATCAAGGGCCGATATGCACTTTCCCCAATATATCGGAATCGGCCACCAAGGTGGCTGATATTACCGATATTTCGGAAAGTGCTTGTACTGGAGTGATGCCTGCAGCTAGAGGCATCACCCCGGTACCGGCGTACATAGCCAACGGTCGGCTGTCTTGTAATGAAAACCGATGCGGCTGAGAAGCCGCTTGGCTGTCATTACAAGGAGCGGGAAGGGACGCCCCCCCTCCCGCCGCCTTCCGCGGCTCGCCCGGGTCTCCCGTCCTACCAGGAGACCCGGGCAATCAGCCTGCACGGCCACCGAAGACCCAATCAAAGCCGCATTCGGCTCTGATCGGGTCTCCATACAAAAACCCAGAAGTGATGTCATGACATCACTTCTGGGTACTGGCGCCAGATTAAAAAAATTACAGCATTCAAAACAGCCAAACTTGGCGTTTTGAATGCTTTTAAGTGCAGGGGAGGAGTTTGGGGTCTTTTAGACCCCCAGATCCCTCCACAAGAGTACCTGTCAAATAAAAAAAAATACATTTTTTTTATAATGTACGAAAATATCGGCTGATGCCGATACGCGCTGACCAAAATATCGATCTCGGCAATGAAAAAACTATATCGGTCATTCCCATATATATATATATATATATATATATATATATACACAGTGGGTACGAAAAGTATTCAGACCCCCTTAAATTTTTCACTCTTTGTTATATTGCAGCCATTTGCTAAAATCATTTAAGTTCATTCTTCTTCCTCATGAATGTACACACAGCTCCCCATATTGACGGAAAAACATAGAATTGTTGACATTGTTGCAGATTTATTAAAAAAGAAAAACTGAAATATCACATGGTCCTAAGTATTCAGACCCTTTGCTGTGACACTCATATATTTAACTCAGGTGCTTTCCATTTCTTCTGATCATCCTTGAGATGGTTCTACACCTTCATTTGAGTCCAGCTGTGTTTGATTATACTGATTGGACTTGATTAGGAAAGCCACACACCTGTCTATATAAGACCTTCCAGATCACAATGCATGTCAGAGCAAATGAAAATCATGAGGTCAAAGGAACTGCCTGGAGAGCTCAGAGACAGAATTGTGGCAAGGCACAGATCTGGCCAACGTTACAAAAAGATTTCTGCTGCACTTAAGGTTCCTAAGAGCACAGTGGCCTCCATTATCCTCAAATGGAAGATGTTTGGGACGACCAGAACCCTTCCTAGAGCTGGCTGTCCGGCCAAACTGAGCTATCGGGGGAGAAGAGCCTTGGTGAGAGAGGTAAAGAAGAACCCAAAGATCACTGTGGCTGAGCTCCAGAGATGCAGTCAAGAGATGGGAGAAAGTTGTAGAAAGTCAACCATCACTGCAGCCCTCCACCAGTCGGGGCTCTATGGCAGAGTGGCCCGACGGAAGCCTCTCCTCAGTGTAAGACACATGAAAGCCTGCATGGAGTTTGCTAAAAAACACCTGAAGGACTCCAAGATGGTGAGAAATAAGATTCTCTGGTCTGATGAGACCAAAATAGAACTTTTTGGCCTTAATTCTAAGCGGTATGTGTGGAGAAAACCAGGCACTGCTCATCACCTGTCCAATACAGTCCCAACAGTGAAGCATGGTGGTGGCAGCATCATGCTGTGGGGGTGTTTTTCAGCTGCAGGGACAGGACGACTGGTTGCAATCGAGGGAAAGATGAATGCGGCCAAGTACAGGGATATCCTGGACAAAAACTTTCTCCAGAGTGCTCTGGACCTCAGACTGGGCCGAATGTTTACCTTCCAACAAGACAATGACCCTAAGCACACAGCTAAAATAACGAAGGAGTGGCTTCACAACAACTCCGTGACTGTTCTTGAATGGCCCAGCCAGAGCCCTGACTTAAACCCAATTGAGCATCTCTGGAGAGACCTAAAAATGGCTGTCCACCAACGTTTACCATCCAACCTGACAGAACTGGAGAGGATCTGCAAGGAGGAATGGCAGAGGATCCCCAAATCCAGGTGTGAAAGACTTGTTGCATCTTTCCCAAAAAGACTCCTGGCTGTATTAGATCAAAAGGGGGCTTCTACTAAATACTGAGCAAAGGGTCTGAATACTTAGGACCATGTGATATTTCAGTTTTTCTTTTTTAATAAATCTGCAACAATGTCAACAATTCTGTGTTTTTCTGTCAGTATGGGGTGCTATGTGTACATTCATGGGGAAGAAGAATGAACTTAAATGATTTTAGCAAATGGCTGCAATATAACAAAGAGTGAAAAATTTAAGGGGGTCTGAATACTTTTCGTACCCACTGTATATATATATATATATAGAGAGAGAGAGAGAGAGAGAGAGAAAGAGAGAGAGATTCTATTACTTGTAAATCCAAGTGCCAATTTTACAAACCACATTTTAGCATTTTGCAACAGTACTGGACTACATATCCTCTTATTTCTTTAAATGTGAGCAGTGACTGTGGATCCTGCTTGCTGTTTATTGCAGTTTGCTGAAAAGTGTAATTTACCCATGAATAAATGAATGAATATATATATATATATATATATATATATATATATATATATATATACATACATACATACATACATACATATATACACACGCACACTGTAGTTATATGTATTAGTACAGTATATGTGTAAACTAGTGCCCCCTAGTGACTTTGCAGCAAGCAGTTCAAACAAATGAGTCTATCATCTCTGAATTTTAACTCTGTAGTAATGTATAAATATGCAAAGGTGCATGTACCTAAAATGACGCAAAAAAAAATAAATGTTCATAAATGTATAAGGGCAGTAATCTGGTTTACCTGCATCCTAACAATACCAATTGGGTTGCATAAAAACTATTTACACATAGGCGGATTTCAGATTGTAAGCTCTACTGAACAGCACCCTCTGATTTATCATATATTAAATTGTATTGTAACCGGGGCTTTTTTTTATCCGAGAATAGGTGCAGGTACTCCCTTCTTCTGAGTCACCCCTTGTCTCCACTCCCTACCCACCTCCAAGCGCTGTCCTTTGGTTCCACCCTCTGCCCACCTCCCAGTACCCCCCCCCCCCCTTTTTAGAGAATACAGAACCAAGTATTATGTTGTGGTTCTAGGTAATTTGTATGGAATTTGTTAATGATAACTAGAAAAGCAGTATAACAGATCCCCTGGAATCAGCAACAGTAGACCCCCCCAACAATAGTACCCCCAGCAGTAATAAATCTTCCCCTGCAACAATAGAAAAAAAACAGCATAATAGATCCCTTGCAATCAGCAACAATAGACCCCCAACAACAATAGCCCCCCAGCAACAATAAATCCTCCCCTGCAACAATAGACCCCCCCTCCCAACAACAATAGCTCCCCAGCAACAATAGTTCCCCCAAGCAACAATAAATCCTAAAAGCCCCACCCACAACAAAATGCCCACCAGCAACAAGAGATTCACCCCAGCAACAATCGATCCCCCAGCAGCCAGCATCAATAGGCCCTTCAGCTCACCCCACTGGCCCCAGCACCCCTTTGCCATTGCATAGATTCAGACTGGAGGTTCCGGGAACTGCGTTCCCCCGTGTTGCCGCTGAAAAAAAGCCCTGATTGTAATTGTACTGTCTGCCTCCATTTTGTTTGTAAAGTGCTGCAAAAATTGTTGGAACAGGAAGGGGCCATCCCCAAACTTTTCCCGCATATAAACACACAGCTCAGATCGGCCTGCTACCTCCTCACAGGTTTTGACTGACAGCAGCTGCTCTCAGTAAAGCCTGAGAATGCAAAGAGAGAGGAGAGTGGGGCTACCAACGGGGACAGCGCTGGACTGAGAGCGGTGTCAGGTAAGTGTTGGGGCAGGAGGGCACATATTATCAAAGGTTTTTTAGAGACTGAATTAAGGTAACAAGCCTTTTTTTTTTTTTTACAACTACTTAAAAACTTTAGCAGTTATCTTAGCAAGTTTAAAGGAGAAGAGCGGGAATACAAAAAAACAAACATCTATAGCCACCCATATGGCTGCAAGCTCGATCCAAAGCCGCAGCTCTCCCCCGCCGGCTCTAAGCCTGAGAACTGAGCAATGACGTGACCACTGATCGCTCAGTTCTTGGGCCCTCTGTCAGCCACCCCTCTCTGCTCTGCCCCTCCAGCGATCACTGAATTGACAGGCAGAAGAGGGAGCTACTGTATATACTATGTCTACATAATGGTAAATATTAAACAAACCATTATGGTGGCCACAGTTGTATTGATATGATCCTTCAATCGATCATTCATTGTGACTAAACAGATCAAAACTGAATAAAATTGCAAGCCAAAGACCCTATATTTGATCAATTTAGCAAACTCTCATTTGATTTAGACTCTGAGTGATCAAACAAATATCCATGTGTATCGGCCATCCAATGGTAATTTCGATTGAATAAATAATTGTTTTTTTTTTATAGATCACTTACAAACTGATAAATCTTCTTCTGACAATCTTTTTGATGAATATTTTTTGGTGGTTTGCAAAATGCGGAACAGTAACATGTGCGTTGCATTGTTTGATATCACACAGCAAAGATTTTGCACCTTGGTATATCTAGAAAGTGCCAGGAATAGTGTCTGATGTAATTACTTGCATGTACAGTTAAGATAACGTCCCGGCGACCAGATCACAGACTGTCATGGTCAGTTCCCTTTTTGTTGAAGTGGTTTGTATGGTTATCTAATGGCCACACAAGGAGACCACTTATGGAGAGAAAAAGTCATCTTGCGAGTGTATTTACAAGCATGTCTAGTGCTGTTTCAGTGTCAATACTAACTGCTAGATATCATTGTAGAAAATGCAGTGTACTCTCCTATTAGCAGACATCATTCAGTATGTAGGGTCTGGTCTGCTGCACCTCCGGCTTCAACAACTACAAATAAATTACCACTGTGCACATATTACATGATGATTATAAAAAATAAAGGATTTTAATTAAAGATGGAAGTGGCATAGCTGGCAACAATGCTCTCCAAATCTCGAATGATTTCCTGCCCAGTAATTCCATATGAAGAATAGAAATGGGCCGAACGACCCATCATTCGGTTCACGGCACAACTTTTGAACATTGCAAACATTCGGAACCGAATAATGAAAACTATTGAAGTCTATGTGACCTAAACTGGACAAATCAAAAGTACCTAATTTGAAGGCTTATAAAGGGTTACGGGGGTTCGTGTACTGCCCCGGGGGACATGTATCAATGAACACAACGTTTGTAAAAAAAACATCATTTTTAAATGAGCAGAAATTTACTGATGCTTAGGCTGGGTTCACACTTGTGCGATGTCTGTGTGATGCAATTTCAGCCATACAAACTGTATCCCGTTTGCACCAAAATGGTGCATGACCCTTTTTTTGGTTTGCACTGGAATCGGATCGCATGGGTGTTCACACCTATGCGATCTGATTCCTGTACCATTTGACAGTTCGCACTGCGATCTGCAAACCGATCAGGGGTTGTCAATAATTTTACATTGACACCCCCCAGCAGTTCGCAGATCTAAGTAGGAACTAGTGTGCGATTTCGGTGTGATGCAGGAATTGGGGTTTCCAGCATCACACCAGTGTGAACCAGGGCTTAAAGTGAAACCATAAAAATGAGAAACAACAATACAAATTTAAAATTCCTTTTAATATAGTGCCTAGGTTGTCCCCTTAGTCTGCCTGTAATGTGGCACATCTATACCATGTATAGAACCTGCTGCAGCAATAATGACATTTCTAAAGCCAAAAAAATTAAATTTTCCATTCAAGCTTTCTTTATTTTGTAACCAAGAGCTTGGGGAGCCAGTCTGTATGATGAGGAAACAATTTAGTGCACTCGGAACCATGTTAGAGATTTTTTGGATAAATTCTGGAAAAAACTTTGGATAGAAGTAACAGGTGCGGAAAAAAATTGGCTTTGGGTGTTGGTGATTCCTTCACACCGTAACCCTATAGAGGTACTCTTAATGAAAGCAAGAATTGGCCTTGCTGTCAAAAATTGAAATTATATGCCCGGTCAAACAGTGGTGGAAAAATTGGGCTTTGGGTGTTGGTGGTGGACAAGGAGGCAGAATAAAGCCCCTGTGATCGCTGTGGGGGACTGCGCACTAGTCACTGCTTGGGTGATGGAGGATGAGGATGGTTTAGTAAGCCAGTCCACCACCTCCTCTGCACGCTGTGGCTGGATAGCAAGTGCAAAATCACTAAACACAGGAAATGATGCCCTCAAAATATAATAAAGTTGGAGAAATGTGTACGTGGATGCACTTTAATCAATGGAAAGTGGTGTTTGGCGCACTTTAACTTGAGTACTCACTACAAAGACACTGCACACTGCAGTAAAACTGCACTGATGCACTGCAATATACTGCACTGAAATATACTGCGTTAAACATGCAATAATGCACTGAAATATACTGCGTTAAACGTGTAGTAACGCACTGCAATGTACTGCGTTAATCATGCACTAATGCACTGCAATATAATGTGGTAAACCTGCAATAATGCACTGAAATATACTGCGTTAAACGTACACTAATGCACTGCAATATACTGTTGTAAACATGCAAAAATGCACTGAAATATACTCAGTTAAATGTGCAGTAACAAACGCAATATACTGTGATAAACGTGCAATAATGCACTAAAATATACTGTGTTAAAAATGCACTAACGCACTGCAATATAGTTCGGTTAACTTGCAATAACACACTGAAATATACTGCGTTAAATGTGCAGTAACACACTGCAATATACTGTGTTAAATGTGCATTAACGCACTGCAATATACTGCGGTATACCTGCAATAATGCACTGAAATATACTGCGTTAAACGTGCAGTAACGCACTGCAATATAATGCCGTAAACGTGCAATAACGCACTGAAGTATAGGGCAGTAAACCTGCAATAACGCACTGAAGTATATTGCGGTAAACCTGCAATAACGCACTGGAATATACTGCAGTAAGTGTGCAGTAACGCACTGAAAAATACTGCAGAAAAAAAATGACACTAAAGTAAAAATGAACAGTCCTACTACACTTACACTGCACTATCACTAGATTCACACTAAAGTAAAAATGAACGGTCCCACTACACTCACACTGCACTATCATTAGATTCACATCAATCTGACACTAAAGTAAAAATGAACTGTCCCACTACACTCATACTGCACTACAAAAAAAAGAAAACAAAGAAGGGCGCACCGACCTAGCGCATTATCCTCAATAATATGGCTTTATCAATAAATCATAAAAATAGCTATTAACAAACAGAAGTTAAAAATGATCATATCAAACTCAATCGCTTGAGTGTCAGGAATAGTCCATGTATTTGTCCATAGTCCTGTTGAGATGACGGTTGACGCGTTTTGAGGCTTAGTCTCTTCCTCAGAGCTACTGTGTCATGACCTACTCACAAGTTGAAATAGCAGTACATTGCTCAAACCACCTCCCTAAGGTCTTAGGAGTCCCTCCCTCTAGGGGTGTGGCAGTGATACTACACCCCTCCCTCTTGTGGCACTGCCATTTAACCCCTAGCAGGGTGGATTCATGGTACCCATGTAATAACCGTACCATATTTTCATAATCAAAACAATACCACATGTATACAAGAATAAATAAAATTGCATCTAAAAAATGCAGCTACAAATATTAACATCCATATATATTTTCATAGTACGTAAGATAGCAATGAGAGAGAGAAAAAGAAAAAAAAAATAGTATTAGATATAATTTATAAAAACGCTTAAAACCTTTGCTGATGATGGAGGACCATTTGCATAATACTAAACATGTACATACCCCACATGTACCTCTGGCCAGAAGGGGATCCCAGGTGACTGTGTTGGCCTGCTGAGATCTATCCGTGTACCATCCAGCCAGTGTCCATGGTAATTGATGGCTGTAGCAGACTTACCCCTATGCTGAATGACCCACATAGGGGTTCTGGCATAAAATCAATGATATGCTTGTCTCTATTAACTGTAGTGTTCTAAGAGGGTGGCGAGGGGGTGCAGGAGGGGAGAAGCCGATCAGAATTTTTTTTTCTTTTTCTCTCTCTCATTGCTATCTTACGTACTATGCGAAATATATATGAATGTTAATATTTGTAGCCGCATTTTTTAGATGCAATTTTATTTATTCTTGTATTGTTTTGATTATGAAAATATGGTACGGTTATTACATAGGTACCATGAATCCACCCTGCTAGGGGTTAAATGGCAGTGCCACAAGAGGGAGGGGTGTAGTATCACTGCCACACCCCTAGAGGGAGGGGCTCCTAAGACCTTAGGGAGGTGGGTTGAGCAATGTACTGCTATTTAAACTTGTGAGTAGGTCATGACACAGTGGCTCTGAGGAAGAGGCTAAGCCTCAAAACGCGTCAGCCGTCATCTCAACGGGACTATGGACAAATACATGGACTATTCCTGACACTCAAGCGATTGAGTTTGATATGATCATTTTTAACTTCTGTTAGTGAGTAGCCATTTTTATGATTTATTAATAATATTATTGAGGATAATGCGCTAGGTCGGTGCGCCCTTCTTTGTTTTCTTTTGTTTGTAGTACTGTTGGACTACCCCAGTCCTTTAGGGCAGCAAGACTCTAGCCATCCGAGAGGCCATATGTGAGTCCCGTGGGAAGTGTGGTCGGGGAGCCTGGATTCTAAGCGCAGGAGAAAGGTGGCATCACCATATCGTTTTGGAACTCATACTGCACTATTACTAGGTTCACACTAAACTGACACTCTACACTCACAATAGAATCACAATAGTATACTATATCACACTAACTCGCTAGTAGCACAGAACAGGGCTCTGTTCTATCTCTCTCCACGCCAATATCACACTGCAAATGGCTGCAATTGGAAGAATATTTTTATATTGTGGGGTGGGACTAAGAGCAATGAGTCTTAATTGGATAAAGTCATCATCACAGTGTCCAATCATGGCTCTAACAGTGCTATGTGCAAAGCTTTCATTGCTTCAGCTAATCAGGACTTCCAATGCACTGTGCGGCAACGCAGTGCATTGTGGTTATTCGGTGGGAATAGTTCAGGTATTTGTCGAACGGGCGAAACAGTCAATGTTCGACCCAAACTTATGCTCGGGTCGAACCATTCTCCCAATTCTAATGAAAAAAAAAAATACAAAGAATCACGATTCTTTCACCTTTTTACAGATTCGTTTTTGTACAGGTGTAGGAACTTTTACATACATAGCTGTAAAAGCTTTTTAAAAGTTCTCCAAAATTAGGTTAATTTACAGAGCTTTAAAGTATAGCCAAAGGCAAAACTTTTTTTTTTTATAAGTTTTGGATATAGTGGAGAGGGCTTAGAACACCTGCCAGCTTTAAAGTCTGTCTGTGCCCCCTGTTAGGGAAATCCACCCTCTTCACTTTACTGTTTACTATTATCACTGAAAGCAGAAGAAAAGTCCAAATTTTGGGATGTCAACAGAATGGACATAGAGGGGAAATCTCCCCAATTGCACACTGATGGCAAAAATAACCTAATTGGGGTAATAACCCTCCCTTATTCCATCCAAAATGAAGAAAAAAGGTTTTGCCTTTCGTTTTACTTTAGAAAAATATGAACTTACCTGAATATAAAAAGTGAAGATTTCCTATGTTACTGTATAGAAAACACTTAGAATGACCCTGTAAATATACCTTTATCTGGAATTCTTCCAAAAAATAGTATGGTATTTAAAACTACTGTGTCACAACTACTATGTCACAACTATTGTGCTCCAATCAACAAAGATCACACTACCTGAGTAGTGTTTTTGATTGGAACACTGTGTAGAGCAGGGGTAGAGAACCTATGGCTCGCGAGCCAGACGTGGCTCTTTTGATGGCTGCATCTGGCTCACAGACAAATCTTTAATAATCTTTAATAAATCTTTAATAAAGGGGGGCGTGTCTGGACGTGAGCCGCGCTGGACGTGTAGTCCCAGAGCTCCGCTGCATCTACCACTCAATCCAGTGCCATCCGCGTAGCTGTGCCCGGTGCCAAGGAGATTTCTGAACCCATCGATGGTGCACTTTGTGGGCTACCCACCGCTACCCTCAGTTCGTCTCTGGGTTTCTCGGACTGCCACGCTACGGACCCCGTGGCCTACTCGTGGTACCGCCACCACCTACTGTGCTGTGCATCCGAGGGCCTTGGCAATCACCGCCCGGTAAGGAGACCTGCTATCCGCTCCCTGTGCCCTGACAGACATAATCTCCTTCCCTTCTGACACCCGGGGACCCGCGGGAGCTGCCTCTCACATCCACTTCTGAAGCCTTCAGCGGCCGGGCCGCCATTTTCTCAGGGCCTATACTCACCTCCATCACTCGCAGGCCTGCAGGCGCTTCACCACTCCGGCCTCATTGCGTACCTGCCTGCTCTGCTCTCTTCCCGATCGGACTCCAGGCACTTTCACACGGCTCCATCTACTCACTGTATAGCTGCGGCCCATGAATATGAATATTAAATAAAGGTTTCCGACCCTGAAATATAGTGTATGGCTCTCACGGAATTACATTTGAAAATATGTTGTGTTCATGGCTCTCTCAGCCAAAAAGGTTCCCGACCCCTGGTGTAGAGGGTATTTTGGGCAACTGGAGTTATGAGCTGCTGCGCTCTGTCTGAGAACAATCATCTGGATCTACAATGTACTGTAGGTGCAGACGAATACACCATAGGCTGAAGCACTAGCATTTTTTTAATACAGTATATAGTAAAGTACCAAAAGTATAGATCAGAGGATAAAGGATCCAAGAATGGGCTATACGATATGTATGGGCTTGGCCTCATTGTAATACATTTTGTCATGAGATTGAACAATCATCTTAGTGTGGAAACAGTCACTACCTGCAATGATGGAGAAAATGGGATTGAACTCCATGTTGAAATTAGTAGAAATGAAAGAAGAATGCAAAGGGAGGAGAAGAATACGGGAAGAAAGATCCTGAGAAAAGGAGTAAATTAGAGGGGTTTAGGGTGATAAGAAGGTGACAGAAGGAGGGAAAAGGGGGAGGAGGATGTCTTACTGAGAAAGGGGCATCTCCACTACTATAGCGAGGTTACAGTTGGGAGGGCCATGTAGCCCTGTTACGTGGCCAATAATGTTTGAAACTGCACTGTAATGCAGAAGTACAACCATGAGACATGCAGTGTAGCATTGTGTCTAGTAATCTTGTAGATTGACTGTCAGCTCTTACATGCACTTCATAAATTGCATTTCTTCTACTCATTCCAAAAAGATGGAAGAGTAGTAATGTTCCAGTGTCAATGTACAGTATTACTGCCCTAGCGGCTATGAAGAAAAACCTGAGAAGGCTTTTCTTGGCTGAGGCAACAAGCAAAAGGTACAATAGAGAGAAGGGCAAATTGTGTGGAGCATCGTATTTTGGAAGCAGATAGATGGTCATGACCAAAATGTGAGTCCACTACATATGAAACATTGTACCTGGTTGGGTATTACATCCCTAATATACTCTCACTGGCCACTTTATTAGGTACACCTGTTCAATTGCTTGTTAACACACACTGCTAATCAGCCAATCACATGGCAGAAACTGCACATTTAGGCATCTAGACGTGTTAAGACGACTTGCTGGATTACGAACTGAGCATCAGAATGGGGAAGAAAGGGGATTTAAGTGACTTTGAATATAGCATGGTTGTTGGTGCCAGACAGGCTGGTCTATTTCAAAAACTGCTGATCTACTTGGATTTTCACGCACAACCATTTCTAGGGTTTACAGAGAATGATCCGAAAAAGAGAAAATATCCAGTGAGCAGCAGCCGTGTGAATGAAAATGCCTAAGGCAAAAGGGGGTCCAACCAGGTACTAGCAAGGTGTATCTAATATAAAGTGGCTGATGAGTTTATATTGGGGACTTGTGGGAAGATAGAGTGCAACTTATAAGGGCATTTGTACCACCTCGTACATGGCTACCCATGGAGAGTGTATGGGTCGGGATGAAGGCCTTAGAGATGTTGTCCCCAGTCCTGTAGTACTATACTGTTTCTTTTGCCCTGATGAAGTAGGGCAAGTTACCATTGTCCTCCTAGGTCTTCTGCCAGAATCACTAGGTGAAAGGAAATTTGAAAAGGTCTGAAAAAAGGTAACTAATGCAGCCACCACAGCTGAAGACCAGGGATGGGCTTTATGTTCGAGTCGCTTAAGAGCTATGACTGGTGCAAAAAGTTAGTAGTGGCTGGTTAGCTGATTCAAACACCCCTTTGCTGTTATACCAGAAACTAAGAAAAACAAAACAAACATGTCCAGTATGTAGCTTGATCCAAAAAACAAAGAAAAACTATTGAAGTACAACCGCTGGTCACTAAAGTTGGGCAGTTCTGGATGACTTGTCAGTATCTCCAACAAGGGGACCCTGTATCGTCAGGAGGGGTAGTAGTGCTCATATAAAGAAAAGGAGCAGCTATTGCAACGTGCATCTCAGAAGTCATAGGCGGTGGATTCAACGCGTTAACATAGGACAATGTGCACAGTCCATCCGTGCAAAAGGAAGACAAAAGTAGATGACAGGAGCTCACCATAGTAAACTAGAACATGTCTGGAGAGGTGTTAGAGTTCTTTATCCAACCATTCCGTAGCCTCTTGTGGTGTATCAAAGAATTTTACCGAACCTTTGTGTTGAACACAAAGCCTGCTTGGATAAAGCATGTTGTATTTAATTTCTCTGGGGAAAGAGCGCCTCTTTCTCTACGTTTCAGATGAAAAATCTGGAATCAACATAATATGGGCATTTTCAAATTTGAGCTCTTAATGCTTCCTTGCCTCAGACAGCAGCATGTCTCTGTCTCTATAGTTCAGAAACATGACCAGGAAAGGTCTGGGGGGAGCTCCAGAGAGCCTGGTACCTGTGGGGACACGATGAGCCCTCTCTACCACGTGTATGGAAAGTGCTCCAGGGACACAAGTTGTTTAAAAAATTGCTCAGCAATAATGACAGGCTTGGACCCTTCAGTCCCCACTGGCAGCCCCACCACCCTCACAATATTTTGTCTCTGTCTGTCCTCTGCGTCATCTGCCCTGTTTTGGAGTGATCTTACCAGACCTTGGAGCTCAGAGAGTTGTGATCTATGGGAATGTGTGTTGTATTACAAATATACTGTCCTCTGCTGTTGTGAGGCGACCCCTTATCTTGTCTAGGTCATGCCTGATGAGGGTACATTCTGATGCCAGGTGATCTATACGGACCATTAGTGCAGCTCTGCGCTCATTAATGGCTTCCAGGATGGGTTTCGTTATGGCGGTAGGACCCGCTTCTGGCTCCTGAGCTAGAGAGGGAAGAATCCCTGGGCTCCGCACCGACACCTCCACTTCCTCCTCCAGTGAGCTGACTATTGCGCGGCTGGGATGGCACTGGTGCCAAAATGGTGGAGGTGGGGTCTGGTCCTGGGCCCTGTGACAAGTGGGTTTGCCGCTGCTCCAGTGGTGCCTTCACCTTACTTTTAGTGGCGGTGGACAGCATTCCCAGGAAGGCAGAAGGCTCAGTAGGGTTCAAGTGGATCAAAGAGAGGTGATAGATGGCACTTAATACGAATAATTACAGGAGGTGTATGGAGCTCCGGGAACACATGACCTGCCGCAATCGCATCCAGTCCTGCCCCCTCAAAGTGCCCTGTATTTAAGTGGTTAAGGGGAACCCTATGACAGAGGTGAAAACAAATGGCATGGGATCCCCCCCCCAAAATCTATACCAGGCCCTTTGGTTCTGGTATAGATTTTAAGGGGAACTCAATGCCAAAATTACAAAAAAAAAAAAAGGCATGCCCCCCCCCCCAAAAAAAAAATCCATACCAGGCCCTTTGGGTCTGCTAAAGATTTTAAGGGGAACTCCATGCCAAAAAAAAAAAAAATGGCGTGGGGTCCCCCCCAAATATATACCAGACCCTTATCAGAGCATGCAGCCTGGCAGGCCAGGAAAGGGGGCGACAAGAACCAATGGGACGGTACCCTGCTGTGCACTAAAACTGTCAGGCCCATGCTGTGATGTGCTACATGGGTTTGATGGGCTATGTGGTTGTTTTAACCGTTTGTCATTTGAGTCCATCTTTGTGGGGATGTTTTAACTCATGTTAATAAGTTTATAACTTTTTATATAACATTGTTCCTATTGATTACATGATTTCTGGCACCACTTAAAGTCCCACCTATTCCCCTTCTGGCCTATTTGGCAATTTTTGTCTATCTATCAGGGACGGATGCCTCCTCTTTATTATTGATATGGCCAACAGTTAGATGGTTGCAAATATTACAGTTTTAATTTTGGGCTTATATGTACCTTAGGACACTATCAAAGAAAATCTAAATTGCTGCACTAACCAAAGTTGATCAAACTACAAATAATTATTGGTATTCCATACTATATAAATCCCCAACCAATAAAACATTTAAAATGTTCCCTCAAATACAAAACGCATGAGAAAAAAATACAAAAACCATCAGTTCAAAAGTGTTACATAATATATACAGTATCTCACAAAAGTGAGTACACCCCTCACATTTTTGTAAAATTTTATTATATATTTTCAATTCTGAAGAAATAACACTTTTCTAAAATGTAAAGTAGCGAGTGTACACCTTGTATCACAGTGCAAATTTGCTGTCCCCTCAAAATAACTCAACACACAGCCATTCATTTCTAAACCGCTGGCAACAAAAGTGAGTACACCCCTAAGTTAAAATGTCCTAATTGGGCCCAAAGTGTCAATATTTTGTGTCGCCACCATTATTTTACAGCACTGCCTTAACCCTCTTGGGCATGGAGTTCACCTTCACTCCTCCATGATGACATCACGGAGCTGGTGAATGTTAGAGACCTTGTGCTCCTCCACCTTCCGTTTGAGGATGCCCCACAGATGCTCAATAGGATTTAGGTCTGGAGACATGCTTGGCCAGTCCATCACCTTTACCCTCAGTGTCTTTATCAAGGCAGTGGTCGTCTTGGAGGTGTGTTTGGGGTCGTTATCATGTTGGAATATTGCCCTACAGCCCAGTCTCCAAAGGACGGTGATCATGCTCTGCTTCAATATGTCACAGTACATGTTGGCATTCATGGTTCCCTCAACGAACTGTAGCTCCCCAGTGCTGGCAGCACTAATGCCCCAGACCATGACACTTCCACCACCATGCTTGACTGTTGGCAAGATACACTTGTCTTTGTACTCCTCACCTGGTTGCCCTCACACATGCTTGACACCATCTGAACCAAATACGTTTATCTTGGTCTCATCAGACCACAGGACGTGGTTCCAGTAATCCATATACTTAGTCTGCTTGTCTTCAGCAAACAGTTTTTGGGCTTTCTTGTGCATCATCTTTAGAAGAGGCTTCCTTCTGGGACGACAGCCATGCAGACCGATTTGATGCAGTGTGCAGTGTATGGTCTGAGCACTGACAGGCTGACCCCCCACCCCTTCAACCTCTGCAGCAATGCTGGCAGCACTCATACGTCTATTTCCCAAAGACAACCTCTGGATATGACGCTGAGCAAGTGTACTTAACTTTTTGGTCAACCATGGTGAGGCCTGTTCTGGGTGGAAACTGTCCTGTTAAACTGCTGTATGGTCTTGGCCCCAGGGTGTCAGCACAGTTTCAGGGTCTTAGCAATCTTCTTATAGCCAAGGCCATCTTTATGTAGAGCAACAATTTGTTTTTTCAGATCCTCAGAGAGTTCTTTGCCATGAGGTGCCGTGTTGAACATGCAGTGACCAGTATAGTGAGTGAGAGTGTTAACACCAAATTTAACACACCTACAAATTTACACTGTTATACAAGCTACACTCACTACTTTACATTGTAGCAAAGTGTCATTTCTTCAGTGTTGTCACATGAAAAGATATAATAAAATATTTACAGAAATGTGAGGGGTGTATTCACTTTTGTGAGATACTATATATATCTCTTAAATATTTTACATCATCTCCATATAGCTAACGAAACCAATGGAAGACCAAGGTCTAAAAATGTAATAAGCACTAACCATGAATAAAGTGCCAATACAATTTCAATCAAAATCATGAAATATAACAATTGTACAAACTAATTCCTAAAACATATACTGTAAATTACAACATACTATATTCATACAAATAAGAAAAAAAATAGCAACATTTATATATGTATTGCACAAATGAAAAGAAAATAAGGAACTTTCTCAGGCTCCACACAGACCCCCATTTTACTTAGTTGTGGGATAAAGTGATTCTTTAATTTGGGTACATACAGGAGCTTCCAATGACCCCCATTGTGCGCAGAGGCAGGGCAATCTTACCGAATGGGCACGCTGGGCAGTTGCCCGAGGGCCCCACCTGCTCAGTGACCCAGCCCCAGCCAAGCATTAGTCCCGATTCCCATCTTCATCCCGGCCCTGAATTTAGCAGGTGGCAAGCGCCTGCTGGCCCTGCGCTGCTGTCAGGCCACTTGGGCTGTGGAAGGGGATCCAACAACTGCAGGAATGCCTGTCTGCCACGGGCACAGGCACACACAGGACAGTCGAGTCTGACTCCCAGTGGCGGCCGGTGCGTTGGGGGCGCAGGGGCGCTGCCCCCCCTATCCATGCATCCGGCCCCCTGATCTACATGCAGGGCGCCGGACGCATGGAGTTCAATGGGGCATTTTTTTTTTACATCACCTGATTAGAGCCAGAGGCTCTAATAGGCTTCAGCAAGGGGTGGACCCGGAGTGCAGAGCAGTGCGCCCCAAGCCCACCTATTTTGTGACAATAGCGAATGAAAATTTGCTATTGTCACACGGATCCTCCTCCTGGCCAGTCAGGAAGCCCACTTCCTGATTGGCCGAAAGGTAAACAGCATGCCATTGGCCGAGGAGGAGGCGGGAGGACTGAGGACTCGAGGAGACGCGGGGACTGAAGACGAGAAGCCGCCGCTACAGGTAAGTGTCTCGGGGGGGCATCCTTTGCAAGACACGGTCAGCGCGCAGCCTGAGCCTATCTTAGGGATGGTGTGTGCCAATATCCGGGGCCTGCGGGAGACGCACACTCCATCCATAGTTACATAGTAGGTGAGGTTGAATAAAGACAATAGTCCATCCAGTTCAACCTGTGTAGGTGTGTGTGGCTGTAATCATCTCACATAGCCCTGAATGTCCTGATCCTTGAGATGTACATCTAAGAGTCTTTTAAAAGCCACCATACTTCCCGCAGAAACCATCTCTTGTGGTAGAGAATTCCACAATCTTGTAGCCCTAACAGTAAAGAACCCCCCACGTTGCCTGAGGTTAAAACGCTTCTCCTCTAATCGCATTGTATGCCCTCTTGTCCTCATGCAATCCCTTCGACTGAACAGCTTTTTTTCTAAGCTGAGATCCCCATTGAGATATTTATAAATTGCTATCATGTCCCCCCTCAGGCATCTCTTCTCCAGGGAGAATAAATCGAGCGATTTATTCCCCAGGCTCCGGCTGTGATGCGCGTGCGGCGTGCAGGGTGTATTGTGTGACGCTCCTTGAGTCTGGTGCACATCTGGGCATCGGTGAAGGTCCCATGCAGCGCTGGAGGAGAGCTCCTCCGCTGGAAATGCACAGAATCCATAGCAAGCGGTATGAGCAACACCAGCAGGGGCCATGCTATAGGATGGACTCACCATGCATGATAAAATACCCCCCCACACACACCTTTTATATCAAGTACATGCCACCCCTATGGCTGCACCAGTCTGCCAATGACAGCTCCTGAGTATCAATACTCATTAGTGGTCTGGGATCATCATTCATACTCCATTCATACTCCAACCAGGTCCTCTGCTGTACAACAAATTACATTGTAATGTGTCTGCCATACACGGTGCCTGCGGTCTACATAGGAGGCTGGGAGACAGGTGCTCTAAGATGGACCCAAGAGCTGACAATCCATTGGGTAAAGGATAGCAAGGTACACAGTCTGCATCATTATGATAAACATTAAATGCACCCCTCCCCCCACTGGATACTGAAAAAGTTACAGGTACTCCAAGATGGACCCAAGAGCTGACAATCCATTGGGTAAATCATAAACAACCCCCAACTGGAAACTGTAAGGGTTACAACTACTTTAAGCCGTTGGCTTGGCACGCTGTTCACTCTGTTCACTGTGCATTGAAAGGGGGGCACGCTGGTCACTGTGCATTGAAAGGGGGCACGCTGGTCACTGTGCATTGAAAGGGGGCACGCGGGCCACTGTGCATTGAAAGGGGGCACGCTGGTCACTGTGCATTGAAAGGGGGGAACGCTGGTCACTGTGCATTGAAAGGGGGGCATACTGGTCACTGTGCATTGAAAGGGGGGCACACGGGCCACTGTGCATTGAAAGGGGGCAGGCTGGTCACTGTGCATTGAAAGGGGGGAACGCTGGTCACTGTGCATTGAAAGGGGGGCATGCTGGTCACTGTGCATTGAAAGGGGGGCACGCTGGTCACTGTGCATTGAAAGGGGGCACGCTGGTTACTGTGCATTGAAAGGGGGCATGCTGGTCTCTCTGCATTGAAAGGGGGGCATTCTGGTCTCTCTGCAATGAAAGGGGGGCACGCTGTGGTCTCTCTGCATTGAAAGGGGGCACACTGTGGTCACTCTGCATTGAAGGGGGCACACTATACCTTGATTACTGAAGGCCCTTTTCACACTTTTGTGACCTCAAAGTCACGCAATTTTTTACAGCGTTTTTGGCCGCAAAGCAATGCTTACTCGATTTTTCTGTTTGTGTCCCCCCCAAAAATTTTGAGCACCAGCCGCCACTGCTGACTCCCGTCTGTGTGTGTGTTCATCGGACCCAGCCGCCGAACTTGGAACCTGTCATTAGTCTGGCACTGCTGAACCAATAAATATAGCCTTATCGATAATTTACATTTTTATTCTCGTGGGTGATTGTGTAGGCAGGACCCCAGTGCACTGCATTGCCTGGGGCCCTTTAATGCTCTAAAGATGCCACTGCGCAGAGGCCATCAAAAGGCTCTGTATATACAAGAACATGTGTGGAGGCTTCCGATTCACATGATATAATATCTATGTTTTATTCCCTAATTAACATACCATAACTAGATACAAAGTTGCATGCTGTGATTAAAAGCAAGCTAAATAACAGGGGAGACGTTAATATAACATGAGATTATAAGGGTGTGGCCAGGTGGGACTTCTGGAAAGTGAAACAAAGCTTCTATACAGAAAAGTCCAAAATATTAGGTGTTCTCCTGAAAACCAAAGTGAGTTTTTTTGGCAACTTCACACACGTTTTTATACTAGTAGCTCTTAGATTACATTCCACCACAGCTTGAGATCACCCCAGAGATGCAATATATACCATGCATGATGATGCATAAAAATGATTTAAATTCAATAAAATTCAGGCAAAGGTTTAGAATCTCTCCCAAATAATGTGAATATTAGATATAAATTAATATTTTGTTGTCATTGTTTTATACAGTGCCTTGCGAAAGTATTTGGCCCCCTTGAACTTTTCGACCTTTTGCCACATTTCAGGCTTCAAACATAAAGATATAAAACTGTAATTTTTTGTGAAGAATCAACAACAAGTGGGACACAATCATGAAGTGGAACAAAATTTATTGGATATTTCAAACTTTTTTAACAAATAAAAAACTGAAAAAATTGGGCGTGGAAAATTATTCAGCCCCCTTAAGTTAACACTTTGTAGCGCCACCTTTTGCTCCGATTACAGCTGTAAGTCACTTGGGGTATGTCTCTATCAGTTTTGCACATCGAGAGACTGAAATTTTTGCCCATTCCTCCTTGCAAAACAGCTCGAGCTCAGTGAAGTTGGATGGAGAGCGTTTGTGAACAGCAGTTTTCAGTTCTTTCCACAGATTCTCGATTGGATTCAGGTCTGGACTTTGACCTAGCCATCCTAACACCTGGATATGTTTATTTGTGAACCATTCCATTGTAGATTTTGCTTTATGTTTTGGATCATAGTCTTGTTGGAAGACAAATCTCTGTCCCAGTCTCAGGTCTTTTGCAGACTCCATCAGGTTTTCTTCCAGAATGGTCCTGTATTTGGCTCCATCCATCTTCCCATCAATTTTAACCATCTTCCCTGTCTCTGCTGAAGAAAAGCAGGCCCAAACCATGATGCTGCCACCACCATGTTTGACAGTGGGGATGGTGTGTTGAGGGTGATGAGCTGTGTTGCTTTTACGCCAAACATAACGTTTTGCATTGTTGCCAAAAAGTTCGATTTTGGTTTCATCTGACCAGAGCACCTTCTTCCACATGTTTGGTGTGTCTCCCAGGTGGCTCGTGGCAAACTTTAAATTACACTTTTTATGGATATCTTTAAGAAATGGCTTTCTTCTTGCCACTCTTCCATAAAGGCCAGATTTGTGCAGTATACGACTGATTGTTGTCCTATGGACAGAGTCTCCCACCTCAGCTGTAGATCTCTGCAGTTCATCCAGAGTGATGATGGGCCTCTTGACTGCATCTCTAATCAGTCTTCTCCTTGTATGAGCTGAAAGTTTAGAGGGACGGCCAGGTCTTCTTAGATTTGCAGTGGTCTGATACTCCTTCCATTTCAATATTATCGCTTGCACAGTGCTCCTTGGGATGTTTAAAGCTTGGGAAATCTTTTTCTATCCAAATCCAGCTTTAAACTTCTCCACAACAGTATCTCGGACCTGCCTGGTGTGTTCCTTGTTCTTCATGATGCTCTCTGCGCTTTAAACGGAACTCTGAGACTATCACAGTGCAGGTGCATTTATACGGAGACTTGATTACACACAGGTGAATTCTATTTATCATCATTAGTCATTTAGGTCAAAATTGGATCATTCAGAGATCCTCACTGAACTTCTGGAGAGAGTTTGCTGCACTGAAAGTAAAGGGGCTGAATAATTTAGCACACCCAATTTTTCAGTTTTTTATTTGTTAACAAAGTTTGAAATATCCAATAAATTTCGTTCCACTTCATGATTGTGTCCCACTTGTTGTTGATTCTTCACAAAAAATTACAGTTTCATATCTTTATGTTTGAAGCCTGAAATGTGGCAAAAGGTCGCAAAGTTCAAGGGGGCCGAATACTTTCGCAAGGCACTGTATTTAAATCTAGTTATTTTTGTGAATTATGTTTATTGCAATTTTCTAATAATTGAAAAATTATACTGACGCAGAATCAGCAGATGACACGGAAAGATTATATATATATATATATATATATATATATAGTTCCTTGAAAAAGTATTTATGCCCCTTGACATTTTCCACATAATGTATTTTTTTTTAGATTTTATGTGATAGACCAACACACAGTGGCACATAATTGTGAAGTGGAAGGAAAATGATAAATGGTTTTCAACATTTTTTTACAAATAAAAATCTAAAAAGTGTTTTGTACATTTGTATTCAGCTACCTTTACTCTAAAACCCCTTTATAAAATCTAGTGGAACCAATTGCCTTCAGAAGTCACCTACTTAATAAATAGAGTTTACCTGTGTGTAATTTATTCTCAGTATGAATACAGCTGTTCTGTGAAGCCCTCAGAAGTTTGTTAGAGAACCTTAGTGAACAAACAGCATAATGAAGGACAAGGAACACACTAGACAGGTCAGGGATAAAGTTGTGGAGAAGTTTAAAGCATGGTTAGGTTATAAATATATAATATATCCTAAGCTTTGAACATTTCACGGAGCACTGTTCAATCCATCATCCAAAAATGGAAAGAGTATGGAACAACTGCAAACCTACCAAGACATGGCTGTCTTCCTAAACTGACAGGTCGGGGAAGAAGAGCATTAATCATAGAAACAGTCAGGAGACCCATGGTAACTCTGGATAAGCTGCAGAGATCCACAGCTCAGGTGGAAGAATCTGTCCACAGGACAACTATTAGTCGTGCACTCCACAGATCTGGCCTTTATGGAAGATTGGAAAGAAGCAAGCCATTGTTGATAGAAAGCCATAAGAAGTCCCATTTTCAGTTTGCGAGAAGCCATGTGGGGGACACAGCAAACATGTAAAGAAGGTGCTCTGGTCAGGTGAGACCAAGATTGAACTGTTTGGCCTAAAAGCAAAACGCTATGTGTGGCGGAAAACTAACACTGCACATCACTCTGAACACACCATCCCCACCATGACACATGGTGGTGGCAGTATCATGTTGTGGGGATGCTTTTCTTCAGTAGGGACAATAAAGATGGTCAAAGTTGGTGGGAAGAAGGATGGAGCCATATACAAGGCAATCTCTAAATCCCCAAACTGTGGAAAATGTTTAATTTAATTTGGAAATTAAGGTCCCAGAGTCTGGAGGAAGAGTTAGGAGGCACAGAATCCAAGTTACATGAGGTCCAGTGTGAAGTTTCCACAGTCAGTGATGATTTGAGGAGCCATGCCATCTGCTGGTGTTTGTCCATTGTTTTTTATCAAGTGCAAAGTCAGCGCAGCCCTCAACCAGGAAATTCTAGAGCACTTCATGCTTCCCTCTGCTGACCAGCTTAATGGAGATGCTGATTTCATTTTCCAACAGGACTTGGCACCTGCCCAAAAGTACCAATGCCTGGTTTAATGATCATGGTATCACTGTGCTTTATTGGGCAGCAAACTTGCCTAACCTTAACCCCATAGAGGACCTGTGTGGTATTGTCAAGAGGAAGATGGGACACCAGACCCAACAATGCAGACGAGCTGAAGGCCGCTATTAAAGCAACCTGGGCTTCCATACCACCTCAGCAGTGCCACAGGCTGATTGCCTCCATGCCACACCGCACTGATGCAGTAATTCATGCAAAAGAAGCCCCGACCAAGTATTGAGTGCATACTATACTGTACATGGACATACTTTTCAGTAAACCAACATTTATGTATTAAAAAAACTTTTTTTTATTCTAATTTTCTGAGATATTGAATTTTTGGGTTTTCACTAGCTGTAAGCCATTATCTTGAAAATTAAAAGAAAGAAATGCTTGAAATATATCACTCTGTGTGTAACGCATCTATATAAAATACATGAGTTTTCTTTTTAAATTGTATTACTGAAATAAATTAACTTTTTGATGAATTCTAATTTTATGAGATGCACCTGTGCAGTTCCTCATTTTAAACTTGTCAAACCATGTCTTCCTAGACCTGGCTTTGTGCAAAGGGGCACAGTCATACTGGAATAGAAAATGACCCTACCCAAACTGTTTCCTCAA
Organism: Pelophylax lessonae; assembly: GCF_965119305.1. Classification (NCBI taxonomy): domain Eukaryota; kingdom Metazoa; phylum Chordata; class Amphibia; order Anura; family Ranidae; genus Pelophylax; species Pelophylax lessonae. The sequence continues at coordinate 164,716,992 of NC_138769.1, forward strand.
GGCTGGAAGTGCAACATTATTTGAAATGTCTCTGCATGCTGTAGCATTAACAGTACCCTTCACTGACAACATCTGAATGCAATGATTTTGAGGTGTCTCCATATACATTTGGTGTACTCAAGTTGACTAGTGAAGTTTTTTAATAACAGTGTAGTACAATGGTTACCAACCTCAGTCCTCAGTTAGCCTCAACTGGCAACGTTTTGGTGATTTCTCTTAGAACAGCTGTCATACATACCAAATAATTTACACTGATTTAAAGTACATTTGCAAATTTAAGAAAATCTTTAAATCATCACAATCTGGGGGTACTTGAGAACTGAGGTTGTGAACCACTGGTGTAGGGATAAATTTAGACCAAGGATCCCATAAAGTCTTAAACTTTCTTAGATTTATAGATTGTGCATTTTTTCTTTAACCTGAGTCAAACTAGAAAATAGTAAGAACTATTATTTCATCAACATTGTATCATCTGACAGCCAGCATTTAGGTATCAAAGCTTTAACTACCAATAATAAAGAACTGATCTGTGATTTTGTGTGCTGTGGCTAAGACACCATGCACCCTTTGCGTAGCAGGAACTCTCATTCCTGCTCACGATTTTGTGTGGGCGATTTTCACTTGATTCCACGTGTCCTGCATAGGGCAGTCCCTTTACTTTACCGGGCTGTCCTATGCGCATTTGTCGCCAAAAAGAAGCTCCTGCTCCTTTTTGGGCAACAAGCTTCCAAACCACCAAGTGTGAATGGGGCCTAAAACGTTAGGTAGTGATTCAGTAGTGTTTTGATTTTAGAGAACAAAGATGCATCAATAGAAGAAACATCTGAACATGCCCTTGAGACCTGCAGAAAAGTTTTCTATGGATGGTAAGACTGGTCATCACTTTATTTCTAAGACTTAAATCATTTTATCCCGAGGCTTTCTCTTGTCTATTTAAAGCCAATGTCATGTCTATGTAAAGAGCCTTTGAAGAAAACATCACGGGTCAGGATAGGTGACATGGAGGTTTTGGCAGAGCAATACAGAAAATAATGAGAAGCAGTTCATTGCTTTCCTGTTATGTGTCACTTAGACACATGACTGTGAGAAGGTTAAATGCATTCTTAGAAGCATACATTTTCAATGCATGGCCCCCCTGCGTTCCCAAAGTAGAAGTAGAACTGTCCGCTTCTGGCAAATTCTATTTTTACTAGGTCACTCAATGTTATTAGCATTTTTCTCTGCCACAGACATGGGAGGAACAAGGGAACTTGTCATTTTCCCCACCTGCACTCACAAACATATTTCTACAAAGACGAGCGCAGCACCAGAGGCTGAGATAACTCATACACTGTGGCCTGGAGACACGGGCTGCTCTCTTTGATGTTCATTTATGAGAATGTTATTCACATATGTAGATGTGTTCACACATACCGATATTACCAACGTGGCATTAGAAATATTTTCATAGACATAGACAGACACAAACAGATAATGTTCTACTACATGGTAATGCAAATGTAAAGTGTAAAGCTTACAGTTAAATTTACTTTACCATATAATGGAACAAGGCCCTAACTAATTTATAGTGCCCTTTTAAACGCTTAGTCCATTTTTTGGACCGTATTTCATGTTACACCAATATTTAGGGCATAGCATGAAGTAAACAACCCTCACACCGCTTCCCCACCACGTACCTGAATTGCAGGGTGCTTCTCCCTACAGACATCTGTCATTTGTCTTTTTGAGCAAGGCTGTGCATGGCAACCAACATACAGCCACATCATTCACTCACAGGGATTTGTGAATGAACATACCATGGCAGACGGTCTCAGCAGAGTGGCCAGCAGCAGGGTGGTGATGTCACTGCACTTATAGTTCTTTTATCACTTCCTTCAGCCCTATAACAGGGGGGTCTACTTCCTTACAGATCTGGGCCTGGGGGTAAGCAATACAAGAGCCTGTACATTGCACCCAAGATGCACTGATGGTGGTTGCTCTGCAGGCCTGATTACAAAAATGTAATAGGTGCACATTTTTTATTTTAACATTATAGGTACATTTATTAAAATTTTCAAAAAGTGAACTATGAGTTAAATGATGTGTTCTGTTCCTCAATTTTAAAGTTAAAGCCAAAACATTTTCTTTAGTTTTGGACAGAGCAGTGAGAAGTTAGAATTTCCGTCAGCTTTTATATATGTCTGTGTCCCGGCTGAGTCACTTCATACTTACTTTTTGTCCCATGACCACTGTGAGTGGGAAAGGAAATGATGGAAAATCCAAAAATTGTACAGATGTCACCTGGACAGAAGGTGAGAGGAAATCAACCAGTGGGGACTGATATTCTGGTAGTGATCCCACTATTTTGGGAAGATTTCTACTTATTGTTTATTGTGTTTATGGGACTGAAAGTGAAGAAAAATCTCTCCTACAGAAAAAGGAAGAGCAAAAAAAATTTGAAAAAGGGTTATATCCAATTTTTTACTTTATGCATAACAAAACAGAACAGTTTTGGCTATACATTTATTCATAGATAAATTTTAAATCTACACATTTCTGTTAATTGTTATAACTTTTTCCAATATTTCACGGGACCTTTGAGCAAGGTTTACTTACTTGCAATTATTTTTTAAAGTCTGTACTGTCAGAAATATGGAGGCTGCTATTGGTAACTCTTCTATAAATGCTAGTTACCCAGTCTCTAACTTCTTTACATTCTGAGTCACTGACTTGCATGTAGCAAAAAAGTCAAAACTCCTGATCTCCATTCTTGTTGCAGGTAAGTAACTTGGAAACTTCTAAAAACATGGGATCAACATAATAGTCAGACGGCTAACATTTTCAGGTGGATAGGCTAATAACGGAAGCCTACATATATCCTCAGTACCGATGTCCTTTAGGAGGTAACAAGATGTCCTTTTTTTTTTTTTTTTTTTTTTTTTTTTTTTTTACAAAATTATTTCTTAGGTTTTATAAAAATGACATACTATATAAGATTAAAAAAAGGAAGGAAATAAATGAGAGAATAATGAGACAACAATATGGGCCAGTAGGCCAATGACAACAAAGGCAGTGTAAAATGAGATAGTCATTGCAAAGCAACAACTTATAAAGGTAGCACAACCAAGATACAGGTGCACAGTTGCATGGAGGGTCATTTGAACTCAGGGGGTCTGCACCTTTTAGTTAATCAGTAACACCTTAAGCCCAAGGGTGGAGGCAGCACCCGCACTCCATGCGAGCTTGTGGGCAAAAAAGCTAAGACTAAAAATACAGCTACTAAAGAGAAGGAGAAAGCGAAGAGAAAAAAAAGAGGGATAGAAAAGGAAGTGGGAAGGTAGAGGCAAAGGGCTTCCGTGGGAAACCACCATATTGCTACAGGCGAGAGCTACATCAACCTTTTACAGGTTGCGGGCAAAGTTCATTCCAGGTGCAGATCAGCGTTCTATGCTATCCACGGTTTCCATACATTTAAGATATATGCATGTGTGTCGTTCACAATGGAAGTGAGCTTCTCATGCACCATAGTCCTCATGAGTCAATGTTTACCTCAGTTATGTGGAGGAACTGTTGATGCCAGGCTTTATCCAGTGTTTGAATAGCCGCCAAGAAAACAAGGCCCACCCATCTCCGCTGGCTTTTGGACAAAGGTTTATGTAGTAGGGCCTCCCATGGATTCCTTTCTTATAATGACTAGAAGCTGTTATTGCTTCTGATAGGTTTTCCCTATCAGAAGCAATATAATTTTTTTAGTTTTATCAGTTCCCAGTATTTCCTAGAAGAATTAAATACCAGTGTCTTGGCTGTTAGTTCTTCTTTCCTAAATCTACATATCATTATAAAAGAGCAAGGGTGTCCAAATGTTTAGATATTTCTATTCTTTTTATTTTTTGCCATCAGTGTAAAGAGAAGTTCAACGCTTTTCTACAGTGTAGGTATGCAGATCTTTTTTGCCTTTGGGTAATGTATTAACAATGGGGTTTATTTACTAAAGCTGGAGAGTGCAGAATCAGGCTCACTTCTGCATAAAAACCAATCAGCTTCTAGGTTTTATGACTAAAGCCTAAGTGAACAAGCTGCCGTTAGAAGTGGATTGGTTTCTATACATAGCTGACCCTGTTTTTGCACTCTCCAGCTTTAGTAAATAAACCCCAATGTGTTTATGCATTGTTTTATAGACAATCACTGTATCGTGTAGTAGTTATACAGCTGGGTTACTTGTAAGGTGCACACCAGCGATAGTATTTACAACAGGTTTTACCATGTTCCAGAAGTCCTATAGCTTTAGGCATTCCAAAAAATGTGGAGAAGCATACCCTCAGTCTTCTGACATTGTTAACCTATGGGGGGAATTTGTGGTAGATCTGATGGAGTTTTTCAGTTGTATTGTACCAAGTAGTCAACAAATTATATCTGCTGTCCTTGTGCCTACAAGCTTTTGTGGCTTTATGTGCTAAAAGATTTATGGGAACTTTTTGATTTTGTTAAAATTTCATCTATAGGACCTCCTTCCATTTCTGCAGGGAACTGAGATCCTGGTAAAGTATAGCTGAAAGTGTCTGTAGTACAGAAGATATAATGGGCATAATCTAGGCAAATATTTTTAGATGGTGTATTGGCATCATGTGAAAGTCCTCACACATCTTGGAAGTTTGCAGTGTCTAGGTCTGTGTGACAATGTGAAGGGTCCCAGTGCCCCTGTTCACACATACCCGTGCTGCCCACCGCAGGATTTGGCTAATTGCTGCTGGTGTACTGCCCTAGTTGGCTGTGCAAATAAATGAGGACCTACTGCTCTGCTTTGCATTATCCAGAGAAGCCCTCCTTCACTCATTCCTGACAACCATTGAAAACATGAAGAATGTTTCTCCTATTACCTCCAGACACCATTAAGACCGAAGACTGGCTGGAGTGTATACATTAGCGGCAATAGCGGCTGGATCCAGAAATTTTTGCTGTTCCCAGACCTATTCATTCTGGAGGGATTGATTCAATTGGCTTGTCTGACCTGCTGGTAACACAGGGGTCAGAGTTTGAGGTGAGCGCATAAGTGTGCCCCTTGGCGGAGGAGATCAGCACTGGATGTTAGCCCCCTGCTTCCAGCACCGTTTGTGGATTCCTTTACTCTAATGGTGTTTGGGACTCTTACTGTTATGGACTTTTTCTTTACCCATCTTTATTTAATTTAATAGTTTTAGAGACATGTGATTTGCGCTGCACCATTTTATCGTATTTATTTTCATCTGGGATTTTGTACTATGTACCCGGGTCTGTGTTCAGCTCGCATATCATTTTATAATGAATTCATTTTAATTCATTGTTCTGTCTGCGCTGATTGTTTTGTTTATCAATATTGGAACATTTTGTAATTAACAGATAGAGATCTAGGTAAGAGCACAAAAAATTGAGCTCTTAGTCAAAAGAAGAGTCCAGCTTTGCTTAACTCATTAGTCTGCCCTAATGCAAAAAATGGGTTAGTCTGAATGTCCCCTTCTTAATCACATGAAATTGTGTATCTGAAGGACCGTAGCTGAGTTGAGGATTCCTATGGTAGGTCTGGAATTATACGGCTGGGCTCGTTGAGAGAGATGTTTTCCTGAAAAGAGTCCCAAGTACTTTAATGGTAGGATCAAAAATTGAGTGAGTAGTAACTGTGTGCATGTGTCAGGGATGGTATTGTCTAACCAGAGAACACCTGATATTGGGGTTGAAATAGGTGTCTGTTCTATTTGTACTCAAGGTTTGGGGTCCTTTTGTTTGCACCAGTCTACAAGCCTGTTGAGATGAATAGTTTTGTGGTATTTCACTGGGTCAGCCAGCTCAATACCACCTCTGGATTTCAGGAAAGTAAGCATAGATTTGTTAAGCCTAGCCTGCTTACCTGATAATATGTATTTCAAGGACTGTACCAGAGGGTTGTGTAACTGGAAGCGTTTGGAGTAGGTACAGTAAATAAGGAAGAATGGTTATTTTAATCATACTATTTCATCCGAACCAAAATATATGCTTCTCTTTCCCACTTCAAAAGATCCACTTTAATCGTTCTAGCTAAAGGACTAAAATTAAGATCAAAGACTCGTATAAGGTTGGAGCGGAGGGTATGCTGGTGCCTAGATATTTATTATAAGAAGAGAACCATTTAAAGGGAAAATGCTGGTAAACTTGCTCTTGCAAGACATCAGGACTTTTCCGATTGCTTCAGATTTTGAAACATGTATTTTAAAATTTGATAGACCACTAAAACTTTCAAGCTCTAATAGCAAATTATGAATTCATTAACATATGCGGCCACTTTATGGAACACTGTTGTAGTGTTAGATTCCCAATGGTTAAAAGTAATGGCTTCAAAGTGAGTATAAAGATAAGGGGGATAATAGACACCAATATTAGATGCCATTGCAGATGTTAAATGGTACTGAAATGGCTTCATTGATTTTTATTGAAGCCGAAGGATGGAAGTCATTGGCATTGATACATTTTTGTTGCAGTTTTGCATTTTTTTCCCCCTATTTCAGTGCAAACTAATGTTGCCTTTAAAAATTACTAGTTGACTCTCGTAGATAGAAGTTTAGTTTAAGTGGACTACTTTTTTGATTTAGACATAATGGATGCCACTGAAAACTCTCTTGAGTTGATGCAAGTTTCCCTTTCTGGAACAAAGCCTGATTGGTCAGTATGGATTAAATAGGGAATAAAAGGTAAAAGCCTGAAGGTCAAGATTCTTGTGAATATTTTCTGGCTTACAATCAGAAAGGAATTTGGACAGTAACTCTGGCAAACCAGTGGATCTTTCTTCTCTTCTTTAGGTATTACTGTTTATGCAGGTTTTTTTTTCTCCTCAGAGAGTAGTAAAGTGAGATGCACAGGGAGCCACACCAAATAGTGGGTGCGGCCACACTTAAAAGGAGCTCCAGTCTTCCTCCAAAACATTAAATTTCAGCAGCTACAAATACTGTAGCTGCTGACTTTAATATAAGGACTGTCCAGAAATGCAGTGATGTTGGCAGCCGAGCCAATTCTTCAATCGGCTTCAGGTGCAGGCGCCGGCATTTTCAGTAAGGGAAACTGGCAGTAAAGCCTTCAGGCTTCACAGCTCGTTCCCTACTGTGCATACAGGAGTGGCACTCTGCTTTCTGAATAGTTTAGAATTCTGAACGCCATCTTCAGGAACCTGTGTGTGTCTCAGAAGGCAGCAGGGGAAGGAGGAGGACCGGACACTCGAAGACCGCTGCAGCGATCTTACCCAGGGAGCACGTACCTGTCAAAACCAGGTACCTGCTCCCCCCAAAAGTGCCAAATGTGTCAGTGCAGGGGGGAGGGTGCGAACAAGCAGAGCTTCCCCTTTTGGGTGGAGCTCCGCTTTAACCAACAGTAGGAGGGCATGGTTAAATAAATCCTAAAAGTCTACTTGCTGTATACACAGCATACATATGCCTTAAGCCTTGTACACACAATGAGAATATTGGATGAATGATCGTCCGCTTTTTTTTCCCATGCTAGTCTCATATCAAAAATAAAGAGGTTACTCAGCTTATGAAAATTCTCGTACGACAGAATACAACTTCGAAAATTATGTAATGTGTTGTATTGTATTGTAATGTATTCTTTAGTTTCCAAACATGCATGGTATTGTTCTACCAATTTTTTTCAGACAACTGTTTTCAGCTTTCAGTGCTCTCATATTTTTAATGACAATTACTTAGTCATGCAACACTGTATCCACATGAGATTTTTGTCCTTTTTTTCACACAAATAGAGCTTTCTTTTGGTGGTATTTAACCAGCACTGGGTTTTTGATTTTCTGCACTAAAAATTAAGAAAGACTAAAAAATGTATACAAATAAACACATTTTTCTTTTTTTCTGTAATTTTTCTTTATAAATTTTGGCCAAAATGTATACTGTTACATTGCTTTGGTAAACATACCCCAAAATCAGTGTTTATTATTTGGTCTGTGTGAAAGGTATTAGAGTCTACAAGCTATAGTACCAATCATTGAAAATTGATCACACCTAATGTACTGACTGCCTAACTTGCTTCTTGAGAAATATCAGCCGCATCCTCCATTTTTAAAGTCTCACGCACTGCAGTGATAAGTGTGTTTACCAGCGCTTTTTCATTCGCTGCTGCAACCATGGAGGAATCATCCTCACTATCGGATGGATCAGGGGGTGTGATATTAAATCCCCCGGGACGTGCTGTGTCCATAGCGGCATCAGGCTCAGAATCAGATGAGACAGACTGAGCACGGAAAGGCGGGGGACACTGACTCCTGGGCCTTTGCACACACACCACATTCCACCCAGGACACTAAGGACTGCAGGACTGCCATTAGGGCAACCATGGAAAGCTGGGGTTCCGAGGGACCTGCCACCTGCATGAGGGGGTCAGTGAGGAGATGTGACGCTGAGGCTCCATAAGAAAAGGAAGACCTTGCAGTACAAAAATTATCTTTTGGCACCACTAAAGGATCTCCTCAAGGCTCAGGGTACCTATCAGCAGAGAGAGTGATAACAAGGACCCCCAAAGACTCACTCTACTGAATGGTGGAGCACCGAGAATTTGAACCCAGCATCATCATGGACGCCTGTTCACATGTCCTGGGCACAGTAAGAGGAGAAGCTTCTGCATTCCCACGAGGCTTCAGTTGTTTCCAGACTAAGGTAAAATTGCCCCTGTGACATCAACCAGCTACACAAACATGGCTGCCAACCAGAGACCAGCCAGACTAAGGGAAAATGGGCACTATTAGCTACAAACACTGAAACACTGAAGGATGGTAGGAGGAAACCTGCAGGCAAGTCCGACCAACCCTGGAGGTTACCCGCATCCACCCCAAAGAAAACCACCAAAAGGGGAGCAGGGGGAATGTACTTACCCTTCAATGGTGTGGGTAATGCTCCAGACAAAACTCCTCACCACCGAAGTAGGGGAGCTGTTGGCCAAGAGACCGATGTGACACAGACCCAAGCCTGGTCATATGCGACCCTGCGAGACGTTTAACTCGCGGGCCAGCTTCTCTCCGTGAGGCTATGTCGCGGCCAACCTAGCCCATAGCTGCAGTCTGCACGCGCTGCCCAGCCTGGCAGTTGATTGTAAATCTCCCGAGAGAGATGTAAAGGAAGATGTAAAGGAAGGAGAAAATTGCTAGGACCAGAGATCCCAGCCGGAACTAGACAGATTAAAACTGATTACCTAGACCCGAGAGGGGGGGTGATGAGGAGAGCCCATGGGCGTAACCAGGTGTTTTTTTGTTCTACCTAGTCCTACTCCTGGAGGAGGCTATATAACCCACTAGTTATGATTTATGGAGCGCTGTTTCCACCAATGAACGAAAGAGGAAAGAAGATTTTTTCTTCACAAAATTGTCATATTAACAGGTTATTTCTCTCACACATCATATGCATACTTGCAACTACACTCCAAAACACAGTCTGCTACTCCTCCTGAGTATGGCCGTACCACACGTTTGGCCCTATAGAGAGGCCCAACATGCAAGAAGTATCGTCATGTGTTCTAGGGACATAAATTACATATCTCATTTGCAGACACCCTATACGTTTTTTTAAGACCCTTCATATTTCTAACACATAACATGCACATACCAAGAATTACACCGCAAAATACATTCTGCTGAGCAAAGGGTAAACAAAAGAATACCTGTGGTTTTAGTAGTTTAGTTGTCCACAGAGGAGAGCATTGGTCCAAGCAGCAGGCAGGGACGTGGTCAGCGACAGTGAAAGGAATTGTCTAGGCAGCAGGCAGGAATATTGTCCATAGTCAGTACAGGCAGCAATTATAGATATTGTCAGCACAGCCAAAGCACTGGTCCAGGCAGCAGGCAGAGATGTGGTCAGCAACAACCAAAGAAATTGTCCAGGCAGAGACATGGTCAACATAGCCAAAATATTGGTCCTGATAGTAGGCAGGAACATGGTCCATAGTCAGCACAGGTAGCAGGCAGAGGTGTGGTCAGTTCTTGCGGCAGGCAGAGGCTTGATGGCAGTAGGACAGCAACAGGCAGAAATATCAGGCTTATGGCCTTGGTCAGGTAAGACCTTGGCACAGGGGTAGAGGCTTCTTCCCACCTAAATCTCCTCAAAGCCTCCAATCTCAAGACCCTAATTTGGGAATTACACAGAGAAAACAAAAAAATAGTTTTCTCCATTTGGAAAAACTATTCTGAAGCCCCTCACGTATGTGAGACCCCTGTGTTATCTTGAATCCCACTTCTACAGTAGCAGGGCAAAAGATCAGTCCAAGCGTCAGGCTAAAAACATGGTCAATTAACAGGCCGAGGTCAAATCAGGTGGAAGGCAGAAACGTGGTTGATAGTTCAGACAGACAGCAGAGGCATCGTCAAAAAACAGGCCAGGTTCAGTTCCAGGGCAGGCAGAGGTATGGTAAATTTAGGCGGCAGGCAGAGGTATGTTCAGTTTAGGCGGCAGGCAGAAGCAAGGTTGAATAACAAGCCAGAGTCAGTTCCGGAGCAGGCAGATGTATGGACAGTTTAGGCGGTAGGCAGAGGCGTAGTCAAATAACAGCCAGGATCAGTTCAGGAGCGGGCAGAGGCATGGTCAGTTTAGACAGCAGGCAGTAGAGTGGTCAAATAACAGGCTAGGGTCAGTTCAGGAGCAGGCAGAGGCATAAAGACTTCTTGTAGTATGGTAATGGTGGAAACAGTCACCTATGCATACATGTTTCTCTGGGAGGGGCTTTATCAGGAAAATGGCATTCAGAGTCCGCTTACTACATCTGAGCGAATGCTTTCTCGTGAGCCGTTTGGGTATAAAAGGGAAAGTGACAATTTTTTCCTGCTAAGAAAAGATACGTGACCCCTAGTGGATTTGCGGTACATTACATATTAATTGTATAGTGCCAAATTAAAAAAAGATAAATGAGGACTTTCTTATACCAATTATAAGTTGTTCTTGTTGCAAGGTAGGATTGGATCATCTGATCGTTGAAGTTAATTCCCCCCCCCCACGGTGAGCACATTGTAATCATACACACATTCTGGTCTCTGGACTGGGCCATTTCTTTGGGGGATTTCCACACAGGTGTTGCTGTGGATTGAGGAATGCATGTGGATGTCTTTCTTTGAGGGAAGCCATTCCTACTAGCTCTCACAGTGCCACATGCTAGAGTTTTCTTCCGGTGAACATTGTGGAAAAGGGGCAAGCTGGTATAGTAGTTATCAACATAGAGATGATAACCTTTTTAAGGAGTGGGAATATAAGATCCCAAAAAACTTTAACACCTAACCCATTATAGTCTGGACATTCAGGGGGATGCAGCTGGGTGTCCTTTCCTTTGTATACCTGGAAAGCATAGGTGTACCCCGTGGCTCTGTCACATAACTTGTAAAGTTTCACCCCATATCATGCCCTTTTGCTGAGGATGAACTGCTTGATGCCCAGCCTGCCAGTGAAGTGGACAAGTGACTCATCCACACAGATATTTTTGTCCAGGATAAATAATTGGGCGAATTGCTCTAATAAAAAATTAAGAAGTGGCCGAATTTTATACAAATTATCACATGCTGGATCATGGCAGGGAGGCACTGGGTGTTATCATTGTAATGGAGGAACTGCATAATCATTAAATACCTTGTTCTTAGCATAACTGATAAGTAAATTGGCATGTGATGGATGAGGAAGGTGGACCAGTAAGAGCGTAACTCATTTTGTTTTTTGTGAGTCCCATATTAAATGTGTATTCTTTCTATTCATGGGGACGGGCATAACATGAAGTTGGATTGTTGGCTATAAATTGTTGGGCATAGAGGTTACACTGGTCCACAATTGAATGTAATAAGTCATCTGTGAAAACTAAATGAAAAAAATCTATGGGGACAAAATTTTCCGTGTTCACATGGCACTTGGTTGGGCAAGAAAAGGGGGGATGTTAGCTGCTCCAGAGTTAGAGGCAGGGGCGTAACTACAGGGGTTGCAGGGGTTGCGATTGCTACCGGGCCCCATGCTCCAGGGGGCCCAGTAGCAAACCAGTGGGTGAACTTCCAGGATTGCAAAAGTCACACTTGCGACCGGGCCCTGGCATTGCACCACTGTGGGGAGGCCCCAAGATTGCAGGAAGGGAGCCCACTGCAGAACTTGTGAAAGGATCCTGCTGCGGGACCGTAATAAAAGGCCATGCAATGAGAGTAAAGAGCCCCAGGATTAGTGGGAAGAGCCCTGGGCTTGAAGGGAAGGGCCCCGGCCAGGGATCTGGGGGGACCCTTCATGTTTTCTTGCTTTGGGGCCCTGAAGGCTCTAGTTACGCCTCTGGTTAGAGGAAAGCCATAGAGGGTTTTGAATTAGATATGGTAAACTGGCATGGGTACTAACCCTTTGGGGCTAATGTGACATCCCACTAGTACCTGGCCTTTCTTGCAGAGGTACTCCATTTCTGGTGGATGCCCCTGAGCTACTGGTGGATGCCACTACTCTACTAGTGGTATCCTGCTCCTCACCAGAACACCTTTGTTTGGTGGGCGCACTCTGACTCCTCTGACTCTGTTGGTGTCTCACTGCCTATCAATGGCTTGAAATCAGAATCAAAAGCAGAATCCGACACAGAGAGCTCCCTGCTGCTCTTGTCAGATTTTTGGATGAACTGTCATGATCGATATTTTTCTTCTGATTTTCTGATTGTGTGTACTAGACTTAAGTCCTTGAAGTACCCACACAATATAGTTTAATTACTGTACCACAAGGGAGAATCTAACAGATGTACAGCAATTAGTACTTTAAAAAAAATATATACTTTCCACTGCATATGCATTTACCTTAAAAAATAACTTCATAAATTGGAGTTGACTATTTAGCAACCAGCAGCTGCTGAGAAAATAAACACTTTCGTCATAAGTATGTAATACAAAATATAGTGTAAATAATGCAGTGGTCAGGAGTATGTAACATATAGCCCAATTTACTGAGCGCAGTGGTTAGGAGTATAAAATGTACAACAAAGTGTATATGGTTGAAATAAACAAACAAAATCAACTGCGCTTTCAGTGCAAATGAATAAAGTGACAGAGTGAAGTAAAGTGCATAAAGTCCCAATTTAAATCAATTCATAAAAAACACAGTCCCATATGTAATTGTTATCTTCCAAACACCCGAAATTGATGTCACCTGTGATCTGGTGTGTCTCCTCTCCACCAACATTGATATGTGCATCACACTCACCAGACGGTATTGACCCCCATTAAAAGTAGTCTGAACCAGCATGAAATAGGAGTTTCCACTTATGAAGAGATGGATCTGGGAGAGCCTGTCCATGACGATGTTCCTGTATGTCTAGATACTGACTAGAAGCATCTAATGTTGCAGTAAGTTCAAGTATATTTATTAAAAAAGATTAAAAACACACTTACGATAATGAAAAGTTTTCAAGCATAATCATGAACCAGGGGACGCCGCAATGCAATCTGATGTGACCACTGATGACGTCAGACGCATACTGACAAAACGTATAAGTTGGGACTAAACGTGACATGCCACTTCTGCTTCCTGGAACGCATTGCGGCGTCCCCTAGTTAACGATTATGCTTAAAATCTTTTCATTTTTGTGTGTTTTTAATCTTTTTTAATAAATAAACTTGAACTTACTGCACTATGAGAGGCTTCTCTCTTTTCACCTCTACATGCGCATTATGGGTATCTAGACATACAGGAACATCGTCATTGACAGGCTCTCCCGGATTCCACCTCTTCATAGGTGGAAGCTCCTATTTCATGCTGGTTCAGACTACCTGTAATGGGGGTCAATACCATCTGGTGCGTGTGATGCACATATGAATGTTGGTGGAGAAGAGACACACCAGATCATGGAGATACAGAGTGCAGTGTCCAGGAATGTTGCACATATGAATGTAGGTGGAGAAGAGACACACCAGATCATGGAGATACAGTGTGCCGTGTCCAGGAATGTTGCACATATGAATGTAGGTGGAGAAGAGACACGCCAGATCATGGAGATACAGAGTGCAGTGTCCAGAAATGTAAGGAGTACATATTGCATAAAACTCAGTTCTCAGGATGGCATATCACACAGGGTTCAGGGCACTCCCTGGCAGTATGGCCTTGGATGCCCAATAAGCCCCTTTTGGCTTAGCGGTGCCTACCGAAGCCAGTGCTAGGAAATAACAAATATGCAGCACAAAAAAGGCCTGCTGTTATGAGTGCTTTGAAAGTGTCTCTTGGGATGCTTGTATTTTTTAAAGGTCTCAGAAAATCTGTTTTCTAAGGTTTTTTTTTTTTTTTTTTTAGGTTTGACTGCTTTCAGGTATTCCTCAGTTGTTAAAGGAGACTCTAAGGTGAATATATTCCCTCCAGAAAGTTTGGAGGAACACAGGTAGTATATCTAGCCCTAGCACTGAATTGCGATCTTAAGAGTTGAAGATTATACAGACAAGAGTAGTATAATTTAAAGCCTATCTCTGGGGAGCTAAAACAATCTCTTTTTATCCCCTTTAATCTGAGTGATTTTTTCCCTGGCTCTGATACCTCTAAGGGCTTTTGCCAACACTACTCAGTTTGTTTTTTTAAAGCCAATCTTTTTTTACTTCTCTTGATTTTTCTGATCTCGGCCAAGATTGATTCTATCTTATAAAGGCAGCTAAACTAAGTATCCTATCTCACTGGGGCTGCCCAAATTCCCCGACCATAGCCGAATGGTTGAAACGCATACAGAAAACTGTTGACATGGAGGAACTCATCCACCAAGTGAAAGACACACCTTCAAAATTCAGCACAGTTTGGTCCTGCTGGTTACAATTCAAAACAACAAGAAAATACTTCAAATATCAGAATTAAATTAAATTTATCTGCTTATCTCCATTCTTAGGAGGCGAGAGAGAAGGCAGGAGACCCCTACCACTGCCTACCCTCACCCTTTCCCTCACCCCACTCTTGTCTTACCTGGACCCCCTTAATTTCTCCTAAATCCCATTCCTCTCCACCCTCACCACCCCCTCCCCCACATCATATACCCCTATGCATCACAAATCTTTATGACCTAATATCCTTTTCTACAACTTCATACAATCCCCAGCTCTCTACACCCCCTGCACAAATCGAGGCTAATAGATTCCTAACCCATGCATACGCCCAAGCCTTAGGTAAAAAACATCTATCACTAGTATGTCTTCCCACAACCTAATACACTCCTATTACAGATCACACAATGCCACAGACGAACAACACATTATCATAAAATGAGCGATTTTATATACTCAGTAAAATAAAATCCCACCGCTTTATTGGGATGTAGACATATCATCTTCAGAGCCTGGTCCATCACTTATCTGTATCCACCTTAGTATTTTTAATAGAAAAAGGAAAATGTATCGATTACCTGACAGTTTCGGTTACCATTTGTTTTAATACCACCCATATGGTTGTTATTTGTGCCACATGGTGTATTCATATCTGTTAATCAAAGCACTTTAGGAAACAAATAAAAGAAAAGAGCTATAATCCCTCAGCAAACAATTTGTAGCAGAAAGATCCACACCTGAAAGTGATGAATGGCAGTGCCCCCACCCGGACACAGTTAGCTCCCAGGAGGGGTGTCCTGACAAACAGGGGACGCAGCCAAATCTTACTGATGTGTTGTGATTTTACCGAAATCCAGTTTTTCGATAATCTTGCCATGTTTTTCTTACATTACTTGTAAATGTTAAGCAATATCCTCATGTATCTGTTGTACTACCAATAGAATTTGGACTAAGTCCTGTCAAATTGCTTGTATATTTCTCTTTCTGAAAACCTTTAATAAAAACATTGAAAACAAGAGTGATTCTATCTTCTTTTCTTTGGGCACCCAGTTCCCCTCAGAAGACATTTGTAGGTTACATTAAATACACTTATCAGTGTTTTATGTCTGCTGACCTTTAATGTTGTGAACCTGAAGTAACTTGATGTGATTTTGTATTGTTCTGTGTTTTACTGCTGAATTCCTTGACAATTAAATAAAGAATAAAAAAGAAGACATTTGTGTGTTTCCCAGACATTTACTGGAGATAATTCGTTATTGGAATTTGTAGCAAAAAAGAGGTCTAAATCTTGCTATATCTGAGATTTGTAAATGGCGTATTAGATTAGGGACTCATTTGGTTTTCAATCCCAGGTCTTTTCTGCTAATGTCATGGAAACCAAGCAATGACAAGGTGCGTGTTATGTTATGGTGCAAGAACCCATTTCTGAGGAAAACAGGGTAGGAAGTTCACGTTGGTGGGTAACAATATGGTCCACATTTGTGAAGGTATGATGTTTGGGGGGAAAGGTACATGTAATCTTTCTCTTGTGCATGTAGGTCTCAAAGTGTCACTTAATCTGTGGCTGTGTATTGCTCTTTAGCTTATCTATGTTTGAAAAATGAAATATGAGAGGCATACCTGGGGCATCTAACTGTGGGTCAAAGGTCATGTTACAGGCACTACTAATAATGAGTGTTCTTCAAATGACTGTAAAGGTTTAAACTATATTTTTTTTAAATGACAAACATGTCATACTAACCTGCTTAGTTTTGCACAGAGCAGCCCTGATCTTCCTCATCTCAGGTCTCCCACTGTTGCTCCTGGCTTCTCCCCCCTATGGGTGCCCCCATAGCATGCCACTCTTGAACTGGTGAAGAGTTTTAAGGAGCAGCTACTCTAACAATATAAAGTGTGCAACAGTCTCATCAGATCCTGAGTCACCAATCTAATCATGGAGACTACACAAATTAGGGAATGGCTGAAGGTGAAAGGTTATATTTCTAGTAACTGGGTTCAGGTTAGGTATCATTAGAGTCCAGTGCTGGTCAAAGTCTGTCCTTGGTTATCAATCTGGAACGTGTTCTCAGTTGTCTCTGTGGTCTGAAAGGTAGGAGACCTATGGGGCCTTGATCATCTGTTGCTTCCAACCAGTCTGGTATAAAGACTTACTCATAGTCTAGAAAAGTCTTGAAGCTGAGATGGATGGTGTAGAGTAAATGCAGAATCCCCTCTGTGGATAAGTAAATAAAAGAGGTATACCTATTTATATAGACTGTATTTTTTCTAGTAGTGGCTACAATAGATACTTCCTGAGAACGGTTTGATGACATACAGTAAATCCAGAAAGACCTGGATGGTAGCACCACCAAAGTCAATGTATCCTCTCCACCTTGCCTTACACATGATCTTTTCTTTTAAAGTGAAGAAATTAACCCTGCAAAAGGACATCTGTATGATGTTTTAAAACAAGGACAGCAACCCTGTGGGCTCGATTTATTTCTATACAGTTGGTTTTCCACAGAGATTTGCCACAAACAGTACCAAGCAGGGCTGTAACTGTGGCTTTGAGTTTGGTACCTGGTTTAGCTTTAGGGATTCCCTGCAGCCTAATATTATTGCGTCTTCTTTGTTTTGTTTCCCACCTTCAAGGTGCAATTGATAGTGTGTGAGCTTCTGGCATTGAGTCTGAAGAGCAGTTTTAAATAATGTTAAGAGGTCCTCTGCTTTTATCATGGAAGTCTCATCTGTTATGTCATATTTCATCCCTCCCTCTCTAGTTTGCCTCTCAGAGTAGCCTCTATACATTCCAGCAACTGTTTCAAGGTCAGTTGTACCAGGAATAGTTGTAGCAGCACTTGAATTTCAGTGTCTGGTATTATGTCAGTATCTGTGGAAAGAACTGAAAACTGCTGTTCACAAACGCTTTTCATCCAACCTCACTGAGCTCGAGCTGTTTTGCACGGAGGAATGGGCAAAAATTTCAGTCTCTCGATGTGGAAAACTGATAGAGACATACCCCAAGCGACTTACAGCTGTAATCGCAGCAAAAGGTGGCGCTACAAAGTATTAACTTAAGGGGGCTGAATAATTTTGCACGCCCAATTTTTCAGTTTTTTATTTGTTAACAAAGTTTGAAATATCCAATAAATTTCATTCCACTTCATGATTGTGTCCCACTTGTTGTTGATTCTTCACAAAAAATTACAGTTTTATATCTTTATGTTTGAAGCCTGAAATGTGGCAAAAGGTCGCAAAGTTCAAGGGGGCCGAATACTTTCGCAAGGCACTGTATCAGCAGAATTTCCTTATCTTTTTGGCGTAAAGAAACAGTGTATGTTCAAGATGTTCAAGCTGTTCTTGGATGTTTCCTGTTGTCTTCCTCTACACAGTCATGACTGGAAAAGTGGGTTAGCTTAAAGATCAACTGTTAATTTCACCCTTGTGGTGCAGAGCTCAGGATCTTTACTGCTCCAACCACCATCACAGAGCCAGGCCCCCTACAGTACCATCTTTAAATTGGTATAAAAGAAGTTAGAAGTGATACACCGATTGGCCCACTGTTGCCTAAAAATTAAGACAATAAAAAGAAAGACAATAGAATATGTTTGGGCAGGTTTGAATATTTATAGGTTTATCCAAAGCGCTTACATCACTGTCCATGAAGCAAGTTTGTTTCATGCAGTCTTGAATACAGCCAGTCCACTCATATAAATTCACACTATTGGCAAAGTTAGCAAACCATGGTGATCATTCAGGATCATTTGGTTGCTAAAACTGGGCAGGGC
Source organism: Pelophylax lessonae (assembly GCF_965119305.1). Classification (NCBI taxonomy): domain Eukaryota; kingdom Metazoa; phylum Chordata; class Amphibia; order Anura; family Ranidae; genus Pelophylax; species Pelophylax lessonae. The sequence goes on from NC_138769.1 coordinate 164,735,520, forward strand.
AGGTTGATGGAGAAAACCTAAGAAATCCCTACCTCTCTTTAAATGAGTTTACAAATTTTAGAACCTCAACATTCAAGTGTAACTTTATTGGTTGCCACAACAAAGACCATTATGAAATGCTATACTTTAAATTAATATATGCTGTTTGTTATCATGCCCTGAAGTGTAACACCGCTCCCAAGTTTTTACTATACTAATAAACAGCAGCAGTAACATAAAGAAAATTCATAATGAACTCATTTACACATAAAGGACAGTCATCAATCATCGGTAGTATCATCTTTCCGCGACAAACCTTTGCTCTGTGCCGCAATGAAACTCTGCAATTTCCCACACCTGTCATCTGAGAATAATTGTAACTACAGAAAGGATATGAAGTTTCCATATTACATGTCATGCACCTTTAACTTAGAAGTGCTTACTGAAAGGTGATTTAATAAACACTACCGTATGAACACAATTCAATGATCCACAACCACAGTACCAGGCAGGTTCAGGCAGGCCAATAAAAGGTTTCCCACCATCTGATAACTGTAACCTATTTAACTTTCTGTACTAGAATATATCAGTTTAAAGCTGTTCCAGGCATATATAGATTGAACAAATTGATGCAAATCTGATTAATAATACATCATTAAATACATTTTTTTTTTTGTAACAAGCAGCGAAAGTACCCGAGTTTAACTTGGTATCAGCCTCTTATAATATACCGTGCATTCCGTGCAGCAGAGGGAAGGAAAAGCATCACAAGGAGCCAATCAGGTGTGTATCAGTAGCATTCTTCACCTTTTGCTATCCAGACAATGGCTGGGGGCAGAAAAGGGAACTGTAAGTAAAAGTGAAACTGAAGCAGAGAAAAGTCCAGTTTTCACACTGTTCAGCAAAAGTGACAGTGACACTCTGGGAAAAACTAAACCATTGACAGGATACAGGGTACCCCAACAGTTGCAACAATAGTTACTTTTTAAACAAGATTTAAAGCTCAGTTCCATTTTTAACAGCGCGTGAGTTTATCATTCAACAATATATCCGTACTACAAATATTCACAAACGAAAAAGGATGTCATTCTCCAGGATGTGCTTTAGAGATGCCCTGTATTTTAACAGATACTGATTCACAAACATATTTGGGAGTGAAGCATAACTTCTTATAAATTTTAAAATAAATAACAGCGCTAAAAATGATCTTACACAGCACCAATACTAGTTCCCAAAAGCAGCAGCCTCTACTGTGCGATATCGTCATAAAATACAAATAAACAGAAACAGTTGTGCTAGTAATTAATATTGCACATAGTGAAAAACAAAACAAAACAAAAAAACTGTAGAAAGTCCATTATGGGTAGTCCCAATAGATAGAGTCTCAATTGTGTCGGCTCCCAAATAATTCACTGTCCCAAGTGACACACATCACCATCCACCACCAAATATGGATGACCACTGGAAGAACCACCACCACAGAGACAATATAAATGCCTGCTGCCAGCAGTACTAGACCTCTTATTATAGGAGGCCAGCAGCGCTTATTGGCTGTTTACCCCGCCAGGGCCTTGTAGAGATATGGGGTAGTAGACAGGATTCTCGGATAACTAAATAACTTAAACTAAGATAAATAAATGACACCACAATAATTTAAGGTTGGAAATTGAAGAGGCCGCGGCCGTTTATTATTTATCAAAATTAACCAATAACTTTTCAAATATTAATACAAAACATCATAAAACAACCCAGTCACCACGACCCAGGTTGCCACCAGCAAAATTCAAACTTCAGAATAATTATCCATACGAAATTAAAACATTCAATCACAAGAATAAACGTCCTCCTTTGCAGCATGCAAAGGTGACCCTAAAATAATAAACTGACCGCGACAAATAAGGGAGGGGGGGTGGGGAACCGCTCGACTTCGGCTTCCTGAGGCGAACTGAAGTCCAGTCAGTGAGAGACCGCTTAAGTAAGGCTGAAGGAAGGCTCTGGACCAATCCTGGATGAGGAAAAACAGGCGGGAAAAACAGGATGCAGCAGGTAAAAAACCTAATCTACCTGGATACTGGGGCAGCTAGTACCAGAAACAGCCAATCAGCATCAAGGATGAGCTAACCGGCCTAAAGTCCCTATTAATATCCCTAATCCTATAATACTTATGCTAAGCTAACTGAACCTGTCACTACCCCATAAATAAAAGGGGTTAATTAACCCCTTTTCTTTTTATTCCTATGGATATTCTGGCTGTTTAGTAAACTAGGCATCCAATAGCGGCTACCGTGTGAAGAGGCTGAAAGACAAAACGATGCTCCAAATAGTGTAAATCCAAATTATATTTATTCAAAGATATTAAAATTACACTTACATTAAAGCAAGTCTATATTGCGTAAAATCTCTCTTGCCGGTCGGCATCTAAAACATATCATCCCGCACTTCTGGGACTTGTAAAAACCGCGATGACATCAGCGTGTCATCCTCCCTAAGTGTTTCATCACAGATTAAGTCATCCTGGGGCATGGCCCGCGACATCATCTTGGTTTTACGAGTCCCAGAAGTGCGGATGATATGTTTTAGATGCTGGCGATTTTATGCAGGCATTTATATTGTCTCTGTGGTGGTGGTTCTTCCGGTGGTCATCTGTATTTGGTGGTGGACGATGATGTGTGTCAGTCGAGACAGTGAATTATTTGGGACCTAACACAATTGAGACCCTATCTATTGGGACTACCCATATGGGACTTTCTACAGTTTTTTTTTTTGTTTTTTTTTTCACTAGATACAATATTAAGTACTAACGCAACTCTGTTTCTGTTTATAATTTCTTATATATGCAGATCAGCAGTTCATACTTCACTCTGACTTCACCTATTGCATGCTTGTTCTGGGTTTGAGAAACCAGAGACAACCAGGCACCTAGAATTCTCTAAATTAGGTCAGTGTTACCAACCTATCTATTTTTTTTTAAATACCTTTACAAGTAAACCCATTAATATGTGGTCATATTTTTAAAAAAACCCGCCTTAATTCTACAGTACGTACAGTTAATAATCAATGAATATATAATGCATGTATGGGAGGAGCCACATTTTCTCCCTGATTAGTACAGTACAGCGATTGTGTATCATTAGCAGAAAACTGTTTCTTCTTTACTGTTTGTGTAAGTGATTCTTCTGTAGCTGTATTTACTGTATATATATCTCAGCTTGCTGCATCTAAAGTACATACAAAACACTAGATGGTGAATCCTGTGAACCAATATAATGTTGAAAATATGACACTATCCCACTGCAAGGTAAAACCTGAATGATTTTAAAAACAAAAACACCAAAGACAAGAGAAATAATCACTCTGTAAATAATACCATACATTTTACGAACCGATACAATTACTTAAATCAGAGGTGTCCAACCTTTTGACTTTCCTAGGCCCTATCAGGAGAAAAGGAATTGTCTTGGGCCAGACATAAAATAAACTAAGAATAATGATAGCTGATGAGTTGAAAAAGTCGAGTTGATCACAAGTTAAAGCGGCGTTCCAGCCATTTTTTTTTTTTTTTTTAATTAAGCCCCCATGACAGTCACAGCTCATGGTTGACAAATCGGCAATCTGAACAATTGTGCTCTTTTTGTTCTTTGTGAAGCATTTATTACTTACTATAAGCTCCTGATTCACAATGCGGCCATTGTGACTGTGGGCATCTGAAGACCGCTAGGACTCTTATCTGACAAACAAACAAAGAGCTGGGGGGGGGGGGGCACACCCTGAACATGCATTTCTAAAGCTGGTGCAGCTATGAACCAAGCAACATGCATATTTACAGAGAATAGCGCACACATGCAAAAGAAATGACTATCAAATATAAAGGCAAAAAATGGGGATTTGGTCCCACCATATGGCCATATCATGCTCAAGCCCACCACTACGTCAAAGTACCCCATTGTCAGTGGGTCCTACACTATCCATAAAAAGAAGGATGAATCCAACCTCTCACCATTGGAGATGCTTACTCCTTACTGGGAGAGATGTGCAACTGCATTATAAGGGACTCCTCCTATATAGGAGGAGTCCCTTATAATGCAATTGCACATCTCTCCCAGTAAGGAGTAAGCATCTCCAATGGTGAGAGGTTGGATTCATCCTTTTTATAGATAGTGTAGGACCCACTGACAATGGGGTACTTTGACGTAGCGGTGGGCTTGAGCAGGAATCTTATCTGGGATTGGGTGCAGCTGGCTATCCAGCATGGACCTCCCGATCTCGCGCATGTGCAGTGGAAACAAAGTGCACCCCACTGTGTGTCAACAACTGACTGAATTTCCAATTTAAAAATGGCACCTATCTCTGCCTAGAATCGCGTAATTTCCGGTTTTGAAATAACGTGATGCTAGATGCAGGGAATGCCCATTGACTCCTGGAATTGATGACAGAGCTATCCCAGGGGACAATGGAAAAGCAGAAATGACATACCTCACTGTGGCAATGTAGGACGGAAGTGCACCTTAAGAAAAGGTACAAAATGCAGAGAAAAAAAATATACAAAAATGAATGAGGGTGCGGTCATCTATTATTAGAACCATTGTTGTGATTTAGGCTGGAACTCTGAGTAATAAAACAATTTTTTGCAATATTTTTTATTACAAAAGTAAAAGAGGGCAACATAAAACTAGTGTGATATTTTACTTTTTGATAAGCTAACGCATCAATATCTGGTTCGATGGATGTATTGCCAATTCTCAATGAATTCTCCAGGTGCTCCTGAGATATTGTTGTTCTAATTTTGCCATTTGTATGCTTCATCTTTGAAAATAATAAGTTTACTATTTTGTGTTGGGCTGCATTCATAGCTGTCTTGGGCATCATGCATCCCTTCGGGCACAGGTTAGACACTCAAAATTAATCAAAACTTTGAAAAATAACTCAAAATGAATAATTGCTGAAGAAGGAAAATATCTTAATTTTGAACAGCCACCAAATGACAAAAAATGACCAAATGGGACAATGTAACCTACTACCAAAAGTTTCTATTAAAACGAATAAATAACATGCAACGAAAAGTGTTGACAGTAGTAAAAAAAAGTCCCAGAAGTCCGACAAGGGCGTCTCTAACATCCTTCTTCATCTCCTTCGCCATATATTTTCCTTTTCTATCCTCTTTGGCCCCACTGTCATTGAAGCCTCTACCTACATATTTCTTTGTTATTTCATTTGGCAGACCTGACTCCTGCATTAGACTTACCAGTGCCTCCTGGCCAGAGATGTATAGTAACTAAGTAGAACTACTTCACTACTGTACATAAGTACCGAAAGGCGGTATCTGTACTTTCCTGGAGTAGAATTTTTTTCTCCTACTTCCACTTTTACTTCACTACATTTTTTCGATGATTTCAATACTTCTACTCCAATATTTTTTTTTTTGTGCTGCATAGTTACTTGTTACAATTATAAAAATTACCACTGCCAGAACAGTAGATGGCAGGTTTTATGAAGTTCAAAAAAATGTGTATGATGTCATGTGTAAATCAGCGCATACGAAAATAAATGCTACTGTATGTATAAATAAAATGGTCTACATATCTGCTGTTAAGGGGAAAGAGAACCTCCCCCCACCAAGGACAGTCACAAGCGTACATAGACCTTTTTTCTGGTAAGAGGCTGATTTTGCTTTTTTCACTGGAAGTTAAGAGCACAGGTTTTGCAGTTTTGTTTCACTGGAAGAGTCTATTTGGATATTATTTTGCACTTACCTTCATCCGCCGGGTAAGGGGGAAATCCACAAGGTGGTGGGAGTCTGCACCTATTATTTGGAATAGCACCTGTTTGATTCCTGCACCTTTGAAAATATATTCATCTTGTTTTGTCACATATACAGTATATGGTATTATGGCATTATATATATGGACTTTTTATTGACTTTGATTTCATACACTCTTCCTTTATTTCATTATTGGAATATATTGTTGTATATCACATTGGTTTATATATGATTTTGCGCACCAATAAGCTGTGGAGAAAAAAAAAACATGCAGGGAAGAGAAGGAGGGATGCTTTAAAGGGGGAAGGGAGGGACATACTTTATCTGTTTTTGTTTACAAAAAGTTACAGCCAAAGGAATTGTGATTGTACTTTAGGTTAATCATTTGAAATAATAAAAAACAATATGATGTTCAAACTTTTGACTTCTTGATTTAATAACTACATGACACAGTACTTGTACTTTTACTTTCAGTACTTGAGTAGCAATTTTTTTTTAAAACTACTGGTACTTTTACTTTCAGTACTTGAGTAGCAAAATTTAAAAAAAACTACTTGCAATACTTAAGTACAAAAAATGTTGAATACTTAAGTACTTCTACTCAAGTCACTTTTTGATAGAGCACTTCCACTTCTACTCAAGTCACTTTTTGATCGAGCACTTGTACTTTTACTCAATTATGGGTTTCAAATACTTTATACAAGTGTGCTCCTGGCACTCACATAGTGCTCGGCCCACGTTCCTAGGTACAACGCTTACTAAAACTCAATTATGGGTTTCGAGTACTTTATACAAGTGTGCTCCTGGCACTCACATAGTGCTCGGCCCACGTTCCTAGGTACAACGCTTACTAATATTGTACTGCTTGCTTGTTACCCGGGAATATTTATTGTTTTCCACTTCAGCTGTTCTTCCCTCCTGACACTAGATGGTTGCTATTTGAGACTTTATCGATGCATTGTACCGTTGCACTAAGTTGGGTTATGCTTTGCATTTTGAAAAACTTTAATCCAATTTTATTGAAAGTAAAAGTAGTAAAAATAGTAGATAACTAAACAACGGTTTTGTTTATGATCAGCAGAAGGGTGTTTGAATGCTAATTATTTGGTTCAGTAATGCCGTGTTTGCAAAACGGTGACAAAGTGAGCCGCTGCCAAATGAAGATGTCAATGATACGTACATTGGCATTTACAGGGATCACACAAAGTAAATGGCTGTTGGATTAGTTGAACGTGTCATCATTTTCACCATCTTTTCTTGCATTGCGAAAGCAGAAAATACCCATAGTGTTGACCTATAATACATTTTATTTACAGTAGACCAGTATAAGGAAACCCCTCTTGCATCATGTGAACATAACTGTTTTTTTAGTCAGACCTTCCTGCCATAGAAGTGTTATGACTCATATAGTAATAAGTTTTAATAAAGCCTATACAGTCCTACTAAAAATCTTGTGGTCACATGTGAAAGATTGGATCAACTCTGGACAACAGATGACCCCCATATGGCAGCTGCACAGTGGGAGAGGCTTTGTGATGTGGGTTAGGGCAAACTGCCCACCATAGTTCCAGACAATCAACACATGCCGATTTCCATTGATGCTCCGTCCAGTGGCTGCTGTGGTAACGGTTTTGTTCTATGCATTTGTCGGTGCATTTTTTTGGTTGTACTTAGTACTTGGGTAAACTAATAGGAACAACATTTCATGGGCAGCAAAACTATCTTTATTTTACAGATTTTCTCGATAGGGATTTCCTCAAAATATAGTTTTATCATTGTAGAACAGTTGTAACTGATATACAGTATAGGGAGTGGACAGAATAAAAGAAACACTTGGAGTACATTTATGTCAAGGTGTAGGACCATCTTTTCGTTTTGGAACTGCAACAGAATTCAGCCTTTTAAGTCCTGGACTCGATGGAATTAGATTTTGCATTCTTCAATATGAAGAGCCTTCTGTTCCTTAATGGATATGGTAAATATTGAGCTTGCATTTAGCAGTTCAGAATTTTACAGATGATACAATGTTAAAGTGGAGTTCCACCCTAAAATTATACTTACCTCCATCTTCTCGCACCGGGTCACCTGAAAAACAAATGAATAATTGCAATTTTTTTTTTTTTTTATTACTTACCTCGTTTAGAAGAAAATATACTTACCTTACTTCCTCTTCCTCCCCTCGGCAGCCGCGGCGAGTCGTCACTTCCTGTCATGCAATGATTCCTGGGAGCTGAACATCATCGCTCCCAGGAATCAATGCGCCTGCACCAGCCCCGACGTCAGTTCCGGTTCAGGCGCGTCATACCTTGCTAAACAGCTTCTGGGCATGCCCAGAAGCTGTGCAGGGATGACGCTGCGGCACCGGAAGTGACGGCGGGGCCGGTGCAGTGCATCGTGGGACCGAAGAAGACGGAAGAGGACACAGAAGAGAATCGCGCTGGCTTCAAGCTGCCCACACCTGAGATGGCAGCGCTGGAGAATACATTTTCAAGGCAAGTATTTCTTCTAAAAGGTAAGTGCAACCCGGGACAGATCAGAGGCTAGCCATTGTGGAATGCACTAGCCCTGACTGTCCCGGGGGTATTTTTATTAAAAAAGACGTTTACTGGGTGGAACTCCGCTTTAAATATGGGTGAACCCATGTTTAACATTTTACCATAGGCCAGAGAAAAACAAGCCTGGTACTGTGAGAAATAAGGAGGCTGCCATTGCTGATCTTTCCTCCTGAAAATGCTAGTTGCCTACTCATCATTCTGATCCAATGGTTTCTTCAATATTTTGTAAGTCACTGAAAATTATATTTTCACTAAAAACAGACTAAAATAATTATTAGCAGACACAAACATAACATTACTTACAAAATTCCTGCTAAGTCTAAAAGATAAAGCCGTTTTGAGTTAATAAAAAAAATATTGCTATGTGTGTGAATGAAGTCTTGGGGTTCATTCACATGGGTGCTGTGGCCTGTACAATGTAAATTAGCATTTCTATTATGTGGCTGGAGCTGTGTGCAGGCAGCCTTTGTTAAGCTATGGGGATGCAGCAGTCTTACAACTACAGGAGTGTGAATGCTGCTGTATAGCTTCGAACACACTCAAGGCCACTCACGTGTACACTCGAGGCCACTCACCCACACCTGCCCACATGTCTAATTAGGACCTGCGGCTGTGTTCATACAGCCGCTGCATCCCCAAAGAGTAACAGGCGGCTCCAGCTGCACAAACAAGCGCTCACTCGCACTGTATGGGCCAGCAAACATGTGTGAATGAGCCCTTTTAAGTTTTTTTAAAGATTTCTTAAAATTTTTAAACTATTTTTTACAATTATTTTTCACAACACTATTGGGGGGTTTTGGTAAAATCATATGGGTATAAACAGGCCACTGATGTCTCACTATATAGATAAAGAAATTGAGGACATACACTATTACCAAAATTATTAGGACACCTGCCTTTACATGCACATGAACTTTAATGGTATCCCAGTCTTAGTCCGTAGGGTTCAATATTGAGTTGGCACACCCTTTGCAGCTATAAAAGCTTCAGTTCTTCTGGGAAGGCTGTCCACAAGGTTTAGGAGTGCGTCTATGGGAATGTTTGACCATTCTTCCAGAAGTGAATTTGTGAGGTCAGGCACGGATGTGGCCAAGAAGGCCTGGCTTGCAGTCTGCGCTTTAATTCATCCCAAAGATGTTCTAGTGGGTTAAGGTCAGGACCCTGTGCAGGCCAGTCAAGTTCTTCCACCCCAAACTCGCTCATTCATTTCTTTATGGACCTTGTTTGTGCACTGGTGCGCAGTCATGTTGGAACAAGAAGGGCCATCCCCAAACTGTTCCCATAAGGTTGGGAGCATGAAATTTTCCAAAATGTCTTGGTATTCTGATGCATTAAGCGTTCTCTGCACTGGAAATAAGGGGCCAAGCCCAACCCCTCTAAAAACAACCCCACAACAAAATCCCCCCTCCACTAAATGATTTGGACCAGTGCACAAAGCAAGGTGCACTGGTCACAGGAGTGCAGTGTGTTCTGCACTCCCGGGACCCGTTTTCAGGAAAGAGCAGACTTCACAGATGTCGGTCCAGGCATTACGTTATCACAACCACGAAGTCGGGATCCGCCAGGTGCATGGACCGGCATCCAGCACAGTCTCGTAGCGAGCTGCTGAGAGTCAGAGTCGACTGCTCCCTGCCCTTCCACAGCCCAGCACTCCAATGAGCGAGAAGGGGGGCAGAGCAGAGATTGTGACTGACAGTCCCCAGTTCTCTGCTGGGGGAGCTGTCAGAACCGAACGATCGACAGTGATCGATCGCTCGGTTCTCAGTGCAGAGGCGCCGGGGGGACAGATGCAGCATCGGACCAATGCTGCATCCACCTAGGTAAGTATAAATGGGGGAAAAAACAAACCCCATACTTCTCTTTTAAAGTTGTTGTAAAGGTTATTTTTTTATTAAAATAAAACAAGCACGTTATGCTTGCCCACCCTTCGCACAGGGTGACCCATAACCTCCTCTTCTGGGGTCCCCCCACCAGCACCGTCAGCTCCTCCTCTTCTGTGTCTGCCCTTCCTAGGGGGGGCAGATGTGCAGGCTGGCTCCCAAACTGGGCGGTGTGTGTTCATAAACACACACAGCGTGGCTCAGCAAAGTTGGTGTCCAGGAGCGTTGAACAGCAGAAAGCCACGGACATGTCCTGCCGCTTTCAGCTCGACATTTATTCACATAGACAAAGCTGACAAAGCTAAACATAAACACAGGTGATCCTTGCTGCCGGAATTTGCAAACTTCCCCTAATCATCCGTGTGATTGAGGCCTGCTGAATTCAGATCAGGACAAGATGGATTCTGATTGGATGCAACAAGTTACTGTTTTTACTAATTAAGATTAAGAATGATTACCTGTGGCCTCTTGGACATCACATATGGGAAACACTTTGATTATGGAAAGGTACATTTACCAACATAGGGGTAGCCCGGGTAGGTTTGAAAAAATATGGTTGCCATGGCTGGACACGCCTGGGCTGAGCCCTGGGGAACTTATATTGTTGAGAGTTTTGCAATAACTCTGGGGTGCATCTGGCATGTTGTGTTTTAGTAGTGTTGGCTGTGCAATGTCAGTCCCTTTCTATTGTTGGAGGGTGGATTCATGTTCTATGATTTATGGTTCCTAAAATAATGAATGCTGCTGGGGGCACTGGGATGACCTTGATATGTATTGTTTGATGTAAGCTATTACATTGTTTGCACATTGGAAAGTGGTGTTTATTTATCTATGTTCAATAAAAACCTTTTCTGATTTAAAAATCAATAATTACGAAATATGTTAGTCTATGAATTTATAGATGTACATAACATATTATTCTCCCATTTGTAATTAGTAAATCTTTTGAAATATGTTGTTATTTAAACTTTTAGTAATTCAGAGGCATTGCATGTCGTCATCCCCTATTTGCGGTAATGACCCACTGGCCATTAAGAGGTTACTGCCTGTCTTTCTCTATTAGTCCAGATCAAACTGCAAAGGATAAAGAAACTGAGAAGGAGGGGCTGGGGCGTGTCACCGAATCTTGCATTTCTATTGGTGGGCACACCAGCTGCTCTTTACTATGTTAAGTGTGCACATTGTTCCCTGTGTCTCTCCCCAGGCATATAAGCTTACATAGCAACTGTTATCGTTTTAACTTCTACACGTCTTTTCTTATTCTCCTTTTTTTTTTTTTTTTTTAGGTTTGCCCTCCGGTAATAATGTTTTCTTTCTTTAAAGTTTATTAAAATCACTTAAGTTCAACATTTTCTTTTTTATTATTTTTTTTTTTTTAATATGGCTGTGACAGGGTGTTCTTTATAATTATACAACCAACATTTTCTGGTAAAAAAAAAAAGCCACAATTATTACATGAAATAAAGATAAATTAACTGACATTTACACTATACTGGAAAAGGGTTTTCAGCAACTTAAAATAAAGGCATTTTTGTATCTAACCACTTCAGTACAGGGCACTTTTACCACCTTCCTGCCCAGGCCAGTTTTCAGCTTTCACTGCTGTCGCAATTTGAATGACAATTGCGCGGTCATGCAACACTGTACCCATAAGAAATTGTTATTTTGTTTACACAAATAGAGCTTTCTTTTGGTGGTATTTAACTACCACTGTTTTTTTATTTTTTCCAAATAAACAACAAAAAGACCAAAAATTAAAAAAAAAAATTTTTTCTTTATTTCTGTAAAGTTTTGCAAATAAATAACCTTTCTTCGTAAAGTTAGGTCAAAATGTATTCTACTACATTTCTTTGGTGAAAACAACCCAAATTGGCGTATATAGTTTAGTCTGTAGGAAACTTATAGCTTCCAGAAACTATATATATCTGATAATCAATCAATCCGGACTCATTTTTTAAGGCCTGAAAACGCCATAACAGTATAAATACTCCCAAATGACCCCTTTTTGAAAAATAGACAGTACATGGTATTTAGTAAGAGGGATTGCGAGTTTTTTGAAGTTGTAATTTTAAATTACAATTTTTAAAAAAATGAAGAAATGAAAAAAAAATTTCATTTTTTTACATACTGTCACCGGTGCAGTACAGTGTTATCATATAACTGGTGGGGTGGTTATCATGGACACTGGAATGGAAACAATAATTCTTTTTCAATTGTTTTTTCTTCATTCTTTAAAATTTTTTGAACACACTGTGACTAGAACAATACAGTGTTAACATAGTAACACTGTACTACTCTGGGGAAGTAATCAGAATTTTATTTTTTTAACACATTATTACTAATACCGATGAATTTCATTGGTATATGCAACCATTTTTACTGAATGAAACTGATTAATTCAGTGTATTTTGTTGTGATAAGCTGTGATTGGCCAAATCTAATCGCATGGTACACTTGGGCTGTGATTGGCCCTGTCTGTACCATGTGATCACTGTGACCAATCACAGCTAGCAAAACAACTGTATATAATGGATGGCATGAAAATAAGTCATCCATTGTTCACAATTGTCATGGGATCTGCTGTGATTGGTCACAGCGATCACATGACACTGACAGCAGGCCGGTGTAGCCATCAGTCATTGGCTGTGTCCTATGGACACAGTCGGTCACAGATCGTGCCGCCTTCCAAAAGAACGTCATATGACATCAACTCTGAAAGAGAAAAGTCCCGCTCGGTAATCTGCTATAGGCTGGAAGCGAAAGTCTTAAAAGAGGGTTATAACCCCTTTCAGGTTGTTTATTTTTTGCCAACTGTATCACATTGGGGAGATTAACCCTCACTTCCCCTCCTATTGTAAAAACAGTAAGTGGGAGGAAATCTCTCCAAAGCGAGGGAACCTCTGGTTGTCATTAAAACTAGTGACCCTGTTGGAACATTTTACTTCTATTCCTGTTCTTGGGATAACCCAGTGTAGCACTGTCCCCATAGGGCTTTCTGTGTGTTGACTTCCCTTTGATTACCTGCAGACAGGTTGCTTCTAAAGCCTAGTACACACGCAACGATTATCGGCCGACCGATCGTCCGTCTTTTGTCCAGAGTGGTGTTTTGTTGGTTGGAATGTGCCTAGATTGCACACGAATTTTCTCGCCTGACAAAATTCTACTTTAGAAGTGATGTCATGTGTTGGTTTGCTTTCTTTGTGTTCTTTCTTCTCTGAGCATGCCCAGTCTTGCTCATTAGATTTTTCCCTGTCGAAATCTGTACTGACTGCACGAAAATCGGCCGTGTTTTGATGGCGGACAAAAATTTTATAGCCTGCACACCAGATTTTTTTCGGCCGAAAAGTTGGAGTCGGTTGTCGGAAGCATCATACTAACAAGCCGAAAATTGGCAGATCGGTCGTCGGACGAAAATTCCCTGCCGATTTTCGATGCGTGTGTACGAGGCTTTACTCCCGTTTGCTTGTTACACAATAAACAATCCAGGGTATTTGTTTTTTTTTATATTCCTTTATTAATTTTTTCAAAAACAGTAAAAATGAGCAATTGCAAATCTTGTACAAAAATATCTCATTTCATACATTGTTACCGCATTTACATAATCCCCCTCCCCCCTTCCCACTCATATGTTAATATTCTCTTTTTCCCCAATCCATTTGGTATATTCCCTTGTTTTTTTAAACTCTATCCAATTATCCCAGATATTATCCCACCTTTCTGGTTCATCTTCCCTCCATTTTCTTAAGTTTTCTAAAAATCTTATTTTTTCTACTCTATTAACCCAGTCTCCAACTGTCGGGGCTTCCTCTTTTTGCCAAAATAGCAGGATCAAACCCTTTGCGGCATTATTAAATGGGGGGTCAGAGAGGTTTTATATTGTTTAACTGAACTCTCAGTTCCATGAAAGAGGCAATACCAGGGATCTTCCGGTATCTCTGGGTATTTGGTTTTTGTAGTTATTGTGGAACTTTGATGGGAGAAGGGAATAGTGGGATACTCCAACTGAACTATTCACAGTAGATAAGGACAACTCTCATTTGGCCTCACCAGATTACTTGTGGAAGCAGACACACTGCTTTTGCCATACTTCCACTTGTATGGAAGAATTAAGTCTTCTTGCTGTCTCTAGCAGCAGACTCTAAATTTACCTGGCAAACTTCCTGGTAAGCAGAAAGACTCAAAAACTATACTCTCTTCTAGCACCTATCTTGGACGTTGCTACACCAAAATTTGGGATTATCTTTTACTTTCAATGATAATGATAAACAGGACAAATAGAAGGTGTGAATCTCCCTAACAAGACCACAGACAGCAGGAAAAATCTGACTGGTGTGTCAATCCCTCTCCACTCTATCCAAAACTCGAAAAAAAGTTCTGCCTGTATGGACTATGCAGTCAAGGACCCTGTAGGTTATTCATAGCACCCTGAAGCCTAGAAGAAAAACTCCTATATTGTTAGAATTACTCCATCCTGGCTAGTTACTGCATGCGTTGTGCGTTCCACCCCCATTGCATAGTATTTATAATGTATATACAGTAAACCCCCCTCCATTGCGGGGGTTATGTTCTGGACCCAGCCACGAAAAGTGAAAATCCGCGAAATAGAAAAACCCTATTAAAATGCATTGTAGGCATGTTTTTTTTACTGTCACTGTACGTGTAAAAGCATTTTAAGGTCTTTAACCACTTCCATACAGAGCAGTTAGACACCCTTCCTGCCCAGACCAATTTTCAGCTTTCAGCACTCTCACACTTTGAATGACAATTGCTCAGGCATGCTACACTGTAACCAAACAAAATTTTTATCATTTTTTTTCACACAAATAGAGCTTTCTTTTGGTGGTATTTGATCACAACTGGGGTTTTTTTTTTTTCGTGATATATGCAAAAAAAGAGCAAAAATTTTGAAAAAAAAACACTTTTTTTTAGTTTCAATTATAAAATTTTGCAAAAAATTTATTTTTCTTCATACATTTGGGCCAAAATGTATACTGCTACATGTCTCTGGTAAAATTAACCCACATTAGTGTATATTATTTAGTCTGTGTGAAAGTTATTGAGTCTAGAAGCTATGGTACCAATTACTGAAAATTGATCACACCAGATGTACTGACTGCCTATCTCCTTTCTTGAGGCCCTGAAATGTCAGGACAGTACAAATACCGCCCAAATGACCCCTTTTTGTAAAGTCAACAGTCCAAGGTATTTAGTAAGAGGCATGGTGGGTTTTTTGAAGTTGTAATTTTTTCCCACAATTCTTGGGAAAATGAAGAAAATTTTTTTTTTCTTTTTTTTCCCACAAAGTTGTCAATTTATAAGCTATTTCTAATACATAGCATGTACACAGCAAAAATTACACCCAAAAATACATTCTGCTACTCCTTCCGAGTATGGCGATACCACATGTGTGAGACTTTTACACAGCCTGGCCACAAAAAGAGACTCCACGTCCAAGAAGCACCTTCAGGCGTTCTAGGAGCATAAATACACATAAAACTTTCTTACTACCTATCACACTTTTCAAGGCCCTAGAGCACCAATACAATGGAAAAGTCCACAAAATGACCCCATTTTGGAAAGAAAACACTCCAACGTATATTCTATGAGGCATTATGGGTCGTTTGAACGTGTCATTTTTTTCCACAAGTTTTTGGAAAATGTGGGAAACAAATGAAAACCTTTTTTTTTTACACAAAGTTGTCAATTTATAGGATATTTCTAACACATAGCATGGAAATAGCAAAAATTACACCCCAAAATACATTCTGCTACTCCTCCTGAGTATGGCGATACCACATGTGTGAGACTTTTACACAGCCTGGCCACATAAAGAGACTCCACTTTCAAGAAGCACCTTCAGGCGTTCTAGGAGCATAAATTACACACATCATTTTCGAACTACCTATCACACTTCTGAAGGCCCTAGAGCACCAAGACAATGGAAACACCCACAAAATGACCCCATTTTGGAAAGCAAACACTCCAACGTATATTCTATGAGGCATTATGGGTCTTTTGAACGTGTCATTTTTTTCCACAGGTTTTTGGAAAATGTGGGGAAAAAATGAAAACCTTTTTTTTTTTACACAAAGTTGTCGATTTATTGGATATTCCTAACACATAGCATGTATACAGCAAAAATGACAACCCAAAATACATTCTGCCACTCCTCCTGAGTATGGCAATACCACATGTGTGAGACTTTTTCACAGCCTAGCCATATAGAGGGACCCAACATCCAAGGAGCACTATCATGCATCCTAGCCACTTGCCTAGGCCTATTTTTGACATTTGGTGTTTACAAGCTAAAATCAGTTGTTTTTACTAGAAAACTACTTAGAACCCCCAAACATTATATATTTTTTTTTAGCAGAGACCCTAGAGAATAAAATAGAGATTATTGCAATATTTTTTATCACACCGTATTTGCGCAGCGGTCTTCCAAATGCAATTTTTTAAAAAAAATTCACTTTTTTTAATTAAAAAATAAGAAACCAGTAAAAATAGCCCAATTTTTTTCCATAATGTGAAAGATAATGTTATGCCGAGTAAATAGATACCCAACATGTCATGCTTCAAAATTGCGCACGCTCACGGAATGGCGACAAACTTTGGTACTTAAAAATCCCCATAGGCGACATTTTAAAAATTTCTACAGGTTGCCATCTTAGAGTTACAGAGGACCTGAGGATTGCTCTTGCTCTAACGATCGCGGCGATACCTCACATGTGTGGTTTGAACACCGTTTACATATGTGGGCGGGGTTTCCGTATGCGTCCGCTTCTGCGCGCTAGATAACGGGGACAGGGTGCTTTAATTTTTTTTTTTTTTTTACTATTTATTTTATTTATTATTTTTTATTTTTACACCGTTTAAAAAAAAAAAAATTGATCATTTTTATTTCTATTACAAGGAATGTAAACATTTCTTGTAATAGAAATAGGCACGACAGGACCTCTGTTTTGTAAGATCTGGGGTCAAAAAGTCCTCAGATCTCACAAGTACACTAAAAGATAGAAAAAAAAAATAAATAAATAAAATAAAATAAAATGAAAAAAAAAAAAGGGACCTTTAAACTGGTTGCTAGGCAACAACATTTGCCGTAGCTCCGGTCCTCCAAGACCATAGAGTCGAGTGAGGGCAAGCTTGCCCTCACTCAACATCCTGTCCATGAGGATCCGGGACCGGATCGTTTTCCCCGCTGCCGGTGGGTCCGGTAAGCGGGGAAAAGGACCGGGACGCGGCGGGAGGTCACCTCTTCCGCCATCCCGGAAGGGTGATCCCGCGGCGAATCCGCCGCTGGGACCACCCTTATCGGAAAGCCAACTGTCCACCGTTTAAAAAAATACCAGGGTTATGGCAGCTATCTGCTGCCATAACACCGGTTTTTAGGTTTAAACCGAGAACGTATATATACATTGGCCGGTTGGCAAGTGGCTAGGGACATAAATCACATAAATTCCTGACAACCTATTACATTGTTGAAGGCCCCTAACACATAGCATAATACATACCAAAATACATTCTGCTGAGCAAAGGATAAACAAAAAAATACCTGTGGTTTTAGCAGTGCAGTGGTTCAGGCAGCAGGCAGGAACGTAGACAGCGACAGTGAAAGGATTGTCCAGGCAGCAGGCAGGAATACTGTCCATAGTCAGTACAGGCAGCAGGCACAGATATTGTCAGCACAGCCAAAGCATTGGTCCAGGTAGCAGGCAGGTCAGCAGCAGAAAAAGGATTGTCCATGCAGCAGGCAGGAATACTGTCCATAATTAGTACAGGCAGCAGGCAGAGATATGGTCAGTACAGCCCAATTATTGGTCCAGGTAACAGGCACATGTTCCATAAAAAGTCCTGGGTCAGTGCAGGCAGGGATATGATCAGCACAGCCAAACTTAGGGCCTCGGTCGGGAAAGAATGGGGACAGGGGTAGAGGCTTCTCCCACCCAAATCGCTTTGAAGCCTCCGGACTCCAGACCCTGTTCTGAGTTTACAAACCCAGAGAAATCCAAAAACTGGTTTTCTCATATCAGAACGCTATATTCTGAAGCCCCTCACAAAAGTGAGACCCCTGTGTCATTTTGAATCCCACTACTACAGTAGCAGAGCGAAGGATCAGTTTAAGTGGCAGGCAAAAAACATGGTCGTAACAGGCCGAGGTCAGTGCAGGTAAAAGGCAGAAATAGACGGTAAGCTAAGGCAAAATCGATAAACAGTCCAGGGTCAGTTCACTTGAAAGGCAGAAACATGGCGGATAAACAATGCAGACGGCAGGCAGAGGCATTGTCGATAAACAGTCCAGGGTCAGTTCACTTGAAAGGCAGAAACATGGCGGATAAACAATGCAGACGGCAGGCAGAGACATAGTCGATATACAGGCCAGGGTCGGTTCACAAGGAAGGCAGTAATATGGTTGGTTGAGGCAGCAGGAAAATATTCAGCAGTGAAATATGGGCTAAAAGTTTAGGGCAGTGTGATATATTTTGAAGCATTCTCCAATGCAAAGGCCAGGTTGGGAGGGACAATCGGTACAATGGAAACTGGTGTCTTTCCTAATTCCTCTTTTGCCACACACCCGACACCTTTTTTGGCGTCTTCTTCCGGTTTGTGATGGTGGGATATGGAAAGGGAAATGGCGCTCATGAAGTCTGCTGACACAATCCGAACGAATGATTTCTGGGGGGGGATCCTTGCTGGTAAATGAGGGCAGTGGCAATGTCTTCAATAAACTGGAGGAAGGGGATTGGTGTTGTTGTGGACTTTTTATAGGTGACAAAGGCATTGTACATGGCCAAATGGAAAAAGTACATTGCAACCTTTTTGTACCAAAAGACGGTCTTTCGTGTCGGGAGATAGGGCTGCAGCATTTGATCGTTTAAATCCACCCCCCCCATGTACTTATTGTACTCGTGGATGCAAGCAGGCTTTTGAACGGAACCGCGTCGTCTTCGAATTTCCACTGAGGTGTCATCGTGGATGGTGGGCATGAGGTAAACGTCCTTACTATCCCTCCACTTCAAAGCCATTACCTCCTCTTTCCTAAGGCTTGCGGATTCCCCAATTCGTAATTGAGTGGTGATAAGACTCTGCGGGAAGCCCTTCCGTTTTTTTCTTACTGTACCGCAGGCCAAGGTTTTCTTCAGGTACAGGTGGCGGAAAAGGGGCAAACTGGTGTAATAGTTGTCCATATAAATATGGTACCCCTTTTGCAGCAATGGGAAGGCTAGGTCCCAGACAATCTTCCCACTTACTCCCATGTACGTTGGGCACTCAGGGGGCTGGAGCTCAGAGTCTCTGCCTTCGAACACACGAAAGGCGTACACATATCCCGTTTTACTTTCGCAGAGCTTGTTTAGTTTTAAGCCGTACCTAGCCCTCTTGCTGGGAATATACTGCTTAAATGCCAGCCGGCCTGTGAAGTGGACCAGTGATTCGTCCACAGCGATCTTTTGGTCAGGGACATAGACTTCGGGGAACCGTCTAGAAAAGTAATCAATTAGGGGGCGAATTTTGTAGAGTTTATCGTAATTGGGATCATCTCGGGGAGGGCACTGGGAATTATCGTTGAAATGCAGGAAGCGCATTATAGCATCATAGCGGGACCTGGGTATGATTGAAGAATAAATTGGCATGTGGTGGATGGGTTTGGTGGACCAATAAGAGTGCAGCTCATTTTTTTTTGTAACCCCCATATTGATTGTAAGGCCCAAAAACACTTTGAACTCTTCTACTGTTAGGGGTCTCCATTCAAAAGGACGGGAATGATGTGAGGTGGGGTTGTTCTCGATAAACTGTTAGGCAAAAAGATTTGTTTGGTCCACGATGTTTTGAAGGAACTCCAAAGGGAAAAATAAATTAAAGAAATCAATCAGAATAAAATTTTCGGTGTTGACCTGCAAACCTGGCTGTGCTGTGAAGGGGGGGATTGTAGCTGACCCAGAGCTAGAAGGCAGCCACAATGGGTTTGCCAAGGCATCCGGAAGCTGCATTTGGGCTCTTCTTCTTTGGGGCTGGTGTGAAATCCCAGTACTTGTACTGGGCATTTCCTCCTGGGGTCCAGCGCCGTTGGCGTTTGCCGATTGGCCATTGGCGCTGCTGGTGTCTGCCTGATTTTCAGTGCGGCGTCTTTTAGGCTGAACTTCTTCCTCCTCCGATTCAGTGCCGGATGTAAAGCCTTCAAAGGGCTCAAATTCTGAACCGGATTCAGAAATTGTTTCAGCGTCGGAAGGTGAGAGCTCCCCGCTGCTGTCACTCATCATGGATATCATTTCACAGGCCTCTTCGGCAGAGAAAACCCTTTTGGACTTTGACATGGTGGCTGTATGAAGGGTGACAGGTAATCGGGTACTTTGCTGGGCAGGTGACAGGCAGGTGATAGGTACTGATGGGTACTGATGAGTAGTACTGATTCTGATAGGTGTTACTGATGGGTACTGATGATCAGTACTGATACTGATAGGTACTGATGAGTACTGATGGGTACTGATGGGTACTGATGAGCAGGCGGCAAGTACTCGGGTACTTCAGGCGTCAGGTACTCTGATGAGCAGTTGGAAGGTACTCGGGTACTCTGATGAGCAGTTGGAAGGTACTCGGGTACTCTGACGAGCAGTTGGAAGGTACTCGGGTACTCTGATGGGTAGGTGGAAGGTACTCGGGTATGCTGATGGGTAGGTGACAGGTACTCGGGTACCCTGATGGGTAGGTGACAGGTACTCGGGTACCCTGATGGGCAGGGAAAAGGTACTCGGGTACGCTGATGGGCAGGTGACAGGTACTCAGATGGGCAGGTGACAGGTACTCAGATGGGCAGGTGACAGTTCCTCTTTATTTGATGGGGGCAATCAGGGCACAGTAATGGTACAGTACTCTCACTGGTAACTCACTGTTAGCTGATCTCCTCACACTGGATCGGTGTGTGAGGAGAAGAGCCTGGTAACAGTGAGTTACCCTCATCTTTTTTGACATTTGTGACCGGCTGTGATTGGACACAGCCGGTCACGTGGTAAAGAGCCAATTTCATTGGCTCTTTACCAAGATCGGGGATTGGCTCTGTCCAAGGGACGAGCCTCGTCCCCGATCGCTGCTCTGCGCGCCTTCACTGATGTGCGCTGACGAGGCGGCACTGATGGGCACTGATAGGCTGCACTGATGCGCACTGGTGAGGTGGCACTTATGGGCACTGATGAGGTGGCACTTATGGGCACTGATGAGGTGGCACTGATGGGGAGGTAGTAATATGCGCACTGATAGGCGGCACTGATGAGCACTGATAGGTGGCACTGATGAGCACTGATAGGTGGCACTGCTGGGCGCTGAGAGGCGGCACTGACGGGTGGCACTGATGAGCACTGATGGGCAGCACCATCAGTGACCACACTCAGTGCCCATAGTGCTGCTAGTCAGTGCCCATCAGTGCCTGACTGGCAGCACTATGAGCACTGATTGTGGCCACTGATTGGGGACACTGATGGCGGGCACTGTGGGCACTGATGGCATTTTATTTACCTCTTGTGTAATCAGGGCACTGGTGATCAGTGCCCTGATTACATTTCTCTGTGTCTGATCGGCTCTCCTCTTCCTCACACTGCAGTCTCTGTGTGAGGAAGAGAGCTGGCAATGAGAGATGATCTCATATGTTTACATTTGAGATCATCTCTCATTGGATGTTCCGATCACGTGGTAAATGGCCGCTGTGATTGGCCATTCACCATGATCTGTGATTGGCTGTGTTCAAGGGACACGGCCGACACAGATTTTTCCCGATGCGCGCTCGTTGACATACTTCTCTGCCTACAATTGTTTACTGCAAAAGAAAATGTCCCTAAAATTTTTTGGGGAATGTTAGCAAGTATGCACAGAGCAGGGAGCTGTATGTGATCTACGACTCTGCGTCACTTACCACTGACTTCTGTACTCTGTATCTCTTACACCTCCCTTGTTAAGCCTCATGCACACTGGATGTTTTTGCAGCTGCTTCTAGGGGCGTCAGGTGTTTTTTTTTCCTGCTGCATGTGAGCCTATGTGTCCATGCACACGCAGACTTTTATCGTTTAGCAGCATGGGGCTTTTAGAGGCAGAAAAACAAAAAAACACTGCCAGTGCGTCCAGGAGCAGCAGATCTTTGGCAGAAAAAACCTTTGGCACTGCTAAACGCATCTAAACGTGCTTCAATGCTAGGCGCGTTTAGTGCTTGAGCTTTAATTCATTTCAATGGCCTAAATAAATTCTGGCCAATTAAATGATTTAACGTCCAAATTCTTGACACCTGTAAAGGCGCTTAAAAACTTTAAACACTGTTACAAGCGTCAGGCTTTTTTTTCTGCCAAAAGGCTGCAGCCAGGAGGAAAGGCTTACATAGTTACATAGTTGCATAGTTAGTGAGGTTGAAAAAAGACATCAGTCCATCCAGTTCAACCTATGTGTGTGTGTTTGCTGTTAACCGTACTTTGTATACCCCTTTATGTTGTGGTCTTTAAGGTGCCCATCTAATAGTTTTTTGAAACTATCGATGCTCCCTGCTGATACCACTACTTGTGTAAGAGAATTCCACATCCCCACTGCTCTGACAGTAAAGAACCCCCTACATATTTTAAGGTTAAACTGTTTTTGCTCTAGTTTTAGTGAGTGGCCCCGTATCTTATTGCATTCCCTTTCTCTGAAAAGTTTGTTCCTTATGCTAGGGTCACCAGTACAGTATTTGTACATTGATATCATATCCCCTCTCAAGCATCTCTTCTCCAGAGAGAATACGTTCAATGCTTGTAGTCTTTCCTCATAGCTGATGTCCTCCTTTCCCCTAATTATTTTTGTTGCCCTTCTCTGGACTCACTCCAGTTCTAGCACATCCTTTCTGAGGACCGGTGCTCAGGACTGGACGGCATATTCCAGATGTGGCCGGACTAGAGTCTAGTAAAGTGGGAGAATAATCTCTTTATTTCTAGAGTGAATCCCCTTTTTTTATACATGCCAGTATTCTGTTGGCTTTGCTTGCAGCGGCTTGGCATTGCATGCCACTGCCAAGCCTATTGTCCACTAGTACCCCCAGGTCCTTTTCCATCTTAGATTCACCCAGAGGTTCCCCCCCTAGAGAGTAGCTTGGGTTCATGTTTCTGATGCCCAAGTGCATTACCTTACATTTTTCAACATTAAACCTCATCTGTCATGTAGTTGCCCACCCCATTATTTTGTTCAGGTCTGTTTGTAAGGTATCCACATCCTGTATAGAAGATATTGGCATGCTTAGTTTAGTATCATCCGCAACTACAGAGATTGTGCTAGATATCCCCTCCTCTAGATCATTTATGAATAAATTAAACAGGATTGGTCCCAGGACAGATCCTTGGGGGACCCCACCGTCCACACCCGCCCAATCTGAGTACTCCCCGTTTATCACCACCCTCTGGACTTGCCCCTGGAGTCAGTTCTCTAACCAGGTACTCACCCTATGGCCCATACCTATGTATCTTAGTTTGTAAAGTAAGCATTTGTGGGGAACTGTGTCAAATGCCTTTGCAAAGTCCAGATACACCACATCCACAGGCCTTCCTTTATCTAGATGGCAACTCACTACATCGTAGAAGGTTAATTGTTTGGTCTGGCAAGAACGATTTTTCATGAATCCATGCTGATTACTACTAATAATACCGTTTTCATTACTAAAGTCTTGTATATAGTCCCTTAACATCCCCACCAAAATCTTGCAGACTACTGACGTTAGGCTGACCGGTCTATAGTTATCCGGGATATATCTCGGCCCTTTTTTAAATATTGGAACCACGTTCGCTTTCTTCCAATCAGCTGCCACCATTCCCGTCTGTATACTATCCATAAAGATCAAGAATAACAGTCTGGCTATCACCTGGCTGAGTTCTTTAAGAACCCGTGAGTGCAAGCCATCCGGTCCCGGAGATTTGTTTATGTTAAGTTTCTCTAGTTTAGTTCTAAATCTATCTTCTGTTAACCATGGGGGTACTTCCTGAGGTGTGTTATTTAATTCAACATTACAAGTTGGGTAAGTGTAGCCCCCCAATTCTTTTGTGAAGACTGAAGAGAAGAAATTATTTAGCACTTTTGCCTTCTCTCTGTCCAGTGTGGCCAGATTCCCTTTGTCGTCTTTTATGGGACCGATGTGTTCTGGTCTCGCTTTCTTACTCTTTATATACTTAACGAATTTCTTGGGTTTTTTTTTTTTTTTTTTTTACTCTCTTCCGGTATATGTCTCTCGTGTTCTATTTTAGCCACCTTGATTTTGCCTTTACATTTCTTATTGCACTCTTTGTAATGTTGGAATGCTGCCAATGACCCATCAGCCTTGTATTTTTTGAAGGCCTTTTCTTTAGTATTAATATGCCTTTTTATGTTGGAGTTTAACCACCCATGGTTTATTTTTGCTCTTTTAAATTTATTCCCCTTTGGAATGCACTGGCCAATCCCTTTGTTTAGTATGTTCTTGAAGCACTCTCATTTTTCCTCCGTGTTCTTTGTTCCCAGGGTTCTATCCCATTTGATATTGTCTAGCAAAGAGCGCAGTTTAGGGAGGTTGGCTCTTTTGAAATTCAGTGTCCTTATATTACCCTTGTGTTTCCTATTACTATGATTTATACTGAAACTAATTGACCTATGGTCACTGTTCCCTAAGTTGCCCCCGTATTCCTACATCCGTGATCAGGTCTGTATCGTTGATAATCAGTAGGTCTATTACTGCATTTTTTCTTGTCGGTGCGTTCACCATCTGACCCATGAAATTGTCCTGCAAAACATTTAGGAACTGCCGAGCCTTGGATGAATGCGCGGTTCCTTCTGCCCAGTCTATATCTGGATAATTAAAGTCCCCCATTATAATTACATTTCCCATCCTTGCTTCCATTCCAATCTGCGAAAGGAGGTCCGCCTCCCCCTCCTCCCTCTGGTTTGGGGGTCTATAGTATACGCCCAATATTACTTTCCCCATAGTGCCTTCCCTTTGAAGTTCTACCCATAGGAATTCTACCTCCTCCTTAGCTCCATTGTTAATATCGTCCCTCATATTTACCTGTACACTATTCTTAATATACAGACATACCCCTCCCCTTTTTTACCTTCTCTATCTCTGCGAAAAAGGGAATACCCCTGAATGGTCGCCAGCCAATCATGAGAGCTGTCAAGCCTCTGAAATCCCAACAAAATCGAAGTCCTCCTCATACATCAGCAGCTCCCATCTTCTGAGGAGAGTTTACAAAATGTCCCGTGTGCATGAGGCTCAAAGCTGCAACAGGCAGCGGACAGGGGTGTTTACATGCCACGCCCGTGATTCTTCACTTCATGCACGTGGCAAAGTTAAACTGACTTGCAGTGATGGAAGAGAGGCAAGCCCGGCGAATGCAACACTGAGGTAGCACCCTGCAACCGCGTGTGATGCACGGTGAGGAGGCATCGCTTTTTTACCTCACCAACTTTCAGTAGCCTTTGGAGTGCGATCTGAACACTGATCGGGCTTCAGAGGCAAGGGAAATTTAGATGCAGGACTGAATCTACCCTTAATCCTGACCTCTGAACTCTGCATCATTTACCACTGATCCTATGAAACTTACTACTGACTTCTGAACACTACATTGCTTACTATAGACCCCTGAACTCTGCATTATTTACTATTGACCACTGAACTCTGCATTACTTACTACTGACCTCTGCACTGTGCCTCACTTAATAGTGACCTCTGCACTCTGCCTTACTTACTACTGAACCTCTGCACTCTGCCTCACTTAATAGTGACCTCTGCACTCTCCCTTACTTACTACAGAATCTCTGCACTCTGCCTCACTTACTACTGAACCTCTGCATGCTATCACTTACTACTGAACCTCTGTACTCCACTCTGCTTCACTTACTACAGAACCTTTGTACTCTACTCAGCATCATTTACTATTGACCTCTGCACTCTGCCTCACCTACTACTGAACCTCTGCACTCTGCCTCCCTTACTACTGAACCTCTGTACTCTGTATCACTTACTACTGAACCTCTGTACTCTACTCTGCTTCACTTACTACTGGACCTTTGTACTTTACTCTGCATCACTTACTATTGACCTCTGCACTCTGCCTCACCTACTACTGAACCTCTGCACTCTGCCTCCCTTCCTACTGAACCTCTGCACTCTGCCTCCCTTCCTACTGAACCTCTGTACTCTACTCTGCTTCACTGTACTTTGAGTCACTTGCCACTGTCCCCTGAACTCTGCATCACTTGCTGATGACCTCTGCAATTTGCATCACTAAAGCCTCGTACACACGTACCGATTGTCGGCCGTAAATATTCGGCCCCCGACCGATCAGCCGATTGTAGGCTTGTTAGTATGATGCTTCCGACAGCGCATTTTCGGCCGAACAGAATCTGTCGTGCAGACTTTAAAATATTTGTTGGCCGTCACCAGAATGGCCGATTGTTCGCCAGTCAGTACAGATTTCGGCCGACAGACAGCAGATTAGCAAGACTGGGCATGCTCAGAAAAGAAAAAAGACAAGGAAAGTTAACCATCACATGACATCACTTCTGCAGTCGGCTGTTGTTGGCCGACAAAATTCGTGTGCAGTCTTTTGCAGTTTTCAACAGACACGACAGCCCTGGACAAAAGACTGCCGATCGTTCGGCCGACGATCAGTACGTGTGTACGGGGCTTTACTACTGAACCTGTGCACTCTGTATCACTTACTACTGGACCTCTGTACTCTACTCTGCTTCACTTACTACTGAGCCTCTGCACTCTGCATCACTTACCACTGAACTTCTGCACTCTGCATCACTTACTACTAACCTCTGCACTCTGCATCACTTACCACTGAACCTCTGCACTCTGCATCACTTACTACTGAACTTCTGTAATCTGCCTCACTGACTACGGAACCTCTGCACTCTGCATCACTTACTACTGAACCTCTGCACTCTGCATCACTTACTACTGAACTTCTGTAATCTGCCTCACTTACTACAGAACCTCTGCACCACTTACTACTGAACTTCTGTAATCTGCCTCACTTACTACTGAACCTCTGCACTCTGCATCACTTACTACTGAACCCCTGCACTCTGTATCACTTACTACTGAACCTCTGCACTCTGCCTCCCTTACTACTGAACCTCTGCACTCTGCCTCCCTTACTACTGAACCTCTGCACTCTGCATCCCTTACTACTGAACCTCTGCACTCTGCATCCCTTACTACTGAACCTCTGCACTTTGCATCACTTGCTACTGAACCTCTGCACTCTTCCTCCCATATTACTGAAGCTGTGCACTCTGCCTCCCATACTACTGAACGTCTGCACTCTGTATCACTTACTACTGAACTTCTGTACTCTACTCTGCATCACCTACTATTGAACCTCTGCACTCTGCCTACCTTACTACTGAACCTCTGCTCTCTGCATCCCTTACTACTGAACCTCTGCACTCTGCATCACTTACTACTAAACCTCTGTACTCTGCCTCCCTTACTACTGAACCTCTGCACTCTGCCTCCCTTACTACTGAACCTCTGCATCCCTTACTACTGAACCTCTGCACTCTGCATCCCTTACTACTGAACCTCTGCACTCTGCATCCCTTATTACTGAACCTCTGCACTCTGCATCCCTTACTATTGAACCTCTGCACTCCGTATCACTTACTACTGAACTTCTGTACTCTACTCTGCATCACCTACTATTGACCTCTGCCTCACCTACTACTGAACCTCTGCACTCTGCCTCCCTTACTACTGAACCTCTGCACTCTGCATCACTTACTACTGAACCTCTGCACTCTGCCTCTCTTACTACTGAACCTCTGCACTCTGCATCCCTTACTACTGAACCTCTGCACTCTGTACTCTACTCTGCCTCACTTACTACTAAACCTTTATACTCTACTCTGCTTCACTTACTATTGACCTCTGCCTCACCAACTACTGAACCTTAGCATTCTGGCTCCCTTACCACTGAACCTCTGAACTCTGCTTTACTTACTACTAAACCTCTATGCTCTACTCTGCTTCACTTACTACTGAACCTCTGTACTTTGCGTCACTTGCCACTGACCCCTGAACTCTACATTACTTACTACTGCACTCACACGTACCACCCAAACCCCTACTCTGTATATACTGAATTTTGAATTCATAATAATAAATTAATGTCCCTCCTTTAGCAACACGTTACACCCAAATTTAGGGTGTAATATGTTACTTAAAACTTAAAAACGGAACCCCCTTATTCCCAGAGCCCTCCCCCGCAGAAAATAAATTTGCACAATTCCCCCATCAACACAGACATTGTTGACAGGGAAATCCCTTCTCCCAAGCAAATCTCTTCTCCTGTTGGGGGGGGGGGGGGGTTGAGGGCCAGGCACGGGAAGCTGTCCCCGCCGGTAGAAGAGTGATTGTCACCAATGGCTATAGCAGATTCTAGCGATAATCACAAGCAAATTCAGCAAATTCCTGCAGAACCGGCCAAGATTCGAACAGTGTATGGCTGGACTAAGTTCCATCTTCCTCTATGACAGATGGTTTGTAGTTCACAATGGAATACAAGTGTGCTAATCAGTGCACTTATATTCCATTGAATCTTCCTCCAGCTTTCTAACTGAAAGCCAAAACAGGGGTATGGGCAGAAAGCAAGAGCCTGACATTGCACCCGCCATCCATTGATCGCAGGTGTAATACTTTTCTGCTCTTGTTTAAAAAAAATAACAAATGCACATTTTTTTCAATGCAAAAATATGTTAATTCATAATTTTTTACTTAAAGGTGAACTTAGCCTTTAAAAAGCACAGGTGTGAACAGAGCCCACTGCACAGCACCTTTGTAGATACAGTAGATCTGACTTCTCATGGCAATGAATCAGTGTAGGAAAAGTTATTTTTTTTTAACAGTTGTCAAACCATTCATGTTACCATGAGTTGTCACATCATTCATGTAAAAGTAATTGTAAAAAGAATTTTCTAAGAAATCCACAGAATAAATTCTAAGAAGATTCGTCTGTTTCCTCATGTTGCCTGCTTGTTTGCCTTGAGGCATTTTTGCCGTTATTTATCTTAGCTGTTTAGATTATTTAGTTGTTTATCCACTCCAGGATTGCACTACAAATGGAGCAGAAGTTGCTCACATTTACTGTATATGTTGCATTTTTCTGCACATGGCACCTGCGTTGTAGTGTGAACAGAGCACATAGAAAGCATTTGTTTTCTTTGTGCCCTTTTGCAGAGAAGTGTGTTTGACAGGTGCATAAAAACCCTGCTCTCTGCACATGGTGTCAATAAGCCCACAGGCTCCTAAAATCACTGTTTTCACATGATTTTTCAAAATCTCACAAGATCTTAGGGAGGAAAGTTTTTTTTTTTTTTTTTTGCAGACAAATGTAATTGTACAGCACATTTGGAAGTTGAGGTGCTGATGTCATCAGTGGCGCATTGGCTCCTGCTGCTGTCAAATCCTGTGAACAGGGAGTAGATGGGTGGGGGGCAAGCAGCACTGTGTCTATCTGTGGACCGACACAGCCTAGCTCAGGATTGAACCCATAGCAGGCGGTTTGCTATGGGGGCAGACACAGAAGAGGAGGTGCCAAGATCACCCGCTGGGGACTCCAGAAGAAGAGGTCCTGGGCTGCTCTGTGCAATATCATTACACAGAGCAGGGGAGTGTAATACGTTTATTATTTTAAATTTAAAAATATGCCTCGAGAAACACTTTAAGTTATGAAAAGTTTGAATTAACCAGGCACTTTCAGGAACACAATTTTGGTATAATTTTAAAATAAACAATGTTTACAGTAGAAGCAAGTTTTGTTAACTGCTTCTGCATGCCTCCTTGCGGCTCCATAAGAGCACCTGAGAGCAGCGAGAGGTGGGATGGACTTTCAGATCACGGTATCACTGACTGGCTCTCAATATTTGGAAGCCCGTCCTGATGGCTCCCAATCATAAACAGAGACTGGGGCTGTCTGTAACAGCTCAGTCACTGGGCTGAGAACACTGTGAACACAGAAACCTCGGCTCCAATGGAGCACCAAGAGGCAGGAGGGCTTTCCTGATCACATTATCACTGTGATTGGCTCTTAAAGTGGTCCCACAATCAAAAGCCCGCCCTGATGGCTCCCAACCATAAACAGAGACCAGGGGCTGTCTGTAGCAGCTAAGTCACTGAGCTGAGAATACCATGAGCATAGAAACCTCAGCTCCCATGGAGCACCAAGAGATGGGATGGACTTCCTGATCACATTATCACTGTGCTTGGCTCTCAAAGTGGTCCCATAATTGGAAGCCTGTTCCGATGGCTCCCCAAAATAAACAGAGACCAGGGGCTGTATGTAACAGTTCAGTCACTGAGCTGAGAACACTGTGAGCACAGAAACCTCGGCACCCATGGAACACCAAGAGGCTGGATGGACTTCCTGATCACATTATCACTGTGATTGGCTCACAAAGTGGTTCTTTATTGGAAGCTTGTCCTAATGGCTCCCAAACATAAACAGAGACCAGGGGCTATCTGTAACAGCTCAGTCACTGAGCTGAGAGCACCATGAGCACAGAAACCTCAGCTCTCATGGACACATATGTGCGGCTCGTGGATGAAAATGCCCATCTGCTCTGCTGCCACACATATGTGTTATGTGGTCAGCAGGAGGTTAATCTAGGGTGGAAGAATGTAACCTTCAAAATTTACTCCTCTTCTATCTAGAGTCAGATATCACGTTTAGTTATGAAACACTTGTGAGTTACACATTGTTTTGTTCAGTATTTCCCACGCACAGCCCCTCAGTGTCCACAGGTAAAGCTTCCTATAAAATTCTCTAAGGAGCTGCAAAGCATACATATGCATAAAGGGGATATTGTTGCTCTTTGATAAAATGACACTGCATAGAAATGTAAACCCTTGATAAACATGATTGTGAGAGGGGGACAGAAAGAAAAGTCTTAAGCCGTTTAGATCTTTCAGCTATTGTGCTCTTATTGTTCACATTCAATCATGTGATAATATGTCAATCAGGGATATTCGGTTCTGCCATTCCTGCTTATTTTCCCGGTAGATCAGGTTTCAGCGCAACAAGCCCAGCACTGTTTTTTGGCGCCAAAAAAAAAAAGTGAAAATAAAAAAAATACTGCCAAGTATGATGTGGTCTGTAACAAGGCTGACCCTAAACAAAATGTCAATCTGACCCGACTTAAAACATTTTTAGAGTACCAACAGTGCTAAAGGGCAGGTACTTTGTGAATAGCTATTCAAAGCCTAGTACACACGGGCTGAATGCCAGATGACATTGGCCAGTTCAATGACAAACGGCCAACATTCAGCCCGTGCGTATGGCAGCTGGTTCGACAGAAGTTCAGCCGACTTCTGACGGATGGGCATGCTGGAAAATCAGCAGCTGACAGGCTCCAGATCAGCACTCTCAACTAATTCCTATGATCACTGATCACATTGTTCAGGGGTGGAGTCGTTCCCCTGTCAGAATACAATAGCTCAGCAGGGGAGATTGCTGTACTAACGTCAGATTGTTAGTACAGTGGTTCTGACTGGAGCTGTCAGTTTTTTTCATTCAACCTATTGAGTTGAATGAAAAAAAAATAGTGGTGTGTACTAGGCTTTAGTCTTCAAATATATCCATGCATCCCTTGGAAGTCCATTGGATTTCAGTCCAAGCTGTTCATTAGGCCTCAGTTTCTCTACTGCCCCCTGAAATTCCGGCAACTGACAGTTAAATCCACCCCTAGGTTAGTGGAACATGTAACCTCCTAAAGCCTGATGCCCTAATGCCCTAATGGCCTTAAAGGACTGCTCCCTGGTGGAGATAGGAGGAAAGGAGGACAATTGCCCCTTAATTGGGAAAAGTTTAATTCTCGGTTTCATCTAACACTGTCCTATTTCGATCCTATTCCTTACCTACACCCATATGACATTCTCGGTTCATCACCCTAATTTTTGGATGTCAACAAAATTTGAAAATGTAAACAATCTGAAATTGATGAAGATGTATGTCACTTTCAACATACAACATGTAACAGATAGGACACATCCGGCCTGGAATTTGTAAAACTGTTTACTGCATAAGAATATATATGTTCTGAACCTTTATGTGTGTTTTCACACAGATACATTCGTTATGTATACTAAGTTTGTTACATTACATTCTTGTGTTGTAATAATAAAAAATAAATAATCAAAAATACTGCTGCATTCATGAATCGGTATTTAGCACCTTAAAAAAATGCAGTATAATACCACTCAGCGTTCAAAACGTTTTATTTTATGAAGTCATGCGGTATTTTAATAGTGAAAACATGCGGGTTCCCCGCGGACAGCTGAATGTAAAAAAAAATTGCTGGCAATGAAAAAAATGGCGTGGGATTCCCCCCCCCCCCCCCCAAACCATGCCAGAGTCCCCTGAATAATACCAGGTCACATGCCCTTAACATGGGAGGGTGCTTTTGGGCACCTTGTCCCCGTGTTAAATAAAATGTAGTGTAAAAAAAGACAGTAGGCAGTTGACAAGTCTTTTCTTGAAAAAACAAAAACAGAAATACGTGGCCTCGTATGGTTCAGGGGGGGAGTCGCTTACTCATCCCCTCCCTTTCCTAACCACCGGGCTGCATGCTTGGATAAAGGCCTGGTATGGATTTGGGGGGGACATTTTTGGATAAGGGTTCCCCTCAAAAAGCATTCTAGACCCGAAGGGCCTGGTATGGATTGGGGGGACCCCACACCGTTTTTTTTTCTTATTTTTTTATAGCTGGCAATTCTTTTTTTACATTCAGCTGTCAGGATGACTCATTATTTGATAAGCATGCGGCGGCCGCCCACTCCTTACCAACCAGTACACATTCCATAACTACCGCATGCCTCAATCACTACAATGCATTTAATTATTTCTTTTCTTCTGTGAATTGAGTTTAACACCCGTTCATGCTGTATTTACCAATCGTTTTCAGCGTTTTAGGGTAAAGATCACAGAACTGTTTTCGTGATTTGGTACTTTCACATGCAGTATTTAGGGAACATGTGTCTGGACACCTACATTCTGCATGCAGGATGTTTTTGTGAAAGAAGCCCAGTGTTCTTATCAATGTCAATTTATATATTCAAAAATTGTGTTTTTTAAAGGATAAGCTCACCTTTTCACAATAAAAAAAAAAAAAAAAAAGATGCATTATGTCCAAATATCCTGGCAACACCTCTTGGACCCTGCTGCACACACCAGCCATGATGCAGTGTGCTCTTGGGGCAGCAATCCCTATACAGCCATCATATTGCTCGTAATGGAAAGTACTCATTGGTCAATGTGACTATGTGACCGTGCTGACCAAAGAAAAGAGCTTCTGGAACGCCTTTCTGGAAGAAGAAGCCTAATATCTGCTTATAACTTGTCAATGATCAGTTGCCATTGCGAATATTATGAGAATACTAACTCCGGGGCTGCATATTGAAGCGTATAAACCACTACACCAGCAGCATGGGGCATCGCCTATGGTAGGTGCAGTGGGGTCCATTTTTAATGAAAATATGAACTTACCCTTTAAAGAATTATAAACATGTAGCATTCATTAAATAAATACCTGGTCATCCTGCCATAAAGGTCTTTGTCCAGGCAATTCACCCTGCAGAAACTACAAAAGCCATCCCAAAACAGATTGAGCAGGCATAGTTCACTGTTGGCACTATCAGGAAATCACTCCAGATCAATCTTGCGCAGACAACTGGAAAAAAAAATTGAATGTGGGTAGGAAGTGGCTAAGAGAAGATGAAGGAGAGCAGCAGCACTAAGATACTAAAATGGATGAAAATGAGTCAAATCAGTATTTTAGTTTAAAAAATTGCAATTACTTATACAATAAATAATACCAAGTGCTTTAGCTTCTGGAGTGTGATCGTCAAATTGACAATAGACTACCAAGTTAAAAAAAAAGAAGCTGAATGAGCTAGATAGTTTAAGGTGGGAAGTGCCTCACACATCCAGTATTCTTTCCTGGGCACAACACTGGACTATTCATCATTTGTATCCCAGTCAAAAGTTAACAGACATGAGATCATCACATGTACAGCACACAAAGATGACCATCATCCGTCTGGTCTGTAAGCAATCACGAGACCACCAATGTAA
Source organism: Pelophylax lessonae (assembly GCF_965119305.1). Lineage (NCBI taxonomy): Eukaryota > Metazoa > Chordata > Amphibia > Anura > Ranidae > Pelophylax > Pelophylax lessonae. Next base: position 164,769,802 of record NC_138769.1, read on the forward strand.
CCTTTAACCTGCAGACACCCACCCATGTGTCTTTTTTTAATACTTTTCATATTTCCAATTAACCCTTTAAGCAACGTAAGCATGTTAACACAGCAGTTTCCACATGTTGCATAAGGTGTTGGTTTGGATATCTTATATATTCCTTTCTTTTGATACCATGTTTCAGTATACTTTGTATATCTTTTCAGTTTCATGATTATCTTAAAGTGTAAACCTGAGCAAAATTAAGAATGACATATACAGTCTGTCAGTAGCATTAGCACAGCAGTTTTCCTTTTTTGGAGTCCTCCCCCGGAATATACAGTAGATCAATTACTTGTTAATCCTACCAGTAGATCCATTCTTTTTTTACTTCCTTTAATGCTGTTTGCTCTGTGATGAAATTGCACATTGGTGTTGTCATCCTGTGGAAAGGATATTCTTAAGCTGGGTACACATGGATCACATTTCGATCTGTATGTGGCCCACCCTATCAGACAAAAGTTGATCAGTAAATTGACTTTTATCGAACAGGACTGCTGGAAACCATTCATATAATCAGCTGCTGCAGCGCTGATCAGTACATTCTGACAGCGAAGGAGGCACACAGTCGGAAAAACACAATAGCAAAGCAAGGAGGATTCCTCCATCCACCTTGCTTGTGTGGATGGGGGAATTCATAAGTATTTTTTCATTCAGCCCCATTTTTGTATGTGTGTACACCTTCCTGTTTATCAGAAGCCGATCATGCTGGAAAACCAGTATTCAATCAGCACTGATCTGTTTATTCTAGAGGGGAATGGGGCGGGGGGGAGTCCCCACTGTCAGAACACAATAGCGCAGCAGAGGAAATCCCTGCATCCACATTATTTATGTGGATGCAGAGATCTTTTCCTTTTTTTTTTTTTGCTCAACCCACTGGTTGTACGAAGAAAAAAAAACTTGATGTATACCCTGTTTTAATTTTAAATGGACTTTAAACTGATATTAAAGCTTTTTTTTTTTTTTTTAAATAACAAACATGTTTTACTTGCACAAAGCAGCCTGGATCCTCCTCTTCTCAGGTCCCATGCCGGCGCTCCTGGCCCTTCCCTCCTGCCGGGTGCCCCCACAGCAAGCTGCTTGCTGTGGGGACACCTAAGCAGGAGCGCTCCTGAGCCGTGGCTCTGTTTGTCCATTCACACTCAAAGCTATGGTTCGGCCCCACCCCCTCCATCTAGGGGGCGGCTGCTGCACACAGAAGGTTGTTTACCTTCAAGCATGGAATGCCTTTACAACCATTTTAGAGGAGTTGTAAAGTCAGAAGGTTTTTTTATCTTAATGCATCCCCAGCACCCTCTAATACTTACCCTGAGGTTCTTTTCTGTCCAGCGATGTCCACGAGTCTCTCGGCTGCCGGGGACACTCCCTCCAGTTTGGCTGGGACACAACCGCAGCGCCATTGGCTTCCGTGGCTGTCAAAGTCAGTTAGCCAATCAGGAGAGAGGGGGTTGGGCCAAACAGAAGCTCCGTGTCTGAATGAACACACAAAGCTGTAGCTCGGCTCAGGTGCCCCCATAGCAAGCTGCTTGCTGTGGGAGCAGTAGAGAGGAAGGAGGGGCAAGGAGCAGGAACGAGAGAACTCGAGAAGTGGAGGATCTGTAAGTATAACATGTTTGTTATTTGTTTTTGTTTTTTTAAACCGACACTTTTAACAATTACTTTAAGTGAAAGACAAACAAATAAAGACCCATCCCCAGATACCACTATTTATGCAGTTAAGTGTCCATTGACACTGGTACGACTTGTCAGGCGACTTGGTCAGCCTGACAAGTCACGCACTGTCGCGGTCCATTGACTGGTACAGGAGCCGTTCTAATAGGAGCGACACAAGTCGCTTCGACTTAGAAAAAGGGTCCTGTACTACTTCGGGGCGACCTGGAGGCGACTTGCATAGACATTCATGTTATGAAGCCCGTGCAAGTCGCGCCGAAGTCGCGCTACACGCGACTTCACAGGTCGTCCCCGAAGTCGACCTAATGTGAACGGGGGCTAAAGCAAAAGGATGTAAAGCTGGCCATAAACAAATCAATCTTATCTCGGCCTGTAGACTGAGAGTGCCGGTTCCCACTATAGCCATGTCAGACATCGCATGTGATTCACACTGCTATGCAAATCACATGCGATGTCTGTGAGATGCAAATTCAGCCATACAGATTGGCCAAAATTCAAGCCTTTTATGGAAGTCCTAAGCTATTGTACCAGCTTAAAAACGATTTTTTAATCTCTGTAACTGACACTTGTGCTGGACAGCCTGGGGTGATACGGGAAGCAGAAAAATAATGGATCTACTGGTAGGATCAACAGATAAAAAACCAGTATGGAAATTGTTTAATGATACTCTACTGGATGTCACTTAATGGAATATGCTAAAAAAAAAATAAAACTGCCCCACCACACTATCCTCTTACACATTTTGGAAGGTATAACCCATGAAAGTCTCCATCCCTTCCATATCTAATGACCTTGGGCTTGGATGAGCTTGGGTTTGGCCAAACTCAGAATCAAGCTTTTATTCCTGGGCCAACCACAAAGGGGCCACAAGGCCATTTTAGGTGAATGTCACTGACATAATATGGCCTTGTGACAATATACTGGTAATCATTATAGATTATTTGCAAGTAAAAAATTTGTCACAAAACAGAAATAACCAATTTCCCTCTCAAATACAAAATGTGTTAAGTTGAAGCAGAACTCCAGGCAGAATGGTTTGGTGATATGTGGTGAGTACTGTAGCGATGTATATCTGTAAATATGGCTTCAGGAAAACATGCAGAACAAGGATCTTTGCTGGATGATTATGTCTTTTGTCTTCCAGCCTGTTGTGGGTTCTGGTGCTCCCATCAGCTGTTGTTTCAGTCTGCATCTCTATGGTATCTTCACCTAGTGATCTTCTCAGCAGTATACAAGCGCACTTCTCTGCCAAGTTACCTACTAGAAATGATCACCTGTGAACTGGACTCTTGCCACCTATGTCACTGTGTGACCTTTCACTCCCTGTCACTATTCCAGTGGTGTTTGGGCCAGGGCTGTGAGGGAATTATTTTTGTTAATTCAGCTTCTAACCAGGTAAATAGTAATATCCTACCTCTGAATCATTGCTGTATAGTATAAAAATCAATTTTGTTTATGCTGGAGAGTACAAGCGCTGTATTTCTATATAGAAAAGCGATTCTGATTTTTACCCTCACTTTCCTTCCCCTTATCCGTTCACAGAATACAACATGTTCTGTGAATGGAAAAGAGCTGCAGCTCTCATACAGAGAAGAGATCCTGTCATTTTTCTTCCCCTCCTACCCCCTTGCCCATATACAGAACGTCTGAGAACAGAACACAGGACATTTTTTTTAATGGACAAGGGAAAGAAAGGGGAGGGTAAATGACACTATTGCAACACAGCAGTAATCAAGATGTAGAATATACATCATGACAGGCAGGGCCACTGATAAGGGGGACCAGCAGTCCTCCTGTAGGGGGGCCTGGGCACACAGGGGGGGGGGGGGAGTACAGGCAATCGGTGTGGTTGGGCGGAGGGGCAATTACAGAAGGAAGCCGGTGCAGCTCTCTGCAGCAGGTGAAAGCCAGTTTCTCCCCCTCCTGCCAGCTTTCAGCTTTTACAGGGAAAACACAGACACATGGCATTGTTCCTGTAATTGCTTCTCTGACACCGATCCTCCCTCCATATGCTGCCTACTCCCCCTCCCCCCCCTCCCTGCTGCAGGCTTCCCTGTCCTGTTAAAAAATAACAAACTGCAAAAAAATAAAAATAATTGTAAATATTTTTAAATTTTTTTAAAAAAAAATGCTATTTTTATTTTTTAAATGTAAAAAACAATTACAAAGGGTTAATTCACACAGGTTCTCTTTTATGTTTGTATCCGTTAATAATGTTTTTAGTGTATTTTTAGTGGAAATATTGTCTTGATATATTTTGAGGGGGGGGGCCCATGATTTCTAACAGCAGCCCTGATGACAGGTAACTTTTTGCACACATCTCATATCACAAAACTGTTCTGCCTAGTGTTCCACAATAAAGAATCTAATGGCACTTTTCCACTGCAAGTACCGGCTCGGCTCTACTCGGCCCTGCTTGGCCCGGTTTGCTTTTCCACTGCTGGTACCGCATGGTACGGTGTTGGAACGGTTCGGTACAGTTTTGTATGGTTTGCTTTTCCACTGCTGGTACCGCATGGTACGGTGTTGGAACGGTTCGGTACAGTTTTGTATGGTTTGCTTTTCCACTAAAGTAGTACTAAAGTTAAGTGGGTGGGATAACAACGATTCTCTGACCAATCAGTGGCTAGTAGTGACTGCATGCAAAGGATTGTGGGATATGGTACCGGGTATGGTACCTCTTGGAACCACAATCGAGGTGGTACTGTTTTAGAGAGCCATACTGTTCGGTTCCATGCAGTGGAAAAGCACCGCCATACCGTAGCGAACCGAACCGTTCCTACACCGTACCATGCAGTACCAGCAGTGGAAAAGCACAAAAGCGAGCCGAACCATTTGGTTCCATGCAATGGAAAAGCGCCATATCACAACCTCATAAAAACCTCTTGATATGAAAAATGTAGGATGTCCTGCAAAATGTAACATAATATGTGAACTCTGGTTGTAATTATTCATTACCCCAGACAATTGGGCAACACACCTCATATACTTGATAAAAAGACGAATGAACTAACTTGAGGCTATGACCATATGAACACTGGATGAGGAAGCACAACTGAGGGTTGAATAAGCCCCAAGCTGTGACCCCTATGACATAGCAAAAGCCTTATACTGCTGGCAATGGACTGATCCATGCTTTCTCCTACCAAGCCACTTCTCAGTCTCAGTTAAAATGCTTGGCATTGACTCACTAAAATTTGTGAAAAGAAACTAAGCACAAATGTGGAGCTGAAGCCACTAGCAACCTGTTGGATTTTGTTTTTTATTTAATGGAAAAATAAACCATGAATTCCAAGTTAATACATAAATATGTACATTTTAGATTGAAGTACAACCGTATATCTTTTTGACCAATCGGGCTTCTCTGGTCACTATCTGTAACATCTTTTTTTCCTTCCTCATTCTTATCTTGCCTTCAGTAAATAGTTCTTACAATGTATTTACAGAAACAGTTGTACAGTACAATTCAATAGCAGCAATATGGTAATACATAATATGCTCACTAGATGGCGGAGGTGATCTATGCATCTAACACATTACAGCTGCACACTCAGGTGTTGGATGCAGTTTGACATGCTCAGCAACTTCCTGTAGAAATCAAGATAAACAGTTGAATCATTCCATCTAATTATCTCACTATAGATCAAAAATGTATCTGCTGATCCACCTCTTTTTTTTAAAGGCCTGTGTTAAGCTGGATACACACTATACAATTTTCCTTAGATTTTTTCCTTTAGACTTACCAAAACCTTATAATATGAGGTCACACCTAAACACTTTCAATTTGAATGCAATCAGGCAGGCCCTTGCACTACATAGTTGAAGGTAAATCTAAAAGGAAATCTACCAACAAAAGTTGCATAGTGTGTATCCAGCTTAACAATCCTGTTTGTCAACCACAAAATTTACTTTCAGTAAATCATATAAAATCCAGTTAGATACAATCAGTATCACCATTCCGATATAGATGCAGTGCTCTGCATATGATAACTTGCATTTGTCCCAGTCCAGAAGAATTTAAAGTGCCTGCATGCCTGATAAACAGGAGCCTACAAGTGTCTATGTGTACAGTATACCACAGTGTTTCTCAGCCTTTTTTCAGTTGCGGCACCCTTTCAAATTCTGCACCCCATTCTAAAATGTAAAAAAAACAAAAACGAAACTAATAGTTTTACATATAGCAGCTACTTCCATACACATGGGTTCATCCAATGTTAGAAGTGATTTATCCCTTCACTATTGCAAACTGTTTCTTTACTTTTCTCCCTTAGTTTCTCTTCTTCTACTTGCTAATGTGACCGCAGTGCTGATGGAGAGGGGAAGAGGAGGAGTAAACAAGGATTCTATGCAAGCACCTGTCATTTTCCATATCAACCAGTGATGTCATTGGTTGGCAGGATGCCAGTGGCTTGTCCCGCATGGTGCCCAGGATTGTAATGCTACAATGTAAAAACCTGTTTCAATTTGTTGCAATTTTAGGCATTTTGCCAAGGCACCCCTGAAGAACCCAGGAGGCCCGCCAGGGTGCCACGGCACCCTGGTTGAAAAAGGCTGGTATACCAGATACCTTAATAAAAGCTCTGCCTGGTACATATTTCAACTTGGTGTTCTCCAATGCCTCACTACTGGCCTATAACTATTAAGGGCAACCTTACAGGCCTATTTTTATATTTATTTCTTTTATTACCGGTATTTATATAGTGCCATCAAATTTTCCAGCACTTTGAATATTAATTATTCACATCAGTCCCTGCCTCCAAAGAACTTTCAATCTAAGGTCCCTATCTCATATGCATGCACATACAGTCGTGTTCAAAAAAATAGCAGTGTGTTTAAAAAAATGTAAGTAAATCTCAAAATCCTTATAATAGCTTTGATTTCCATACATGCAAATGCATTGGGAACATTGCACAGTCTATTCCACATCAAAACATGAAAAAAAATGTTTTAAATATGTTATTACTTTACAGAAAGTGAAGAAAAAAAGAATATTAGGCTTTTCCAAAAAATAATAGTGTTTGCATTTTTCTTTTTCCATACTCAAGCATTCAGCCTGGGTTCACACTGCTGCGATGCAGGAACCAGCGCGATTCTAGTGCGGGTTCCTTGCAATGCATCCTCCTGCAGGCAGCTCACACAGCCCTATGCGATACAAAGTTAATGACACCCCCAGATCGGTTCGCAGATCGCAGTGTGAACTGTGAATTCGGACAGGAATCGGATCGCATAGGTGTGAACACCCATGTGATCTTATTCCAGTGCAGGAAAAAAAAAAGATCTCTGCACCATTTTCGTGCGAATGGGTTGGGAGTTCAGCCATAAAAAGTGTATGGCTGAAATCGAATTGCACAGCTATACAGTGCAAATCAAATGCGATGTCGCAAAGTGTGAACCCAGGCTCACTGTATAAACTGAAAAATGCTTGAAGATTTAGCTTTCCTGAGACTTACTGAACTAATATTTAGTTGTACAAGCACTGTTTCTGAGAACTGCTTCACATCTGTGTTGCATGGAGTCGACCAACTTCTGGCACCTGTGAACAGTTATTCCAGCCAAGGACGATTGCACTACATTCCACAACTCCTCTACATTTCTTGGTTTTATCTCAGTAACAGCATTTTTGATGTCACCCCACAAGTTTTCTATTGGATTACGTTTCGGGGATTGGGTTGGCCACTCCATAACATTATTCTTGTTGGTCTGTAACCAAGATGCTGCTCGCTTACTGGTTTGTTTGGGGTCGTTGTCTTGTTGAAACACCCATTTCAAGGGCATTTCCTCTTCATTATAAGGCAACATGACCTCTTTAAGTATTTTGATGTATTCAAACTGATCCATGATTCCTGATATGCGTGAAATAGGCCCAACACCATAGTATGAGAAACATCCCCATAATATGATGATTGTGCCACCATGCTTATCTGTCCTCACAGTGTACTGTGTCTTGAATTCAGTGTTTGGGGGTTGTCTGACAAATTGTCTGTGGCCCCTAGACCCAAAATGAACACTCTTGCTTTTATCAGTTCACAAAATGTTGCGCCATTTCTCTTGAGGCCAGTCAATGTGTTCTTTGGCGAATTGTAACCTCTTCAGCACGTCATTTTTCAACAGTGGGACTTTGCGGGGGCTTATTGCCGATAGCTTGGCTTCGCATAGGCTTCTTCTAATTGTTACAGTACTCACAGGTAACTTTAGACCTTCTTTGTTCACCCTGGCAGCTGATCATTGGCTAAAACTTTGCCATTTTGGCAATTATTCAATCCATTTGAATGATAGTTTTCTCCCACGTCTTTTTGGTTTTGGTTTCCATTTGAAAGCATTTGAGATCATTTTAGGTGAACAATTAGTTTCTGCACGTCTTTATATGTTTTCCTCTCTCAAATCAACTTTTTAATTAAAGTACACTGTTCTTCTGAACAATGTCTGGAACTACCCATTTTACTTTGATTTTCAGAGAGAAATGCACTATACCCAGAATGTACAACATTTGCTGCGTTCATCCTTAAATAAAGGCCACCTGTTTGACACTTTTTTTTTTACTGACTGATTGACCTTAATAATTAAACTCCACACTGCTATTATTTTGTACATGTCCCTTACTGATTCAATTACACAGAATCAGCAGCATGTCATGACTGTTTTGTCTGCTGGCTTTCTATTACTCTACTACACCTTCTAGTAAATTATTTACCACGTAGAAATATAATTTATACCAAAAACATTGATTGATCGGGTTAGTGATGTTGGACTGCTATTATTTTGAACACAACTGTACTAGGGCCAGTTTTAAACATAAGCAAACTAACTTACCAGCATGTCTTTGGCTTCATTCACATACTGTGAATAAGGAGTTTGTTTATGCAGGTTGGATCTGTGTTGAGCTGTGTGCAGGCAGCCTATATTTCTCTATAGGGATGTAGTGTCTAATAATGAAATAGGATATATAAATGGAAGATGGGGGGATGATTGATAGGTCCGCGCACCATCCTTTCACAGATTATGCCTTAATCATATAGATATGATGAATAAATAATCTAAGGCTTAAAGTTGGACTTCCTAAAGAAGGCCATTGGATTCCACAACTATTGCAACTGATGTCAACAAGTGGTTCTGAGTGGCACCCCCAGATGCTGAGTTATGTCGGACAGATGATCTTCACAGGTGCAATGTATAGTTTTTCTAGCCCTGCAGGTGGCGGTTTGAGAAAAAGTCCCTCCCCCGCTCCATGCCACCAATCAGCATTCAAACACACTTATCCCAATATCAGAGTTCCGACCAACTGCAATAAGTGAAAAGCATGATGGAAATGGATCCACTAAGAAGCAGGCTCTACAGGGTGATTGAAAAAACAAAAATTAAAGCTGCGCTATGGTGATAGAGTGTCTAAAAAGTGCTGCTGTGCAAGAAAATCAAAAGGATTTTAAACGTGATGGTGCAAGGGAACAGCGCAGATTTGATGTAATAAATGGCTAAAAATATTTCCCGTGACAATAAATAAATATATGAATATACAAAAGTATAAAAGTGCACCTATTATGAATACAATCACTTTAAAACACCCCGTGAAGTGAAAGAGAAAAGTTCATGAATAATACAGTCCATAAATCTCAAAGAACAAACAGTCCAATTAATACTCCAGCAGGTAGCCAGTGAAAGATATCAGGCAAAACCAGGAAATAAGGTGCTCAGGTGCTAAAGATCTTGTGCGAATTCATGCTGCAATGGTGCGGTGGTAGGTGACTTTTCCTCTCCCCCCAGGTATTGAACTTACAGGACAAAGTGGACCCTTAAACCTTATAGTGTCAGGGTCACACAGGCAGAATCCGGCTACAGATCCGGAAAAAACACTCCTTGGGTCTGGGCTGGGACCACTAGGGTTCTCCTATGGGCTTTCCCCAAGTCAGAGAAAGGATCGTATATAAAAGGAAAGAGATCTCCAATAGTGTGATATTGCTATGACTTCTTATTTATTGAAAAAATGCAGATAAAACACTCACATTTGATGAATTAAAACAGGCGATGTATGGTCATATACTCGGTATGATTGCCAACAATCACGTATTTCCGGCTGCCTTCCCTGGAACCGGAAATACGTCTGTGATAACGCCCAGTGGGAGGGCGAAACGTGTCGACGCAATTTCCAGCTCCACGCCTTCCGTTACGTCATTTCCGGTAGCGGTGGAACACACGCCGGAGCCAGAAGAGCCCGCTGCACACCGTGATTGTTGGCAATCATACCGAGTATATGACCATACATCGCCTGTTTTAATTCATCAAATGTGAGTGTTTTATCTGCTCCCGCCCCCGCGTGTTCCCTGCCTAGCCAGCTCGTGTGACCGGCGCCTCTGACAGGAAAGGGAGAAAGACAGACGGCTGATGTAAGCACAGCCGTCTGTCATTCTCACTGAAGTAGGCACAGAGGCTATGCGATCCTGCTATATAGGATCGCATGTCTCTGTGGTTACTTCACTAGCCACGCCCCCTAACAGTTAGAATCACGCCCCTAGGGACACACTTACCCCTTGATCACCAATAAAGTTAACCCCTTCCCTGCCAGTGTAATTTTTACAGTAACAGTAAATATTTATAGCACTGATTACTGTAGTAATGTCACTGGTACCCCCAAAAGTGTCAAAAATGTCAGTCAGGGATCCGATCTGTCCGCCACAATGTCGCAGTCCCGCAAAAAAAATTGTAGATCGCCATTACGAATTAAAAATAAAACCAATAAAAATGACATAAATCTTTACCGTAGTTAGTAAACGCAATAACTTTTGCGCAAACCAATCAAAATATGCTTATTGCAATTTTTTTTAACAAAAATATGTATCAGAAAACAAATTAGCCTAAAATGTTAAAAAAATTTGATTTTTCATTTTTTTTTGAGAATTTCATATAAAAAAATGTGAAAAATATTATTTTTCCAAAATTTTCAATCTTTTTTTGTTTAAAAGCGCAAAAAATTTAAATCACACAGGTGATGAAATACCACCAAAAGAAAGCTCTGTTTGTGGGAAAAAAAGGACGTTAATTTCATTTTGGTACAGTGTCGCATGACCACGCAATTGTCCATTAATATCATGCAGTGCCGAATCGCAAAATAGGGCCTGGTCTTTGAGCAGCCAAATCTTCCGGGGCTAAAGTGGTTAAAAAGCAGCCTGCAAAACCTTGTGGCCAAAAGAAGCATCCAAGGATGCCAACACATCTACTTTGTAGAATTTTGTGAACGTGTGCACAGACGACCAAGTTGCCACCTGATGCCGAAAAGCCCAAGAGGCACTCAGCGCCCTAGTAGAATGCGCCTTCATAGGGAAAGGAGGAACCTGACCCTTAATTGAATAAGCCTGTACCACCGTCTGCATGATCCACCTGGATATGGTCGCAGCAGACTCAGTCAAACCCTTCCGAGGTCCTTCTGTGAGGACAAAGAGAAAGTCTGACTTCCTGAAAGAGCCTAATTGCCTGAACCACATTCAAAGAATGCAGGGCAATTTCCTTGGGATGCTTGGGCTTAGTACAGAATGAAGGCAGCACAATGTCTTCATTCAAATTGAAATCAGAAACCACCTTAGGAAGAAACAACTGATTAGGTCGAAGTACCACTGTGTCTCTGTGGGCCACCAGATAAGGTGAACGGCAAGATAGCGCCATCAATTCAGACACTGTGCGAGCAGAGGTAATAATGCGTAGCTAAAGGGAGTTGGAAAAACACCCTCAAAGCTGGCACCTGGCCTTTAATAGTACCCAAGGCCAACCGCTGTTCAACCCCTCTTTGGAGAAAAGCCAAAATCCTGGCCACTGAAAAGGAGCGTGGATGCACCTTAAGCGATTCACACCATGAGATGCACGATTTCCACGTACGATGATAAATCTTCCTGGAGGTAGATTGTCTAGCCTTCAACAGTGTAGGAATCACTGAGTCAGAAAGACCCCTATCCTTCAATACCTGGCTTTCAACAGCCACGCTGTTAAAGCCAGCAACTGTAAAGCAGGATGGAAGATCGGCCCTTGAGATAGCAGATCTTCCCTGAGAGGAAGTCTCCAAGGAGCATCGGCGACCAACCTTACCAGACCTGCGTACCACGACCAGCGAGGCCAGTATGGGGCCACCAGAATGACCGGAATCCCTTCCACCTCTATTCGGAGTTGAAGCCTTGGCAGAAGTTTCAGCTGAGGAAACGCAACCAGTGCGTCTGTGGCGTCGGCCAGAGGATCCCGGGACCTAGCTACAATTCTCTGTACCTTCTTGTTGAGTTGGGAGGCTAATAAGTCTACATTGGGTGTCCCCCACCGAACACACAGCAGGTGAAACACCTCCGGGTGTACAGACCATTCCCCCCGATCCAACACCTGACGACTCCGGTAATCCGCATGCCAGTTCTCCACTCTGGGGATATGCAAGGCGGAGAGGGCTGCAACAAAATTTTCTGCCCACTTTAGGATCTTGGCCACCTCCCGGGCTGCCAGGACACTCTTGGTGCCCCCTTGATGATTGACGTAAGCCAAGGCCATGGCATTGTCTGAATCCAAACTGGACAACCCTGTAGACGATTTGTCCAGTGACTGAAGCAAAGCTTTATCGCTCTGAGTTCCAGAATATTGATTGGGAGTCTGGACTCTTCCAGAGTCTCGGTCCCCTGGACACAAAGCTTTCCAAGTACTCCTCCCCAGCCAGACAAGCTGGCATCCGTGGTTACCCTGGTCCAATACAATGGAAGGAAGGACTTGCCCTGACACAGGGCAAAGGAACAGAACCACTACAGAAGAGCACTTCTTGTGTTTTGACTCAACCTAATCAGATTGTCCAAGGATTTTGGATCCTTGTTCCACTTGACAAGAATTTCCCTTTGCAACGGTCTCGTGTGGAACTGAGCAAACTGAACCACCTCAAAGTTAGACACCAGCAGGACTAGAGCTCGCATGCAGGTCTGCAAGGAGGACAGAGTGCTGCATAACAGGATACCCAAGGAGGACCCAAATGAGCAGTCCCCCGTAAAGGGGAGATCTGATAGAGCCTTTTAAGAAGCCTGGTCAACAGACCAGCTTTTTAGCCACACCATGCATCTAATGGTTACCCCTACCATGGAAACTCTGGCTACAAGAGGGGCCGCATTTATAGACGCATCCTATATAAACAGTAAAGCTTAGCTAGGCCCGGAGGGAGCTTTTCTGCTTCCAAGTCACATTTTAGTACCTTTGCCCATTCCGTTATGGTCTGGGACACAGAGTGATAGCAAAGACTAGTCTAAATATTGAGACCGCTATAACATGTAAGTGGCGAGACAGAGTCTCAATCCTTCTATCCACACGGTCTTTAAAGACCGGGGACTCCTCCCCCGGGACCACAGTAGATTTGTTTAGTCTGGAGACTGGATGGTCCATTTATTGGTTACAGCGTTTGCGAAGGGATAACGCCTCTTAAAGCGATTCGGCACCACTAACATGCGTTTGAGGCGCCCCCACTGTTCAGAGAAAATTTTGTCAAAAAGTTCCTTTGGGGATTTGCGTGTGCCAAATGACACCTGCATCCCTGATGCTGCAAAATCGTCTGCCATTTTTAGAGTTTCCCCGCACTGACACTATAAGTGCCTCCACCAGCACGTTTTCCTGCGCAGCAGCAGATGAAGATATATCGTCCACACCATCAGAGTGCAATGACGCAGAATCCTCAGGGTAGCATGTGTCCGCAGCGGCCATATCAAACTCAGAATCTGAGGATACAGGAGAGGCAGGAGAGGGCATTGGATGCTTTTTTACTAGTTGTCTTCTTAGAGACCAAATCTACTTTTGACACCAAGTTTTCCAAAATCTCAGTTAAAGCAGACAGAGGTTGCGACCCGGAGGTCCCCGCAACCCCAAGGAGGGGATCATTAGGGAAAACTTGCTCGTGGGACTCCATGTGAATCCGGGGACAGTGCAGTGTCACTTTAAGAATACTGCGACAAGAAACTGCCCCACACCACTGCACCAGCGCTACTACAAGTTCCAGTTACTAAGTAATGCAATAGCAGGGTGAGAGAGTGACCTACAGGGACCCCCAATACTCTCACTCCCGCAGATATCAAGGATAGCAGAGTCGGTCTGAAATGTGCAGAAACGATACTCACAGGAAGAGGAAGTACCTAGGTCAGCACTAGAGTAAAGGCCTTGCAACTCCCTGCTGTGCAGCGTTCACAAACTCAGAGAAAATGTCCGCCAAATTAATTTCAATGAGGATACCACAACTAAATGGCCGCCCATGCATTTCGGGGTTGACAGCGGGTGACGTCATCGGCTCCTCCCTCCCTCCGCACGTGTATCGTCCCCTGGGCGGGGACTTCGTCAGCGGTTCGACGTCACCTGACGTCGCTGACGTCATCCGCTGTCAACCCGAAAGCAGCAGTGTCAGAGACACAGACACGCTGCGATCAGTTCATTACCTGTATGCCGTACTTCTACACAGAGTTAGAGGCTTTTTACATGTATTTTAATAAAGTTATATGTGTCAGTATTATGCTATGGTTTGCCCATTTGTATTACATATGACCTGGTGGACACTGCATAGAGCATAAGGAATAAGATTCTGTCTGGCTATTTCAAGCCTTCTCTGTTGGGTTATCAGCATTTGCACTGGACCTTTCATATACCTATTGAGGCTGCTGAGTGGAGAGATACGCCCTGATATTTTGTTTTTCAGCTGAGAGGCCATTTTATGTGAGGGTGGATTACACACTGAGAGCACTGGTGTTTATTATTTGTTACACCCGTCTCACGAATCTCTTATATGGACTATCTATCCTGGTTCTATATGCTGATTATACATATGGACTTTTTACGTGGTTTTATTAGTGCTGCACTCATTACTATGTGACATGTACCTTTTGCCCTATACAGTAAAGTAAACCATTTCTATGCCCAGTATAAACAGAAAAGCAGGATTCACATCTGAGTGTTTTTTTTTGTGCCTAAGCCTACATGTGACAACATTCAGTAATAAGAATCCCATTCTTTTCAATAAAGGCTGTTCACATCTCTACGCTCAGTCACCCAATGCTCAAAAAGATACATGAGCTTTTTTTTTTAATGATGTGTTTTATGTTTTTGGCCCGCGGACTTCAATCGAAGCACTTGTAAATGTGCGACACAACTGTTTTTGCATGTTTTTGTTTTGCACTTGAACAACTGTTCTCCTCTGCTCTCATCATCCTCTCTTCCCCCTCTTGCAAAATACATAAAAAAACACGTGTATACATGTGAAAAAACATTTAAAAAAAGCTTATATAAGCACCTACTAGGTGTGAATGCAGGTTAAAAGCAGAAACCACAAGCTGCCTGCATAAGAAGGTCTGCTTCTGATTCCCCCACCACCTAAAACTTTCTTCAATTTGTTATTTAGATCTGACTTTATGGCTAGGCTCTGCCAACTGCCATTACTTGTACAATGAAAGTCCTTGAGGAGCCAGGAAGGGACAGTGGATAGCAGTTGGTGGATTTACAGGAGGAGAACAGAGAGTGTTTTAAAGAAAATGAATTAATCTCTAACATTTGGTAAAACAACTAACGACACTATAATATCAGAAAAAAACTCTGACCACAGTGCAGGTAAAGACTTTAACAGATGTTGAACTTTATTTGTCTGCTGCTTGACATTGGGAAATCTGCAGTTACCAAATCTACTTCACAGGAAGTGGCTCAGACATGATACAGAGATCTACCAGTCTAATCTTAACAGTTAGGTAAGAAGCGGTAAATACCTTTACAAAAACACTTAAAACACACTTAAAACGACTCCTCCCGCAGCCTACAAAACTAACCTTTGCCAGCAAATGCAAGTCAGCAAATTCAGAAATAAGAAATGTATTTTACTGCTGAATGAGAAAAGTTTGGTGAATTACCATAAAACAAAGTGATAATAAAAAACATATATACCTATTTATATATCAATAATATACATATAGACTACAACAAAAGGTGTATATCTTAGTGAAAAATATGTATTATCCCAATTGGGAGTGATAGAAATAATCTGTCAGGTCACCTGTGGCCAGGTGACAACTGCACCCTGTTGGAGGCAGGGGCGCAGCGCAAGGTAGTGAACCCAATAGACTGCTGCGGATGGACCGGAATGTGAGCCCAAGATTCCCCAGGGCGTGGAGTCTAAGACCCAGCAGGTGTTGACCAGAGCCTCTAGTGGTGAGGATGGACTTGGCTGCAGCTGGGCCCAGGTCGCGGGCCCTGGGGTCCCCCCAGGTCACGCTCCGTAAGGAGAGAAGGGAAGCAGCCACTCAGGACACACAAAATGGTGATGGGTAAGCCGAGGTCGGGGTAACAGGCAGACAAGGGTAGTCAAGGGACAGGCCAAAGGTCAGGGTAACAGGTAAACAGGAATAGTCAGAGACAAGCCAAAGTCGGTACACAGAAGAGTAGTTCAAGCACACGGGAAACAGGAAACTAACACTGTTGAACAGCAAAGCAGACCTGCAGTGCACTGGTTAATATAGACTTCCTGTGATGACCTGGGCGGGGCAGGAACAGGAAGTGGAGGTGATAAAAAGGAACCAGAAATGCAGTCTGACCTCTAATACAGACATGAAGGGCCAGGTAAGCTTGCCAACGCTATTGCAAGTCCATGACTTAATCCCAAAACATCCAACTCAAAGTCCAAATGTGAGTGATACAATTATTCCTAAAAGATTCAACTCAATATCCAATTTGTCTGGGTGTGATAAACGTGAAGAATAATGAAGTGAACTGATGCTGAAAAAATCAAAAAATGATCCAACGTAGGGTTTGACAGTTTCCCACCACCTCACAGGTTTGCTTCTTACCAGCAAATGCAGTTTAAAGGGCATGTAAAAAGGCAGAAATCAATCCAGGGAGAACCTCTTTTGACAGACCTATTAGGGGTGATCAGTTCCCACACCTTTATGCAAAAGGGGCTTCTTACCAGATCCCAAATGTTTAAAGCGGTTGTAAACTTAAAAAAAAAAAATAAATAAAAAAACCTGCAAGACAAAGGCATAATGAGCTCGTATGCATCGCATACTAGCTCATTATGAATTACTTACCTTAGAACAAAGCCCCAACACGGACCCCCAGACACCGCTGTGGGCGCTGACATGATCCCTCGGCATCTCTTCCGGGTTTTGCGGCTCCGGCGCTGTGATTGGCCGGAGCCGCGACGATGTCACTCCCGCTCTTGCACGCGGGAGTCATTTTCCAGCAGGCTCCTGGCAAGGAAAGCTGACGGTCCGCCGGACCTTCAGAGCGCATGCGCCGCTCGCGTGAGCGGCTGCATGCAGTGCAGGTAAGCCTTATTATAGGCTTACATGTAGGTAGAATTCACAAAAAGCGGTATACTACCGCTTTAAGGTTTTGAGCTATATTCTTTCCGTCTCTCCTAAACCTTTAGGTTGTATGAGAAGTAGGTCTCCTGGCACATGCACTCGATTCAATGTCCAATTATTAACATATGTGGAACAAGAACAGAGGGAGGCCGATAGTGCATTATCCCCAAAAGATTTATTAAAAATTAGGTAAAGCACTTACAGTTACGCCCTGACGCGTTTCCTCCCGATAGGGCTTCCATGGAGATAGGAACACTCCACTACACTATTGTGAGTCATACACTCTTTACATTCTTCCAGGCTGACACAAAACCATTTGGGTGTTTATATCGATTCAATATGTATTATATCTTAAAGGATCAAAAAAATGTATCATTCTCACTAAGGCCTGTTTCTCAAAGGCTTAAAGTGTAAAGTTGTAAAGGCAGAAGATTTTTTATCTTAATGCATTCTATGTATTAAGATTAAAAAAACCTTCTGTGTGCAGCAGCCCCCCTATCTCGATCCAGCAATGTTGCACGAGAGACTCGGCTGTCCAAGACTCTCCCTCCTGATTAGCTGAAACATTGGCTCCCGCAGCTGTCAAAGTCAGTGAGCCAATGAGGAGAGAGAGGGGCAGGGCCAGGCCACGGCTCCGTGTCTGAATGGACACACACAGTTACAGCTCGGCATCGGTGCCCCCATAGTGAGCTGCTTGCTGTAGGGGCACTCGGCAGGAGGGAGGGGCCAGGAGCGCTGAAGAGGGACCCGAAAAGAGGAGCATCAAGGCTGGTCTGTGCAAAACCATCTGCACAGAACAAGTATAACATATTTGTTATTTTTAAACAAAAAAACAGAGACTTTAGTATCACTTTAAGCTTGTATAAGAACAGTGTGAACAGCAAGCTTTGACAAAGCATTTGCAGAGATTTCAGAAAGATTTGTTGAAGCTTCCCGACCACCCGCCGCCTTTTTACTATGGCAGGGTGGCTCTCCTGCGCAAACCGACGTAGGTCTACGTCGGTCACGCACGAGAAGCTAGGGGGCAAGCACACGCTGCCAGCAGCACGTTCCCGCCCCCACTCGGCAGCCGGGAAGCCAGTGCACAGGTCAGGCAGCTCCGATTGCCGCCTGACACTCACGATCCTTCCCCGCTGAGAGAGAACACTGGTCAGCTGTTGTAAACACAGCCGACCGTCCTTCTCCCTGCAATGATCACAGAGCTCATATGATCCTTCTATATAGGATCACAGGTCTCTATGGTCATTTCACAAGCCACGCCCCCCCACAGTTAAAATCACTCCCCTAGACTCACATTTAACCCATTGATCACCCATAGTGTTAACCCCTTCCCTGCCAGTGTCATTATTACAGTAACAGTGCATATTTTTAGCACTGATTACTGTAGTAATGTCACTGGTACCCCCAAAAGTGTCAAAAATGTCAGTTAGGTGTCCGATCTGTCCGCCACAATGTCGCAGTCCCACAAAAAATCGCAGATCGCCACCATTACTAGTAAAAAAAAACAATAAAAATTACATAAATCTTTCCCGTAGTTAGTAGACGTGATAACTTTTGCGCAAACCAATCAAAATACAATTATTGTGATTTTTTTACCAAAAACATGTAAAACATTTTGATTTGTAATTTTTTTTTTTTTTGAGAATGTCATATAGCAGAATGTGAAAAATAAATATATTTATTTTTTTTCAAAATTGTCGCTCTTTTTTTGTTTATAGCACAAAAAAAATCGCACAGGTGATCAAATACAACCAAAAGAAAGCTCTATTTGTGGGAAAAAAGGACATCAATTTTATTTGGGTACAGCGTCGCACGACCGCGCAATTGTCCCTTAAAGTAACGCAGTGCCGAATCGCAAAATAGGGCCTGGTCATTAAGGGGGCAAATCCTTCTGGTCTTAAAGTGGTTAAAGTACCATTGAACTCCAGTTTGTAAATGTTGGACACAGATCCTAAAGAGAATGCCGATTGCCACTTTACCCACTTGCAGACCCCCCACTGTACATTTACTGTGGCAGGATGGCTGCTCTGTGCCAGATCACTTACCTAGTACCTTATCTGACACTTCCAGTCTGGGGCCCCCACTGTAAACAAGGCAGATTGTCGTTCTGTCAGTGGTGAAGGCTTTGATCCTGTGTTTCTGCAAAGCGGGAACACGGATCTTTGCCTTCCCCTAGTCAAAGCACCCCCAGTACAGTGACAGTGCAGATGTTTTAGCACTGATCATTGTATTAGTGTCACTGGTCCCAAAAAAAAGTGTCAAAAGTATCAGTTAGATGTCTGATTTGTCTGTCTCAATATCGCAGTCCCACTATAAGTCGCTGCCATCACTAGTAAAAAAAATCAAATGAAAAAAAATAAATAAAAATATCCCATAGTTATGTCATAACGTTTGCGCAAACCAATCAATAAACGCCTATTGGGATTTTTTTTTTGTTTACCAAAAATATGTAGCAGAAAACATATAAGCCTAAATTGATGAAGAAATTTGATTTTTTACATTTTTTATTGGGTAAGTTTTATAGCAGAATGTAAAAAATATTGTTTGTTTGTTTGTTTTTTTCAAAATTGTTGGTATTTTTTTGTTTATAGCGCAAAAAATAAAAACCGTAGAGGTGATCAAATGCCACAAAAAGAAAAATCTATTTGTGGGTAAAAAAGGACAAAAAATGTATTTTGGTACAGTGTCACCCAGCCACGCAGTGGTCAGATAAAATAACGCAGTGCCGTAACGCAAAAAATGGCCTGGTCATGAAGGGGGTAAAATTTTCCTGGAACTCAAGTAGGTAAACAAGCTGCTAGTAGGTTTCAGTTCTACTTGAAGCCTGCTAAAAGCCTGCTGAAGCCTGCTTAACCACTTAAGGACCAGAAGGTTTTACTCCCTTAATGACCAGGCCATTTTTTGCGATACGGCACTGCGCTAATTTAACTGGCAATTGCGCGGTTGTGCGACACTGTACCAAAATAAAATTGATGTCCTTTATTCCCCACAAATAGAACTTTCTTTTGGTGGTATTTGATCACCTCTGTGGTTTTTATTTTTTGCGCTATAAAAAAAAAGCGACAATTCTGAAAAAAAAAAAAAAACAATATTTTTTTACTTTCTGATATAAAACATATCCAATAAAAAAATTTAAAAATCTAATTTTTTCATCAATTTGGACTAATATGTATTCTGCCACATATTTTTGGTAAAAAATATAACAATAAGTGTATATTGATTGGTTTGTGCAAAAGTCATCGCATCTACAAACTAGGGGATAGATTTATGTCATTTTTATTTTTTTTACTAGTAATGGTGACGATCTGCGATTTTTAGCGGAACTGCAACTTTGCGGCGGACAGATCAGTGACCTGACACATTTGAGGGAACCAGTGACATTACTACAGTAATCAGTGCTATAAATATGCACTGTTACTGTACTAATGACACTAGCAGGGAAAAGGTTAACACCAGGGGCGATCAAATGGTTAATTGTGTCCCTAGGGGGTGCTTTCTAACTGTGTGGGGGGTGGACTCCCTAGATGAACACAGAGACCTGTTTTCCTAAATTTTAGGAACACAGGATCC
Source organism: Pelophylax lessonae (assembly GCF_965119305.1). Taxonomy (NCBI): domain Eukaryota; kingdom Metazoa; phylum Chordata; class Amphibia; order Anura; family Ranidae; genus Pelophylax; species Pelophylax lessonae. Next base: position 164,790,390 of record NC_138769.1, read on the forward strand.
CTGTGTTCATCTGTGAGAGAACGGCGGACCCACTGATTGGCTCCCCCTCTGACCAATCAGCGCGTGTGCCCCCCCGTCTATTACATGAAGCTTGCGGTTTAAACTGCTCTTATACAAGTTGAAGATTGTGTGAAACAGGCCTTAGGCTCGGTTCACATATGTCCGGCTGTGGTTTCAGGTGCAAAGTTTTACTTAAAATTGCGCCTGACCGGACTGAAAAACGCTTTTAAAAAACAGACCGTGGGCACCTCGGACACATGTGAACCGGCTCCATTAAAAGCCGTTCAGTTCCCATGTTATGCGAATCGGATGAGGTTCAAACTGTAAACCAAGCCTCAAAGTGGTTTTAAACATAAACTGTTTTTTACCTTAGGGTTTCTCAACTAGGGTTCCTTGAGCAATGAGCAATTTCTGCCTCAGATGAGTTCTCACTGACACCATTGATCTTTTTAGCTATCTGTAAGGGGATAATTCTTCCTATCGTCCACAAGTGTAAGGAGCATTCTTCCCAAGACCATCACACTAATGTATAGATGTAAGTTGTAGATATAGTCATTTTTAGCAAGGGTTCCTGAGACCGGAAAGTTATTTCAAGGGTCCTTCTGTGATGAAAATTGAAGTGATTGTAAACACAATTTTTGTACATTAAAATAATAAGTACCATTATCTCACAACAGTAAGTACACCCCTCACATTTTTGTAAATATTTTATTATAACTTTTCATGTGACAACACTGAAGAAATGACACTTTGCTACAATGTAAAAGTAGTGAGTGTACAGCTTGTATAACAGTGCAAATTTGCTGTCCCCTCAAAATAACCCAACACACAGCCATTAATGTCTAAACCGCTGGCAACAAAAGTAAGTACACCCCTAAGTGAAAATGTCCAAATTGGGCCCAAAGTGTCAATATTTTGTGTGGCCACCATTATTTTCCAGCACTGCCTTAACCCTCTTGGGCATGGAGTTCACTGGAGCTTCACAGGTTGCCACTGGAGTCCTCATCCACTCCTCCATGATGACATCACAGAGCTGGTGGATGTTAGAGACCTTGCGCTCCTCCACCTTCCGTTTGAGGATGCCCCACAGATGTTCACTAGGGTTTAGGTCTGGAGATATGCTTGGCCAGTCCATCACCTTTACCCTTTTACCCTTTAGCAAAGCAGTGATCATCTTGGAGATGTGTTTGGGGTCGTTATGTTGGAATACTGCCCTGCGGCCCAGTCTCCGGAGGGAGGGAATCATGCTCTACTTCAGTACATGTTGGCATTCATAGTTCCCTCAATGAACTGTAGCTCCCCAGTGTCGGCAGCACTCATGTAGCCCCAGACCATAACACTCCCACCACCATGCTTGACTGTAGGCAAGACACACTTGTCTTTGTACTCCTCACCTGGTTGCCTCCACACACGATTGACACCATCTGAACCAAATAAGTTTATCTTGGTCTCTTTAGACCACTGGACATTGTTCCAGTAATCCATGCCCCTAGTCTGCTTGTCTTCAGCAAACTGTTTGTGGGCTTTCTTGTCCATCATCTTTAAAAGAGGCCTGGGATGAAACATGCAGACCAATTTGATGCAGTGTATGGTCTGACCACTGACAGGCTGACCCCCCCACCCTTTCAACCTTTGCAGCTATGCTGGCAGCACTCATATGTCTATTTCCCAAAGACAACCTCTGGATATGACACTGAGCACGTGCACTCAACTTCTTTTGTCAACCATGACGAGGCCTGTTCTGAGTGGAATCTGTCCTGTTAAACCGCTGTATGGTCTTGGCCAACGTGCTGCAGCTCAGTTTCAGGGTCTTGGCAATCTTCCTATAGCCTAGGCCATCTTTATGTAGAGCAACAATTCTTTTTTCAAATCCTCAGAGAGTTCTTTGCCATGAGGTGCCATGTTGAACTTCCAGTGACCTATATGAGAGAGTGAGAGCGATAACAACAAATTTAACACACCTGCTCCTCATTCACACCTGAGACCTTGAAACACTAATGAGTCACATGGAATTGAGGAGGGAAAATGGTTAATTGGGCCCATTTTGGACATTTTTACTTACGGGTGTACTCACATTTGTTGCCAGCGGTTTAGACATGAATGGCTGTGTGTTGAGTTTTTTTTTTGAGGGGACAGCAAATTTACACTGTTATACAAGCTGTACACTCACTACTTTACATTGTAGCAAACTGTAATTTCCTCAGTGTTGTCACATAAAAAGATATAATAAAATATTTACAAAAATGTGAGGGGTGTACACACTTTTGAGAGATACTGTATGTTATACTTACCTGCTCTGTGGAGCAGAATTGCAGAGTCCCGTACCTCTTCTTCTGGGGTCTCCCGCTGATGCCCTCGGCTTCTCTGAGTGCCCCCTCTGCAAGCCAGCTGCTTAGGGAGCACTTGTGCAAGCACGCTCCTGAGCTGAGCTGTGTGCGTTCATAGACAGTTCAAGGAAGTTGCCGAGCAGTGCTATGTCTATGGACGCACACTGCCCAGTTCACCAGCACACCTGTAAGGGTGCCCCATAACACACACACCCTGCTGTGGGGGCACTCGGAATAGAGAAGGAGCAGACAGCTCCAGCGAGGGACCACCAAAGAGGAGGTAAAGGACCGCTAGCTGTGCAATATTGTAAGTGTAACATCTTTTTTAGGTTATCCTCTGAGAGAGTACAACATTGGGGGTACATTGTTGGCCAGCACTACAGAGGAAAAAAGGGGTACTTATTTCAGATGAGCAAACAGTGTGACCAGGCAGTGGGGAAAGTGAATAGAATTGTAGGATGCATCACTAGAGGGATTACCAGCAGGAGGAAGGAGGTTCTGATTCCCCTATATAGATTCTTAGTGAAACCTCATTTAGAATACTGTTTCCAGTTCTGGAGACTTCTCAAAGATATCGATAAGATAGAACGAGTCCAGAGACGGGTCACAAAAATGGTGAAAGGTTTGGGGGATACTTAATATGTACAGTCTGGAGGAAATAAGGGGAAGGGGAGACATGATTGAAACCTTTAAATAAATAAAGGAGGAGAATAAGGTTCAGGAGGGCAGTTTTTTCAATATGAAACCAAAATTAAGAACATGGGACATGACCTCAAACTAACTGGAGGAAAGTTTAAAACTAATCTTAGAAAGTATTTTTGGTAGTTGATGATTGCAATAAACTACCAGCAGATGTAGTGAGACAGTCAACAGTAAATGGCTTTAAAACATGCTTGGGATAAACATAGATCTATACTCAAACAAAAAATAAAAATTGGAAGACTCGATGGACTACTCTGTCTTTTTCTGCCGTCACTTTTCTAGGTTTTTTTGTTAATAAAAAAAATTAGCCTTTACAACCACCTTAACCACTTAAGCCCCGGAGGATTTGGCTGCCCAAAGACCAGGCCCTATTTTGCGATTTGGCACTGCGTGATTTTAACGGACAATTGCGCAGTCGTGCGACGCTGTACCCAAATGAAATTGACGTCCTTTTTTCCCCACAAACAGAGCTTTCTTTTGGTGGTATTTGATCACCTGTGCAATTTTTACTTTTTGTGCTATAAACAAAAAAAGAGCGACAATTTTGAAAAAATAACAATATTTTTCACATTTTTTTATATGAAATTCCCCCCCAAAAAATGTAAAAATCTACATTTTTTAACATTTTAGGCCAATTTGTTTTCTGCTACATGTTTGGTAAAAAAAAATCGCAATACGCGTTTCTTGATTGGTTTGCGCAAAAGTAATTGCGTTTACTAACTAAGGGAAAGATTTTTGTCATTTTTATTGTTTTTTTTTTAACGAGTAATGCATCTGGGAGTAACGATCTGCGATTTTTTTTGCGGGACTGGGACATTGCGGCGGACAGATCGGACCCTTGGCTGACATTTTTGACACTTTTGGGGGTACCAGTGACATTACTACAGTAATCAGTGCTATACATATGCAGTGTTACTGTAAAAATGACACTGGCAGGGAAGGGGTTAACTTTATTAGTAATCAAGGGGTTAAGTGTGTCCCTAGGGGCGTGCTTCTAACTTTAAAGGGGCGTGGCTAGTGATGTAACCACAGAGACATACGATCCTACATAGCAGGATCATATGATATCTGCAGTTAGATCAGGGAGAATGACAGGCGGCTTTGTTTACATCAGCGGAAGATCGCGAGTGACCGGCGGACATTGGGTCCGAGTGAAATTTTGGCCCATTCTTTGCAAGATAGCTTAAGCTCTGTCAGATTAGTTGAGAACAGCAATTTTCAAGTCTTGCACAGATTCTCAATTGGATTTAGGTCTGGACTTTGACTGGGCCATTCTAACACGTGAATACGCTTTGATCTTAACCATTCAATTGGAGCTCTGGCTGTATATTTAGGATTGTTGTCCTGCTGGAAGGTGAACCTTCACCCCAGTCTCAAGTATTTTGCAGACTCTAACAGGTTTTCTTCTACGATTGCCCTGTATTTGGTTCCATTCATCTTCCCATCAACTCTGATCGGTTTTCCTGTCCCTGCTGAGGAAAAGCATCCCCACAATGTGATGCTGCCACAATGTTTCACGGTGGGGATGGTGTGTTCAGGGGGATGTGCAGTCTTAGTTTTCCGCCATAGCATTTTGCTTTTATGCCAAAAAGTTAAATTTTGGTCTCGTCTGACCAGCGCACCATCTTCCACATTTTTGCTGTGTCCCCCACATGGCTTCTCGCCAACAGCATAATAGTTGTCCTGTGGACAGATTTTCCCACCTGAGCTGTGGATCTTTGCAGCTCCTCCAGAGCTACCAAGGGCCTCTTGGCTGCTTCTCTGATTAATGCTTTCCTTGCCCGGCCTGTATGTTTAGGTGGACGGCCATCTCTTGATAGGTTTGCGGTTATGCCATACTCTTTCCATTTTTAGATGATGGATTGAACAGTGCTTCAAGAGATGTTCAAAGCTTGGGATATTTTTTTTTTTAACCTAACCCTGCTTTAAACGCCTCCACAACTTTATCCCTGACCTGTCTGGTGTGTTCCTTGGGCTTCATGATGCTGTTTGTTCACTTAGGTTCTCTAACAAACTGCTTCACAGAACAGCTGTATTTATATTGAGATTAAATTACACACAGGTGGACCCTATTTACTAATTAGGTGACTTTTAAAAGCAATTGGTTGCACTAGATTTTAGTTAGGGGTATCAGAGTAAAGGGGGCTGAATACAAATGCACGCCACACTTTTCAGATATTTTTTTGTAAAAAAAATTGAAAACCATTTATCCTTTTCCTTTCACTTTCAATTATGTGCCACTTTGTGTTGGTCTATCACATAAAATCCCAATAAAATACATTTACATTTTTGATTGTAACATGTGGAATGTAAATGTGAAAAATTTCAAGGGGTGTGAATACTTTTTCAAGGCACTGTATGTGCTTGGTAAAGCTAACCAGTATGTGCAGCTACCTTAAAGTATCTGATGTAAACTCCAAGCTACACATTAATAGACTAGGATGGTGAAAGGTTCCCTTTAAACATTAGCAACTATTTCCTGATTGAGGCCTGTAGGAGACGGGTTGTTTATCAGAGCCCCCCACCCAAGAATATATGGTTTTACTGCCTTCTAGCATCTCAAAATAATGAAATAAAGTTAAAAATATTTAGAGTACTATATAAAATATACAGTGGGTACGGAAAGTATTCAGACCCCCTTAAATTTTTCACTCTTTTTTATATTGCAGCCATTTGCTAAAATCATTTAGGTTCATTCTTCTTCCTCATGAATGTACACATAGCACCCCATACTGACAGAAAAACACAGAATTGTTGACATTGTTGCAGATTTATTAAAAAAAAAAACTGAAATATCACATGGTCCTAAGTTTTCAGACCATTTGCTGTGACACTCATATATTTAACTCAGGTGCTTTCCATTTCTTCTGATCATCCTTGAGATGGTTCTACACCTTCATTTGAGTCCAGCTGTGTTTGATTATACTGATTGGACTTGATTAGGAAAGCCACACACCTGTCTATATAAGACCTTCCAGATCACAATGCATGTCAGAGCAAATGAGAATCATGAGGTCAAAGGAACTGCCTGAAGAGCTCAGAGACAGAATTGTGGCAAGGCACAGATCTGGCCAAGGTTACAAAAAGATTTCTGCTGCACTTAAGGTTCCTAAGAGCACAGTGGCCTCCATAATCCTCAAATGGAAGACGCTTGGGATGACCAGAACCCTTCCTAGAGCTGGCCGTCCGGCCAAACTGAACTATCGGGGGAGAAGAGCCTTGGTGAGAGAGGTAAAGAAGAACCCAAAGATCACTGTGGCTGAGCTCCAGAGATGCAGTCAGGAGATGGGAGAAAGTTGTAGAAAGTCAACCATCACTGCAGCCCTCCACCAGTCGGGGCTTTATGGCAGAGTGGCCCGACGGAAGCCTCTCCTCAGTGTAAGACACATGAAAGCCCGCATGGAGTTTGCTAAAAAACACCTGAAGGACTCCAAGATGGTGAGAAATAAGATTCTCTGGTCTGATGAGACCAAAATAGAACTTTTTGGCTTTAATTCTAAGCGGTATGTGTGGAGAAAACCAGGCACTGCTCATCACCTGTCCAATACAGTCCCAACAGTGAAGCATGGTGGTGGCAGCATCATGCTGTGGGGGTGTTTTTAAGCTGCAGGGACAGGACGACTGGTTGCCATCGAGGGAAAGATAAATGCGACCAAGTGCAGGGATATCCTGGACAAAAACCTTTTCCAGAGTGCTCTGGACCTCAGACTGGGCCGAAGGTTTACCTTCCAACAAGACAATGACCCTAAGCACACAGCTAAAATAACGAAGGAGTGGCTTCACAACAACTCCGTGACTGTTCTTGAATGGCCCAGCCAGAGCCCTGACTTAAACCCAATTGAGCATCTCTGGAGAGACCTAAAAATGGCTGTCCACCAACGTTTACCATCCAACCTGACAGAACTGGAGAGGATCTGCAAGGAGGAATGGCAGAGGATCCCCAAATCCAGGTGTGAAAGACTTGTTGCATCTTTCCCAAAAAGACTCCTGGCTGTATTAGATCAAAAGGGGGATTCTACTAAATACTGAGCAAAGGGTCTGAATAGTTAGGACCATGTGATATTTCAGTTTTTCTTTTTTAATAAGTCTGCAACAATGTCAACAATTCTGTGTTTTTCTGTCAGTATGGGGTGCTATGTGTACATTCATGAGGAAGAAGAATGAACTTAAATGATTTTAGCAAATGGCTGCAATATAACAAAGAGTGAAAAATTTAAGGGGGTCTGAATACTTTCCGTACCCACTGTATATGCTGTGTAACTAATTATTATAAGTTAGACTACTGGAACTAAGAAATATAGGGGACCTTGCATACATTAGTGTGGTAAGAGATATAAGCAGCAGCTGCTGCTGCATCACAAGGTCCCTTTCTTTGTGGATTTTTCTAAGAAGCGTATACAGGAAACAGACATTGTCTTTTATTTTAAACTATCATTGCGTAGAGTCGAACATTGGCACACTGACCCTGAAAACGAAACCTTAACTATATAAAATTACACACTGAAAATCTATTGACTTTAGACACATATCTTCTCTCTATATAAACATTGGTTTGCTTTCAAAGACATTTTACAGCCAGAAAATAAAATCTATACAGAACTTCCTTGATAATTACTGCACGCCAACGCAAGTTTTCTACAGCTCCCAAATTATAGGTTTCATACTATACATGCCACACAAATGTCACGTTCAAGTCCTCCATAGTAATTTACATTTCATTTATATTCTTGGAACATAGTGGGTTCCTGCTTTAAAGCAGGGTAAAAAATATTTTTTGTTGTTGACCCCAAGTTTAAAAATTGGGTCTAGCCTATTAAAGGTTACATAGTAATGGGTTCTTCGCCTCGTTTTCTAATTTAACAAAGAGGTTATACTTACCTGCTCTGTATAATGGTATTGCACAGAGCTGCCCCGAATTCTCTCTTCTGGGGTCCCCCACTGGCGCTCTAGCCTCTTTCTCTTCTGCGTGCGCCACCATAGCAAGCCTCATGCTGTGGGGGCGAGTGTGTGCGCTCGCTCCAGAGCCAGACTGTATCCATAGACAACAAAGAAAATGGCCTCTGCCCCCACTATAACTGACCTTCATAGCAAAGAACACATGGAAGGGCAACGCACATGAGACAAACAAAGATAAAAATTCCCAGTTCAATTTGCTAACCAGTTTGCTTACCAACCAAATTAACCTGTCTAACAGTTAGACAGAACAGAACAGTGCGTTCTTTGCTATTAAGGCCAGTTATAGGTGGGGGCAGAGGCAATTTTCTGTGTTGTTAATGTATACTGGTGAGTGGACATACTGGATGCCTTTGCTGTTGTACCATTGGCTGGGCTTCCATTATGCCCCCAAGTACCTTTAGGAGGGTTGGGCCACCTCCAGGCTCACCTGCCCCCTATCTATCCATTAGCTTGCATGTGCTTCCACTGTGAAGACTCTCGTAAATTTACAAGAGTTAGGACTGCAGGTAATAAAGGGTGCCGTGAAGTGGCCCTGCAGCTTACACATGCGTTTGCAAATGTGTGCTAACTAAACCCCTGTTTTGACGCAAACTGTTAGACAGGTTAATTTGATTGGTAAGCAAACTGGTTAGCAAATTGAACTGGGAATTTTTATCTTTGTTTGTCTCGTGTCCATACACACACAGTGCAGCTCAGCCCCCCCCCTGTGTGCTGCAAGGAGAGAGAAACCAGCACCGCTGCAGACAGGCACAGGACTGGATCGAGATAGAGATCTGGTAAGTATAAGGGAGGGTGAGGGGGCATTTATACTTGATTAATAAACAGAATTACACTATTAGGGGTTTCCCTGTCTGTTTATGATTTATTTGACGTGAAGAGGAGTGTGACAGGGACATCGATTGTAAACTCCTTGGAGGCAGGGACTGATGTAAATGAATAGTTTGTAAATTGCTTTTTTTTAGTTTTTTAATTTTTCCATCATGAAAACATTCAGGGCTGGTTCACACCAGATGCAGTGCTGTGCATGTTTATCCTGCATCAGAAACACATGGACAGTGTTTAACATGGATTCCAATGGCCCAAGTTCACACCAGTGCAGTGTGTCCCAGTGCAGTCAACAAAAGAAGAAAATGTTGCACTCCTTTCTGTATGAAACGTGGCAGAATGCATCAAAAACGCACCAAGCACACATGTCCACTATTGTGGTGAAGGAAAAAAAAAAGAAGGTAAAAATGCACTGGAACGCATCAAAAACAAACATGCAGAAACATATCCGGAACGCAGGATTTGAGGTGTGAATCAGCCCTAATGCAGGGTTCTACCGTCACAATCTCTTATCCTAGCACAGATAATATGTTCAACGCCCTTCTCCCATTTCAGTGATTCAGTATCAAATGATATTTTTTAACAGTGCCTCTCCATTCATATATAACTTTTTCAAAAGCTAGTTCTTTAAATCGCTGTTCAAATCTTCATCGCTGTGCTCCACCAGTCCACTCCACCCCCTATTATCTGTAATCTTGAAGCACACTAGCTGGCTCAGGAAGTATATTCTAATTACTGAGCTTCCATAGAGCTGCAGGAGATTACACAAATTTCACATTAAAAGAGAAGTGCGAAGTTTAAAAAAAATCTTACTCACCTAGGTGGATGCAGCATCAGTCCCATGCTGCATCTGTCCCCCATCTCCCCCGAAACCGAGAACTGATCAATCAATAACTGCTGATCAGTCGGTTCTTAGTCTTCGGTGAGCAGAGATCCCGTGATTGTCAGTCACCGGCTCTCTGCTCTGCCCCTCCAGCACTTACTGCAGCCCTGGGCTGTGCAGAGACGGGAGCGGCTGCCACTCAGGCATCTGGATGGATCCAGACATTAAAGTCAGGATTTCTCCAGAGTCTGGAGCATCTGAGTGACATCAGCCAACAGTGGAATTTTTTGCCATACTTTTGGAATTTTTGCCATACAGAGCTTTTGCCATATTTCTCCTTTAAAGCCCAATTCTAATTAGGATAAAAAGTAGAAACATTACTTTCATAATATTCACCTCATCTCTGATGCTGTACTCTGTAGCAGCTCTGCTTTGTCCTGCTGTCTTTTGGGTTTAACAGGGGACTGTTGGGTTGTGACCAACCTGGAGTTTGGCCTAAAGGTGCACTGGGTGACATTTCTGACCTACTACTAAAGTTGCTGTTTTCATTGGATAGCATTAGCTACTTATTGAATTATTTGACTTGTTGCTGAAGTGTATATTTAGTAAGAGAATCCCTATGCTGGCCATACATTATACAATTTTCCTGTTCAATTTCCTTTAGATTTACCTACTATGTAGTGTAAGGGCCTGCCTGATTTGCAACAAATCAAAAGTGTTTAGGTTTGACCTCATATTTTATGGTTTTGGTAAATCTAAAGAAAAATTGTACAAGAAAATGATATAATGTATGGGCAGCCTTGGACTGGTTAGTTTTTTTTTTTCGTTCAGTCAGCAGGCTGATTGAAAAAAAGAAATTAACAGTTTCCTCCATCCACACAAAGTAGATGGAGGAATCCCCCCAACCGGGACATTGTATACTAACAGCAGCACCCACCGTTGTGCAATGATCAGTGGCTGCTGCTGATTGGCTGTAGCTACTAATCATCTGAAAATTTTCCAACATGTTGACTTCTGTTAACCACTTTCAGACCGGAGGATTTGACTGCTCAATGACCAGGCCCCTTTTTTCAACTTGGCACTGGGTGACTTTAACTGACAATTGCGCGGTCATGCAATGCTGTACCCAAATTAAATTTACATACTTTTTTTTCCCCACAAACAGAGCTTTTTTTTTGGTGGTATTTGATCACCTCTGCGCTTTTAATTTTTTGCGATATTAATAAAAAAAGAGAGAAAATTTTGAGAAAAAATTACATTTTTCAACTTTGTCTTGTAAAAAATATCCAATATACTCAATTTTTGTCATATATTTTGGCCAAAATGTATTTAGCTACATGTCTTTGACACAAAAAATAGTGTCTACAAACTATGGTGTAAATACTGGAATTTATGCAGCTTTTACTTTCTGACTGCCTATCTCATTTCATGAAGTGCTAAAATGGCAGGGCAGTACAAACCCCCCCCCCCCAAATTACCACTTTTTGGAAAGTAGACCTCCTAAGGAATGTCCTGAGAGGCATGTTGAGCTCATTGAATATTTCATTCTTTTGTCACAGATGTTTGAAAAATGACTAAGAAAAAAAAATTCAAAATTCAAAGGGCGTACATTTCTCATTGCATTTTCTCACTACCTATCACGGTTTAGGAGGCCCTGAAATGTCAGGAAACCACAACCCTCCCCCCCCCCCCAAATGACCCCATTTTGGAAAGTAGACACCCCAAACTGTTTGCTGAGAGGCATGGGGAGTCCATGGAATTTTATATTTTGCTACAAGTTTTGGGGAAATGCCATTTTTTTTTTTTTTTACACAAAGTTATCACTACATGATATATTGATCACACATGCCATGGGTATATGTGAAATGACACATTTGGGGGGTGTTTGAACTGTCCTGGCATTTTATGCTCAATCTTAGCCACACATCACCCACACTTCTAACCACTTGAAAACCAAGCCTTTTCTGTGACTTTTTGTTTACATGAAAAAATATATATTTTTTTACTAGAAAATTACTTTGAACCCCCAAACATTATATATATTTTTTAAAGCAGAGGCCCTACAGAACAAAATGGTGGATGTTGCATATTTTTTTGTCACTTGGTATTTGCGCACAGATTTTCCAAACGCAATTACTGCGAAAAAAATATATTTTTTTTAATGCACAAATACACTATATAATTCCTAATTGTTTGGCAAAATTTAAAAGATGATCTTATGCCGAGTACATAGATACCAAACATGACATGCTTTAAAAATTGCGCATGCCTGTGCAACAGCGACAAACTACGTACATATTTAAAAGCCTTTAAAAGTCTTTACAGGTTACCACTTTGGACTTACAGAGGAGGTCTACTGCAAGAATTACTGCCCTTGACCTGGCGTTCGCAGCAATACCTCACATGCATGCTGCAATTGCGGTTTACATATGACACTAGACCAACGCTTGTGTGCGCCTTTGCACGCAAGCACGGGGGGACAGGGGGCTTTATTTTTTTATTTTGCTTTTTTATGCTATTTTGACACCTTTCCTTTCATTTTTTTTTTTTTATCATTTTTATTGTTATCACATTGAATTTAAATATCTCCCATGATAGCAATCTGTAGTGACAGGTACTCTTTTTTTAAAAAAAAAGTTGGGGTTTTTTAGACTCTAGATCTCTCCTCTGACCTTAATGCATCTAACCACACCAAGATTGGTGTGATAAGATGCTTTCCCAATTTCCCAATGGCGCTGTTTATTTTGGGCGAAACAGAAGTCATGAAATGCTCGTAGCTTCCGGTATCTTAGGCCATAGAGATGATTGAAATCTTTCTTGTCTCCAATCAGCTCTATGGTTAGATACAGTGCCTTGCGAAAGTATTCGGCCCCCTTGAACTTTTCTACCTTTTGCCACATTTCAGGCTTCGTTGAAGTGTAAGAATTTGCTCGTATCTCGCCCTGGACATGGAAGCAGAGAACACACGCATATGGTGAATTGGGTTAGTGGACCAATATAACCGCAACTCACTCTTTTTGGTTATGCCCATGTTGAGGGAAAGGCCCAGAAAGGTTTTAAACTTGGAAACCGTTATAGGTTTCCAGCTAAATTGTCTGGCAAGGGACGAATTTGGGTTGACAGCGATGAATTGACCAGCATATAAATTGCTTTGGTCCACAATTGATCTGAAAAGATCTTCCGTTAAAAACAGCTCAAAAAAATTTAAGGGAGTAAAATTGGTTGTTTCCACGTGGATTCCAGGTTGGGCAGTAAATGGGGGAAAGTACGGGAGCCGTAGAATCAGTGGGCTGCCAATTAGGATATGCCAGCACATCAGGGAGGGTACTATGGGCCCTACGGGCCTGTCTTCGAATTTTCGGTGGCTGCGGGCCACTACTTGTGTTAGCCACCGCACCAGCTTGAACTGCACTTATGGGACTCGTCAACGTCACCAAGTAATACTGCAGTGCTGGTTGTTCTAGGTCCAGGGTGTACTAGGCCGCTGGTGCTTGCCAGTTCACCAGAAGGTTGAGCGGCACTAGTACCGACATCAGGTACACCTGATCCTAACAGGGACCCATCCGTCAGGGAGCCACTGCTGTCTACAGGCTCGTATACTGACCCTGATTCTGCCAGTGATGCTTCCCCATCTCTCTCATCTGACTGGGTCAGTATCATGTAGGCCTCTTCACTAGTGTACCTCTGTTTGGACATTTTAGCAAATAAATTTACAGGTACACTAGTGTGACTCACAGGTAAAAAAGCACCTGGTTGTCGAGGACTATTTGGTCGCTACAAAAAAAAATGCTAGTGCTAGCAGGGATCAGGCCTGACTCTGCTAACACAGCGGTTTTGTGTTTTTTGGAAGTGACAGTAATCTACTGATTACTGCACTTTCCTGGGTGGGGTGGGCTGGGCGGAGGGGCTAAACACAGGTGCTGGCAGGTGTCGTGACCGATCCTGCTGACGCTGCATTTTGGGAACGCTAGTATAGTTCTGATCAGATCAAAGATATTGATCCGTTCAGATAATATGCTAGTAATGGAGGTGTATGTGGTAATCAAGGGGTTAACTAATATTTCTAACTATGCGCCGGGGATCTGCGCTGTCCTAGACTGACACTAACGTTAACTAATGTCACCTGTGACACTAATAATAGTGATCAGAAAAAAAAACTGTACACTATATAAGTGACACTGTGACAGGGCAATGAAGGGGTTAACTGGGGTGATCAGGGGGTTAAATCTTTATTGGGGGGGTGGCAGGTATCCTAAGCCTATAAGTAACGGTCGCAAGCGCTAAACCAAGTCACACTATTACAGAAATATAGACACATGTTATATACTGTCCATAGTGTGCAATGTGACAGGGGGTGTAGGGGTTAACTGGGGGTGATCATGGGGTTAACTCTTTATTGGGGGGGTGGTGGAGACCCTAAACCTACTTGGGACAGAAACTAAATCGCTAGCGCTAACTGAAGTCACAATCGCACTAATACAGAAAACCACTATATTACCTGTATATAGTGGGCAATGTGACAGGGGGGAAAGGGTTAACTGGGAGTGATCAGGGGGTTAAATCTTTATTGGGGGGGTGGCGGGGACCCTAAACCTACTTGGGACCGAAACTAACTCGCTAGCGCTAACTGAAGTCACAATCACACTAATACAGAAATACATAAAACCACTATATTACCTGTATATAGTATTGATTTACCGATATTGTTTCTTCGTTACCGATACCGATATTTTGCTGATCGCATATCGGTATAGGCCAATATTGGCCGATAGTTTCACACATATAAAAAAAACACAAATTTCAACACAAATCTCTTAACAAACATGTTAATCTTTATTTATTAACAATTTTAACATTAAGTGCTCGTCCTTCACACTGCATAAAAACTAATAGGAAAACTTAAATTGCAAGGAGTTGGAAATTAGCATTTCACATCATCTGATTGTGCATTATGTATAATAAAGTTCTGCAGTAGTGGACTCACTCACTGCAATATAAAAATTTTAATTCACTACTGTGGTGCAGTCAGCGCAAAACTGCTAGGAAAAAAACTCGGCAACAACAACAGCCACACCAGAGGCGTAACTAGAACCTTCAGGGCCCTGATGCAAGAAACCATGAAGGGCCCCCCAGACCCCTGGCCGGGGGCCCTTACCTTCAAGCCCAGGGCTCTTCCCACTAATCCTGGGGCTCTTTACACTCGTTGCATGGCCTTTTATTACGGTCCCGCAGCAGGATTCTTTCACAAGTTCTGCAGTGGGCCCCCTTCCTGCAATCTTGGGGCCTCCCCACAGTGGTGCAATGCCAGGGTCCGGTTGCAAGTGTGACCTTTGCGATCCTGGAAGTTCACCCACTGGTTTGCTACCGGGCCCCCTGGAGCATGGGGCCCGGTAGCGATTGCAACCCCTGCAACCCCTGTAGTTACGCCCCTGAGCCACACAATAAAATACACATACACACTGCACAACTGCTATAAAAAGAGCAAGGCAACAGCTACACGTCACAGTGGATTGGACTGGACTGGACTCTGAGTCAGTGGAGGACTATCTGCACTGCAGTATGCCACTCACTGCAACTACTGCAGTGTGCAGTCAGTGCAATACTGCTAGAAGAAAAGAAAGGCAAGTAGGCAACAGCTACACATGTCACAGTGGATTAAACTGGAGTCAGTGGAGGACTATCTGCACTGCAGTATGGCACTCACTGCAACTACTGCAGTCAGTGCAATACTGCTAGAAGAAAAGCAAGGCAAGTAGGCAACAGCTACACATGTCACAGTGGATTGGAGTTGGACTGGAGTCAGTAAAGGACTATCTGTTCTGCACTACAGTATGGCACTTACTGAAACTACTGCAGTGTGCAGTCAGTGCAATACTGCTAGAAGAAAAGCAAGGCAAGTAGTCAACAGTTACACGTGTCACAGTGGATTGGACTGGAGTCAGTGGAGGACTATCCTGCAGTATGGCACTCACTGCAACTACTGCAGTCAGTGCAATACTGCTAGAAGAAAAGCAAGGCAACAGCTACACAGTGGATTGGACTGTGTGTACTACCGCTACAGTAGGGCACTCACTGATTGGAATCATTTTAAATCACTACTGCACTAGTAATTTAAAATGATTGCAGCAGTGAGTGGCATTCTACTGCAGCAGTAATCCATTGGCACTGACTCCAATCCACTGTCTATGTCTATTTTTTTTATGATCACTTTTGCACTGACTGCAGCGCAGCGCAGTCAGTGCAAAACTGTTAGAAAAAAATAGATAGACACAAGCTAGACAGTGGATTGGACAGACTCAGTGGACTGGTGGACAGACACTAGACTATAGACTAGCTACACTTTCAAATCAATACTCCCAGTTAAGTAGAACAATATTATAGTGCAGAAAGCATAACATTTCAGCATGTTCACCAGTTAAACAGCATCTTTTCTTTTCATAAATGGCTGCCACTTCACTAAAAACACGCTCACTCGGTACTGAGGAAGGAGGAGAAGAAAGGTATCTTCTAGCATGAGAAGCAAGTCTTTTGTAGCGTGCCTCATTTTCTTTCCACCACTGAAGAGGATCACTTCTTCTGTCAACTATTGGTTCCTTCAAATAGAGATGAAGTTCATCATCCAGGCTCATTATTGCCGATTCTAATGAATCCTCTGCATGAGGCCCCAATAAAACGCTGAACATTGCATCTACTTGACCACAATGAATTTTCTCTTCTGTCCGTTGTCTTTTGGGACATTTTTCTTCGGCATCCTGCTCTTCCACATCAGAAACCTTCTCTTCTTGTCCTTGACTTTTCTTTTCGTCAGGAGGAACCTCCTGCACCTTCTGTTGAATATCTTCTGTCAGCCATTGCTTTGCCTTGGCCAATACATCATCAGAGGAGAAAAGATGGTTCTTGTATCGAGGATCCGAAAAGACATGAAAGCACAACAGTTTTATCCTCCTCATGCTTCTCAAATCTTTTGGTGAGGCTGTCCCTCATGGCCCTACATGCTTTGATACCACGTGTGTTGGGTCCTTCATTCTGTTGAAGAAGCATCTTCAGGACTCTCATACATGGGATCACAGAGGAAACAGATGAGTCGTAATGACTCATCTCCAGTGTCACTTCCTCAATGGGTATGAGCGTCTCTATAATGTTGCCTACCATGTCCCACTGATCTGCAGTAGGGTAAGAATGTCCTCCAAGTCCATATTCACCAGAATATATAGTGAGAGCTTGATTCTGCTCCAGTATCCTCTGTAACATGTGTAGTGTTGAGTTCCACCGTGTTGGAACAGCCTGTATCAGGTTGTTTTTGGGTAGGCCAAGGTCTTCCTGAATGCACCCCAGTCGTGCTTGGCAAGAACAGAATGGTGGAAATGGCCTGCGCACTTCTTCAGCATGGTAATAATGTCAAGCAAAGCTTTCTGGTGTGACAGACCATCATTTATCACCAGTTGGAGGGTGTGTGCCATGCAACTGAAGTCTGACACTTCAGCGAGTCTCATACCTTTAACCATGTTCGCTCCACTGTCCCGCAGCACAAGCATCACTCGGTCTTTGCTGATTCCCCATTCTTCTAGCATGCCTAGAAACATTTCTTTAACCACCTCCCACCCGGGCCATAGTACATATACGGCCAGGTGGGAGTCTCGTCCTTCTGAATGGACGTTCCGGAACGTCCTTCAGAAGGAGAGAGAGATCCGCCGCCGCGGGCACGCACAACGGCGTGATCTTGATGTGCCTGTGTCCCTAGGACACAGAGCAACAAGACTCGGCAGGAGGGCCCTGTGATTGGTATGTAATGTAATGTCAATACAGCCGTTGTAACGGCTTCGATCTCTTCTCCTCCTGACAGATCCTGTCAGTGTGAGAAGGAGAGGATCGATTCTGCAGCCGGGGTGATCAGTGAGTATTTCTAATTACTCACTGATCACAGGGGGGGTCTGTGCTGGTAATCAGATGATTGATTACCAGTGCAGCCCTGGGGGGAGGGGATGCCACTAGAGCCACCAGGGATGCCCACCCATGACCACCAGGGATGCCCACCATGGCCACCAGGGATGGCAAACAGGGCTCAGAGAGCCTGCCAGTGGTGCCCCCCTATCAGTGCTGCCCACCAATGCCATCTATCAGTGCTGCCCACCAGTGCCCGTTATTGCCATTTATCAGTGCCGCCCACCAGTGCCCATTATTGCACTCCAGTGCTGCCTATCAGTGCCCATCAGTGCCCCCCATCAGTGCCGCCCATCAGTGCCACCTATCAGTGCCGCCGATCAGTGCCCATCAGTGCTGCCTATCAGTGCCCATCAGCGCTGCCTATCAGTGCCCACCAGCGCTGCATATCAGTGCTATCTATCAGTGCTGCATATCAGTGCTACCTATCAGTGCCCATCAGTGCTGCATAATAGTGCCACCCCATCAGTGCCACCCCATCAGTGTCTCCTCATCAGTGCCTGTCAGTGCGGCGTCATCAGTGCAGGAAAAAACGTATCTATTTACAAAATTTTATAACCTAAACAAAAAAACTTTTTTTTTTTTCAAACTTTTCGGTCTTTTTTTATTTGTGCACCAAAAAAGAAAAAACCTGGCGGTGATCAAATACCACCAAAAGAAAGCTCTATTTGTGGGGAAAAAATTACATAAATTTGGTTTAGGTACAGTGTTGCATGACCGCGCAATTGTCATTCAAAATGCAACAGCGCTAAAAGCTGAAAATTGGTCTGGGAAGGAAGGGGGTTTAAGTGCCCTGTATTGAGGTAGTTAATATACTCCCCAGTGTGATTGCATCACTTTTGTATTCAACACCAAATGCCTTCTTGTCTATCCGCTGTCAATGTAGTGGCATGTAAGACTCATTAGTGATTCTGTTTGTCCTGACCAGCAGTCCGTTGTGAATGAGAGTGAGTTGCCAGCATTCTCTGGTTTCAGCATAGTCTTAACTTTGTCAACAACTTTTTGGTGAATCTTTTGCAGCATTTCAGTTCGATAAAACTTGTCACTCTTCAGTGTGTATCTTGGCTCAACTGTGGACATCAACCGCCTAAATCCAGAGTCAGACACTATTGTAAATGGCTGGTTATCAGTGACCATCATCTCTGTGATTACTCTGTCCAGCAGTTGTAATCTTCCATCAGATTTTTGCCACCTGTTTTTTTTTCTGAAACATATCTGTTATTGTTGCCTGGGATAGGGATGATTCACCTTGTGATTCATTTTGTTTTTCTGTCCTGCATGATACAATTCAAGATGATGAACTCTTAGATGGGCCCAAAGATTAGACGTATTTTTGGTTTTTGCAGTTATTGATCCCATGCTCACATTGTTTTTGCATGTTTTGCACAGTGCTACTGATTTTTCTGGCGATGGAGAAGAGAAATACTCCCAGACCACACATTTTTAATTTTTCTATCTCCATCCATCTCCATTGAAATAAGAAAGAGAGTCATTCAGAGTCAGACACTAATTTTGGCTTACACAAAATGGCTGGCTGGCACCCTGTGGTGGCTGGCTGGCTGCCTGGCACCCTGTGGTGGCTGGCACCCTGTTGTGGTGGGTGGCTGTCTGGCTGGCAGGCACCGTGTGGTGGGTGGGTGGCTGGCTGGCACCCTGTTGTGGTGGGTGGCAGGCACCGTGTGGTGGGTGGGTGGCTGGCTGTTACCCTGTGGTGGCTGGCACCCTGTTGTGGTGGGTGGCTGTCTGGCTTGCAGGCACCGTGTGGTGGGTGGGTGGCTGGCACCCTGTTGTGGTGGGTGGCTGTCTGGCTGGCAGGCACCGTGTGGTGGGTGGGTGGCTGGCACCCTGTTGTGGTGGGTGGCTGTCTGGCTGGCAGGCACCGTGTGGTGGGTGGGTGGCAAGCTGGCACCCTGTTGTGGTGGGTGGCTGTCTGGCTGACAGGCACCGTGTGGTGGGTGGGTGGTTGGCTAGCTGGCACCCTGTTGTGGTGGATGGCTGTCTGGTTGGCAGGCACCGTGTTGTGGGTGGGTGGCTGTCTGGTTGGCAGGCACAGTGTGGTGGCTGGCACCCTGTTGTGGTGGGTGGCTGTCTGGCTGGCAGGCACCGCGTGGTGGGTGGGTGGCTGGCTGGCACCCTGTTGTGGTGGGAGGCTGTCTGGCTGGCAGGCACCGTGTGGTGGGTGGGTGGCTGGCACCCTGTGGTTGCTTGCACCCTGTTGTGGTGGGTGGCTGTCTGGCTGGCAGGCACCGTGTTGTGGGTGGGTGGGTGGCTGTCTGGTTGGCAGGCACCTTGTGGTGGGTGGCTGGCTGGCACCCTGTGGTGGCTGGCACCCTGTTGTGGTGGGTGGCTGTCTGGCTGGCAGGCACCATGTGGTGGGTGGGTGGGTGGCTGGCACCCTGTTGTGGTGGGTGGCTGTCTGGCTGGTAGGCACCGTGTGGTGGGTGGCTGGCTGGCTGGCACCCTTTGGTGGCTGTCTGGCTGGCACCCTGTGTGGTGGCTGGCCTGGCACGTACAGGCCCAGGGCCTGCGGCTGGAGAGCTGGTACAGTCAGGACAGAGGAGGACTGTGCCTGGCTGGCTGGTTGGACTGTGTGGGACTGGGTTGCTTGCTGGCTGGCACTGGGCAGCGGTGGGTGGGTGGCCGCGGTGGCTGTTACAGAACAAAGCAGAGAGATACAGAACATGTGTCAGAGTGTTTGTTGGTCACTGTTATCATTTATCACAGAACAGATAGAATACAGAAAGTGTGTCAGACTGTTGGTCACTGGCACTGCACTCACTAGATGTAGCAGAATTCTTCTTGTCCCAAGTCTCCCGACCGACCATGCAGACTCCAGTGTGGCAGCGGCGGGTAAGACACTGTAGGAGGCAGAGGGAGGTGGCCTAAGAGCTGTCCAGTGTGCGGAGGCACGTGGCGCAACATACGCGATGACGTCACGAATATCGGCAATATCGGTAAATCAAAAGCCGATTTCTATATATCGGGGAAAGTCCATATCGGCCCTCGATATATCGGCTATGCCGATAATCGGTCGCTCTCTAGTATATAGTGTGCAATGTGACAGGGGGGAAGGGGTTAACTGGGGGTGATCAGTGGGGTTAAATCTTTATTGGGGCGGTAGCGGCTTTCCTACGCCTAAAATTAACGGTCGCAAGCGCTAAACCAAGTCACACTAATACAGAAATATAGGAAACAGCTATATACTGTATACCAGGGCTCAAAATTTCAAGTCCTGAGCTACTAGCCAGGCCTTAAGGGTTACCCGCACCAGTTGCCCCACCCAACTCCTACCCTGCCCCGCCCCTAAACACGCCCTCATAAATTATCTCATAAAATTACACTGTTAAATGTTTTTACATTAATGCAGAAGTTACAAAAATAAATATTAATAACAATGTTTTCAGTGCCCATCAGTGCAGCCTCATCAGTGCCCATCAATGCAGCCTATCAGTGACCATCAGTGCAGCATCATCAATAAAGCTTATCAGTGCGGCCTCAACAGTGCCCATCAGTGAAACCTCAACAGTGCCCATCAGTGCAGCCTGATCAGTGCCCATCAATGCAGCCTCCCCTGTGCCCATCAATGCAGCCTCCCCAGTGACCATCAATGCAGCATCACCAGTGCCCATTAATGCTGCCTCACCCGTGCATGTCAATGCAACCTCACTTGTGCACATCAATGTTACCTCACCAGTACCCCTCAGTGCAGTTTCACCCATGCCTGTCAATGCAGCTTCAACTGAGCCCATCAATGCAGCTTTACCTGTGTCCGTCAATGCAGCTTTACCTGTGCCCATCAATGCAGCTTCACCTGTGCCCGTCAATGCAGCTTCACTTGTGCCCAACAATGCAGCTTTACCTGAGCCCGTCAATGCAGTTTTACCTTTGCCCAACAATGGAGCTTTACCTAAACCTGTTAAAGCAGCTTCACCTGCGCCCATCAATGCAGCTTTATCTGTGCCCGACAATGCAGCTTTACCTGAGCCTGTTAATGCAGCTTCACCTGTGCCCAACAATGCAGCTTTACCTGAGCCTGTTAACGCAGCTTCACCTGTGCCCATCAATGCAGCTTTATATGTGCCCAACAATGCAGCTTCACCTGTGGCCATGAATGCAGCTTTACCTGTGCCTGTCAATGCACTGACCAGTGCAGGGGAAGAGAGAGAGAGGAAGAGGAAAGCTGGCCGGATAATGACAGAGCGCAGATCATCCCGCTGTAACAGCTTTAGTTTTAATTGCCGGGCACTCGCTGACACACACAGTCCTGCCTCCTGGCCCGGCTCATTTGATAGACAGCACACGTCCTGGTTGGCCAGGTGTTGACTATCAAAGAAGCCAGGCTAGGAGGCGGGACTGTCTGTGTCGGCGAGCGCCCAGCAATTCAAAATAAAGATGTTACAGTGGGATGATCCGCGCTCTGTCATTATCCAGTCCGTCGGCTGGCCGGGTTTCCTCTTCCTCTCCTCTCTTCCCCTGAGCGGCTCCCGGAGCAGTCCCACACACGCCTTAAATAATTTTCCACTCGCAAAATGAGAGCAGGCGAGTGGAAAATTTGAGAGCTGCTGTATACAGTGTGCAATGTGACAGGGGTGTAGGTGTTAACTGGGGGGGGGGGGGGTGATCGGGGGTTAAATGTGCCTAGTTAGGTGTGTGGAAGTGTGCTTGTGCAGTACTCACAGTTTTGATCCGCTCTCTTCTCTCGATGAATCCAAAAAGGATTTTGGGAGGAGAGAGCGGGTCATTTCTGTGCTTGTGTTTAAATTACACAGGCACAAGTCAGTCTGTGATTGGCCAGGACCGATCAACAGGTCCAGGCAAAAAATCATTGGCCTGGACCTGATGACTGATCGGTTCTGAATCCAATCAGACCATCAGCGGGGCCGGGGGCACGCAGGAGCGCGCCCCAGGGCCCCGGGAGCGAGCATCGTACATATACGGCGCTTTGCCTGTACGAGCCAGCCTGCCGCAGTACATCTGCGGCGGCTGATCGTAAAGTGGTTAAGCGGGGGGAGGACACACTTATTAAAATTTGTCTAGATCATTCTGGACTGATTGAATTTCGATCAGTGTATGGTCAGCTTGAGATGTAGTGTCCCCCTTGTACAGCCTGTAATGACATAAAGACTCGTATGATAAAAGCTGAATCTGACCTTTACAGTAGGGGCACTAATCTGATGAGGATGGGATAGCGTTTGTGTCTGGAATAATTCCCTGTGAGTCGTGAGTCCAGCAACAGGCAGTTTTTAGGAGGCCAGTCATGGCAGCCTACATACAGTATTTCTTAAAACACCTTTCCTTTGAAGTGAACCTGTCAAGAACATAAACTACTTAAATTAACAGTAAAGACATTTAGCAGGCACCTACAAGTTCCAGCACATATCTGCTGAAGCCCCACCGGAACCCTGAAAATTGGGGTACTTTAATGTCAATATTGACTTCTGCAGGTAAAGTGGAGCTCTGACGATCCATACCCCTCCCACTGCTCACTCTCAGAACACTCCAGTTTTTACCCAAAAATTTGTGTCTGCTAAACCCTTCTGCGGTAGTATTAGTGTGCGGTAAAGAGACACTGTTACCAGAGCCATCATTTCAACAACAATCCTCCCATAAGGATATACAGTAAAACCTTGGTTTGCGAGCATAATTAGTTACTGAATCATGTTTGTAATCCAAAGCACTCGAATATTAAAGCGAATTTCCCCATAAGAAATAATGGAAACTCAGATGATTCCACAACCATTTATTCATAAATCCTTCAGTTTATAGTCCGTATAAAAAGTTTATAGTAATATGATAGGTGGTGTAACCATAAAATGTTCATCCACAAATGGCGCCACCACAAAGGGATTAGAAACAAAATCCAGCAGGGGCTACAGAGTTATAAAAGAGAAGAGAGGCACCTCTAAGTGTAGCAATATGGTTATATTTAATGAAGGTACAACACTTAGCAACTCACATGGTTGATGGTTAAAAGAGGCACATCTAAGAATGCAGGCATCCAGGGAAAAGCTGTCCACATAGACCATCATCCGCACCGCCGGCTCTCACGGCTGTCAGTCTGCAATCGTGACTGGGAAGACTACCCTGCAGTAGAGCGATCTGAAAGCGAGGCTTAAAGCGGTTGTAAACCCTATAAAAAAAATAAAAAAAACCTGCAAGACAAAGGCATAATGAGCTAGTATGCATCGCATACTAGCCCATTATGTTTAACTTACCTTAAAACGAAGCCCCGACACGGACCCCCGGACATCGATGCGGGCGCTGCCATGATCCCTCGTCGTCTCTTCCAGGTTCGGCGGCTCCGGCGCGCTGATTGGCCGGAAGAGACGGCTCCAGCGCGCGGATTGGCCGGAGCCGCGATGACGTCACTCCTGCGCACGCGCGCGGGAGTGATTTTTCCGGCAAGCTCCCGGCAACTTAATTGAAGGTCCCCCCGGACCTTCAGAGCGCATGCGCCGCTCGCGCGAGCGGCTGCATGCACTGTAAATATCTCCTAAACCGTGCCGGTTTAGGAGATATTATTTGTACCTACAGGTAAGCCTTATTATAGGCTTACCTGTAGGTAAAAGTGTCAAAAAGCGGGATACAACCGCTTTAAAGCGCTCGTGGAGCGCAGCGTGAGATGATGTCATGGCGGTGCAGAGAATGGTCTGTGTGGACAGCTTTACCCCAGATGCCTGCATACTTAGGTGTGCCTCTTTAATCATCAACTATGTGAGTTGCTAAATGTTGTACCTTCATTAAATGTAACCATATTGCTACACTTTAGAGGCTCCTCTCTTCTTTTTTATACTCAGTTGTGACATGACGCTACTTGTATATCAAGACATTGCTTGTTTATCAAGTCAAAATGTATAAACAAATTTTGCTTGTCTTGCAAAACGCTCTCAAACGAAGTTACTCTCAATCCAAGGTTTTACTGTATATGCATTTGATGTGTTTTAGGCATGTTGTTTTCATGTAAAATCCTCCCCTATGTAAACATCCAAAAGCCCCAAGCAGCTGCTGGTTGCCACTATCCTGGATGTGTTGTCAGCAGCCCCAGCAGTGACACTATATTTTTCCTCTTTTGCTCCTTCCCCAACTGATGCATAAAAGTTTATGTAGGGAGGTGAAGGGAATGGCAGAAGAGCTGGGCCAGCATTGCATACAAAGCAAAAGAGAGCTCTGTTGGGATGTTGCAATCCAAGATTTCAGCAGCACACCATGTTTAAACAAAAAAAACTGGAAATTTTCATTGTCTTAAAAAAAAAAAAAAGCAATGCTCTGAGGCTGCTAAGGACCTCTCCCTCAGTGTGTCACCTGACTGTCACTGCTGCCAGAGGAAGAGGTCCTTGGTGGCCTCCAAGCCCTGGTTCACACCATTTCGGCTTTGAAATCAGCGCAATTTCAAAGCTGCAGATCAATGCGATTTGGACCTCCGCTTTTATTGAGGCTAGCGACTTCATTTAACAGAAGTCAATGCAAGTCGCAATGAAATTTAAAAAAAGTAAGGCAGAAAGTTGTGATGATTTGGACAGTTCCATTGCCAGCACTGTCAAATCGCACTGGTGTGAAACAGGGCTTAACCACTTAAGCCCCGGAAGATTTTACCCCCATTCCGACCAGGGGGTATTTTGCGATTCGGCACTGCGTGACTTTAACGGAGAATTGCGCGGTCGTGCGACGCTGTACCTAAACGAATTTGGCGTCCTTTTTTTCCCACAAACAGAGCTTTCTTTTGGCGGTATTTGATCACCTGTGCGATTTTTTGATCACGCGCTATAAACAAAAAAAGAGCGTCCATTTTGCAAAAATAGCAATATTTTTCCCTTTTTTTTATATGAAATTCCCCCCAAAAAAAATGTAAAAATCAAAATTTTTTAAAATTTTCGGCCAATTTGTTTTATGCTACCTATGTTTGGTAAAAAAAAATCGCAAAAAGCGTATTTTGATTGGTTTGCGCAAAAGTTATTGCGTTTACTAACTAAGGGAAAGATTTTTGTCATTTTTGTTGTTTTTTTTTTAACACGTAATGGCGGCGATCTGCGATTTTTTTGCGGTACTGCGACATTGCGGCGGACAGATCGGACCCTTGACTGACATTTTTGACAATTTTGGGGTTACCAGTGACATTTCTACAGTAATCAGTGCTATACATATGCACTGTTACTGTAAAAATACACTGGTAGTGAAGGGGTTAACTTTATTTGAGAGGGAGGGGCTGTGTGTGTCCCTAGGGGCGTGATTCTAACTGTGATTGGCTGGGGCTTCAGCTGTATGCAGAGTGATCAACGGATCTACATAGTAGATCCAGATGATCAGCTCTCATACAGCGAGGAGAATGACAGGCAGCTTGTTTACACAAGCTGCCTGACTTTCTCCCTCTCCCCCGCCGATCGCAGAGTGGCCGGCGGACATCGGGTCCGCCGGTCACACGCGCGGGGGGGTCCGTGACCACTCGGGAGCGGGAGCGCGCCTCCGGGGGCGCGCGCTCGCTCCCTAGACCCTCACAAGCTAGTGACGTAGCCCTACGTCACTTTGCCTGTGAGGGGCTGACCGCCGACGTAGATAGTCGTGCGGCGGTCGGCAAGTGGTTAAAGTAATTTATTTTATTGATAATAAAAGTGTTCAGTATTTTTGTTTGAACATGGAGTACTGGTGATATCTTGAATTAGGACTTATGTTCTGATGGCACCATCCGCCATAGCACCATTTTGAAATTGGGTCTGATTGCTTTACGGAGCACCCTGCATTTTTTATGTGCCCGGGAACTGATTCTTCCTAAAGTGTTAATTCTCTGACAAGTTAAAGCAGAGTTCCAGTCATTTTTTGTGCTTACTAAAAGTCAGCAGCTACAAAAAGTGTAGCTGCTGACTTTTAATAAACACACACTTATCTGTCCCACGATCCAGCCATGCACTCACCCCAGCCAGTTTCACCCGGTGTCTTCCCTGGGCGGCCCCAGCATCTTTACTATGGGTACTACGGGTGCCCACTGAGCATGCATGAGCAGGGCTGCACTCTGTGACTGGTCCGATGTCTTCTTGGACCGGTCATGTGTCCCAGAAGACTTCGGGAGGGGGGTGAGGAAAACTTCTGATCGCCTAAGGCGCCTGGAATGGAAGTGGGTGCAGGTACCTGTCAAAATCAGGTTCCGGCCCCCCTTACTTCCCAAAAGCTCAGTTTCACAAACAGGAATTGGGGAAGAGGCCCTGATGCAGAACTTCTCCTTTTGGGTGGAGCTCCGCTTTAAGAGGCATATTGCAAGTAAATAAAAAAAACACTTATAAAAAAGGAAAAATTTTAAAGCGGAGCATCACTCAAAAGAGGAAGTTCCGCTTTAAGGCCTCCTCCCCCACTCCGGTTTGTGAAATGGAGCTTTTGGTGAAGAGGGGGGAAGTGGGTACTGGCTCCCACTTCCGCTTCGACCACCTAGGCGACCGGAAGCTGAAGTTCTTCTCCCCCCCTACCCACCCTTCATCTTCTGGCACACATGACAGGTCCCAGAAGACTGCGGGACCATTCACAGTGGGCAGCACCACTTGCGCATGCGCAGTGGACACCCAGCTGTTAAGCCACACGCTTTCATAGCCTGGTGCCCATTGTAAAGATGCCAGCACTGGGGAGAGAGGACACAGGGTGAAAACGGCTGCACCGAGCACAGCTCTCGATTGTGGGACAGGTGAGTGACTGTTTATTAACGACTTGCCAAAAGCCCCACGCAGATTTACTGCGGCAGGGCGGTTCGGCTGCGCATAATCACGCAGATCACAGCGGGAGCCAGACCGCGGGAGTTTTAAATTGTTTTATTGGGAATGTTTTATAGCAGAAAGTAAAAAATATTGTTTTTCAAAATTGTCGCTATTTTTATGTTTATATAGCAAATTCTAGAAACAGCAGAAGTGATCAAATACCACCAAAGGAAAGCACTATTTGTGGGGAAAAAAAGGACATCGATTTTATTTAGTTACAGTGTCACAGGACCGCGCAATTGTTAGTTAACCACTTTACCACTGGTCACTGAGCTGCTACTGCGGCAAAGTGGCTCGTTAAGGTCTGGCGAGGTAGACCTACGTCACCAGACTCTCCCCTCTCTCTCACCAGGCTCGCTCCCACTGTATTCAGACACAGCGGGAGTCGGGCCAGGGGAGGAGAGGCAGTGATCACCGCCACTCTTCCCCGATCGCCGGGGATCGAGTGAGGAAATCCGCCCGCTTGTGCAAACAAAGTGGGCGGATCTCCTCTGTGACAGACAGTGACAGATTACAGGATTCAGCATAGCTGAACCTGCGATCTGTGTCTGTGTCACACAACCCCCTCCACCCACACACGTCAGTAAGCATGAGGCATACATTTAACCTCTTGATCACCAATAAAGTTAACCCCTTCCCTGCCAGTGTCATTATTACAGTAACAGTGCATATTTATAGCACTGATTACTGTAGTAATGTCACTTGTACCCCCAAAAGTGTCAAAAATGTCAGTTAGGGGTCCGATCTGTCTGCCGCAATGTCGCAGTCCCGCAAAAAAAAAAAAAAAATCGCAGATCGCCGCCATTACTAGTAAAAAAAAAAATAAACAACAAAAATGACAAATCTTTCCCGTAGTTAGTAAGCGCAATAACTTTTGCGCAAACCAGTCAAAATACGCTTATTGTGATTTTTTTTACCAAAAATATGTAGCAGAAAACAAATTGGCCTAAAATGTTAAAAAATTTTGATTTAGAAATTTTTTTTGGGAATGTTATATATCAGAATGTAAAAAATATTGTTTTTTTTATTCAAAATTGTCGCTCTTTTTTTCAAAAATTTAAAATTGCACAGGTGATCAAATACCACCAAAAGAAATCTCTATTTGTGGGGAAAAAAAGGACATATATTTAATTTGGGTACAGTGTCGCACGACCGCGCAATTGTCCTTTAAAGTAACGCAGTGCCAAATCACAAAATATAGCCTGGTCAGGAATGGGGTAAAATCTTCCGGTCTTAAAGTGGTTAAAAATACGATCATTGAGAATTTTGTGGTCAAAGACGTGTAGCTAAATACATTTTGGCCTAAATATATGTCAAAAATTGAATATATTGGATATTTTTTAACTGTCAAAGTAGAAAATGTCAATTTTTTCGCAAAATTTTCGCTCTTTTTTTATTAATATCGCAAAAAATGAAAAGCGCAGAGGTGATCAAATACCACCAAAAGAAAGCTCTGTTTGTGGGAAAAAAGGACGTAAATTTCGTTTGGGTACGTCGTTGCATGACCCCGCAATTGTCAGTTAAATTCGCGCAGTGCCAAGTTTCAAAAAGTGGCCTGGACGTTAGGCAGGAAAATCCTCCGGGGCTAAAGAGGTTAAAGTAACGCAGTGCCGAATCGCAAAAAATGGCTTGGTCATTAAGGGGGTAAAACCTTCCAGAGCTGAAGTGGTTAAAGTCAGCAGGTGCTGTTTTTGTAGCTGCTGATTTTTTTTTTTTTTTTTTTACACATGAGGCTGGAGAACTGCTTTAAGTTGGTGAATGGATCTCTAACAACAAACCTGAAGAACCCTAGTGGCATTCTATAGGTATTATGGATAGGTAACACAGACACCTTTCTTTTAAAGGAAAAACAACCCTTTTTGTTCAACTTGCTTTTTTATGGTGCCCCATAACTGCCAGAAATCACATAGAAAAGTGGTTTCAAAACAAGTTTGCTACATAAGCTGTGCTGTCAATAATTATAATGCAATACAGGTTGGACATGCACCGAACCAAAGTAGAATATTAACTGCTATCTTGCTGCAGGGAAATAATGCATATATTTTACAGGCTGTATTTACAGATTTCAACAGTTTCACATTACATCCTACTTTTTTAATGAGGTTCTTCTTTAATACTCTGAGGTCAAGACTGAATTTCAACTATCAACCCAAAAAGCCACTGCTATTGTGTTTTAAATCAGTGTACATAAAATATTATTATACTGTGCTATATGTGTGTTTATTTCTGACAAATTACAAAGAAATAAATATGATAATAAAAAGGTAAGAACACAAATTCTGCTTCCTTTTAATGTGGCTTTCTTAGGTTTTATGGCCTTTCCTCAAACATTTTTCACAATTTAGGTTGTATCAAAGTCAGACTCCAAAGTTGCACTGAAAGTCGCGGGACTTGGAGTCAGGCTAGTGTGAACCGAGCCTAAAGGCCCGTACACACAAGTCGAAATTCGGCCGGGAATTTTCATCCGACGACCGATCTGACGATTTTCGGCTTGTTAGTATGATGCTTCCGACAACCGACTCCGACTTTTCGGCCGAAAAAAATCCTGGTGTGCAGGCTATAAAATTTTTGTCCTCCGTCAAAACACGTCTGATTTTCGTGCAGTCAGTACAGATTTCGACAGGGAAAAATCTTATGAGCAAGACTGGGCATGCTCAGAGAAGAAAGAACACAAAGAAAGCAAACCAACACATGACATCACTTCTGAAGTAGAATTTTGTCGTGCAGGAAAATTCGTGTGCAGTCTAGGCACATTCCAACCAACAAAACACCACTCTGGACAAAAGATGGACGACCGGTCGGCGGAAATTCATTGCGTGTGTACTAGGCTTTAAAGCGGAGTTCCGGGCAGAAAAACGTTTTTTTCCTGAACATACCCCCGGGACAGTCAGGGCTAGCACATTCCACAATGGCTAGCCTCTGATCTGTCCCGCTTCGCACTTACCTTTTAGAAGAAATACTTACTTAGAAATTTTCTTCCACAGCGTTTCCATCTCGGTTGTGGGCAGCTGAAGCCAGCGCGGTCCTCTTCTCTGTCTTCTTCCGCGTCTTCGTGTCCCAGAATGCACTGCACCGGCCCCTCTCGTCACTTCCGGTGCGGCACCGCATTCCTAAACAGCTTCTGGGCATGCCCAGAAGCTGTTTAGCAGGGGAATGCGGCGTCGCCCGGAAATGACGAGCGGGGCCGGTGCGGCGCATTGATCCCTGGGAGCTATGACGTTTAGCTCCCAGGAATCATCGCGAGGCAGGAAGTGACGGGGTGAGCCTCGGCGCTGGAGGAGGAAGCTGTCATAGGTGAGTATTTACGATCTTCAATAAAAAGGTGAGTAAACAAAAAAAAAAAAAATAACTATCCAATTCCTTTTCAGGTGCGGCATACCTAGTGGAGGGGCACAAAAAAAAAAAATCTTTTTTGTGCCCGGAACTCCGCTTTAAGCTGGATACACACTATACAACTTTTGTTGTTAGATTTCCTTTAGATTTACCTTCAACTATGTAGTGCAAGGGCCTGAGTGATTGCATACAAATTAAAAGTGTTTAGATTTGACCTCATATTTTATGGTTTTGGTAAATCTAAAGGAAAAAATCTAAAGACAATTGTATAGTGTATATGGCCCATTAGCCTGGGTTCACACGATGCGGTGTAAATTCAATGCGGATTCGGCACCGCATATAAATCACAACCCGTCCATGCGAACTGATTGCTGAATGTTAAGTTAACCACACCCCGCAATCGATTTGCTAAACACAGAATTGGATTGCTCGGGTGTTCTGGTGCGAATGCGGTGCAATTTGAGCCATACAAATCCATGGGTCAAATTGCACCCCAGAGATGATGCATTTATTTTGTACAGGAATGTGCTGTAAATTCTGTGCGAATTACATGCGGTGTCCCGAACCGCAACAGTATGAACCCGGGCTTAGTGGAAGATGGAAAATTTATAGCCAAAATAAGTTGCAGCTCTTTTATACTTTTTGTCTTGTGTATATGCAAAACTCCCCAAAGAACATTCGATTTTTAGAGGCTACCTTTTGAACCACGCAATGCTTTGCAGGCTCCTATGCAAAAAAAAAAATAAATAAAATAAATATTAGTAATAAATGCATATTCTTCTGCTACAAATATATATGTATTTATTGTTTTCCTGTGAAAGGTGGATTTAGCCTTTAACTTTCTGTAACCAATACATTTTTCTGATGAATTTTAGATGCATTACTTGCCCGATACCTTAAATCGTGTGAGATACAACAGGTTGTAGCCAGGAACTACAACCAATTAAACAATAGGATTAGGGAAGTCAGAATCTCTATGTAATGTAGACCTAAGGTAATATCGATAATTAAAGAATAATAATACCGTAATATAAAACTCTTCTGGCATGACCCTAGTGTGAGCTTTCATTTCTCGTTATCTCCTGTGAGTGTAGTCAGATAAGATGTGAGAAACCACTCCTTCCTCTCTAGCTCTGCAACACAGGGGAAGTGTTTGAACATTGCTCATCTCAGCAACACTTTAACTCTTTACTGACAAGGCATTTTCCTTTACAAAGCCAATTAATATTCATAGCAGCATATTGAAGCTAGTAGCAGAAGGAAGGATGCTGGGCCTCAAAAGGACATACCAGAAACAAACATCTTGGCTCCTCTCCTGACCACAACTTCTTTCCTCTCTCTCTTAAAAAACCCTAATTATGCTGACCTAAATATGTAATTCACATATGACTAATGTCACCGTCTTTGTGTAAAAATTATAATATGCATCTTCATTTTTTACCTCATCTATAAAAAAGTAATTCACTTATGTTTCAATGTTTTTTATTATGAAAATCTTCCTGATTAAACAATGAACATCAGCGATTATAATTTTTTACAGAGAATTAAGTGATTATCACATAAGTTCTGTGCACTTTTGACAAACTCCACTAAACAATTTAATCAAAAAGTAATTCACTTAGACCAAGTAGGCTCACCAGAGAGGTGAGAGACAATACCACCAAAGCCCTTAACATTATACGAGGGTTCTTCAAAAAGTTTCTGTACTTTTTTTTTATAGGTTTCGCAGCAATCTTCACCACTGCGTGACAACTCTTAACCACTTGCCGACTGCTCACAGTAATCCTAATGCGGCAGTGCGGCTCACCTGGGTCCAGCGACGTAGACCTACGTCGCTGGAGTTCATGTGATTCATGTTCATGTTTAGACACAGCGGGAGTCGGGCCTGGGGAGGAGAGGCGGCGATTGCTGCCTCCCTCCCCCGGTCATCGTGGAAACGTTGAGAAGACCCGCCTGCTTATGTAAACAAAGCAGACGGATCTTCTCAGTGACAGACAGGAGGAAATCACAGGATTCAGCATAGCTGAACCTGCGATCTCTGTCTCTGTCACAGAACCCCCCCACACACATCAGTACGCATGAGGCATACATTTAACCCCTTGATCACCAACAGTGTTAACCCCTTCCCTGTCAGTGTCATTATTACAGTAACAGTGCATATTGTTAGCACTGATTACTGTAGTAATGTCACTGGTCCCCCCAAAAGTGTCAAAAATGTCAGTTAGGGGTCCGATCTGTCCACCGCAATGTCGGAGTCCCGCAAAAAAAAAAAAAAATCGCACATCGCCGCCATTACTAGTAAAAAAATAAAAAAAAACAATAAAAACGACAAATCTTTCCCATAGTTAGTAAGCCCGATAACTTTTGCGCAAACCAATCAAAATACACTTATTGCGATTTTTTACCAAAAATATGTAGCTGAAAACAAATTGACCTAAAATGTTAAAAAAATTAAGATTTTTTTTTTAAAAAATTGGGAATGTTATATAGCAGAATGTGAAAACTATTTTTTTTGTTTATAGCGCAAAAAATAAAAATTGCACAGGTGATCAAATACCACAAAAAGAAAGCTCTATTTCTGGTAAAAAAAGAGGGCGTAAATTTCATTTGGGTACAGCGTCGCACGACCGCGCAATTGTCCGTTAAAGTAACGCAGTGCCGAATCGCAAAATAGGGCCTGGTCAGGAAGTGGGTCAAAACTTCCGGTCTTTAAGTGGTTAAACTGCAAGGTCAGCCAGCTTATAAAGCCCCGTACACACGCGTCGAAAATTGGCAGGGAATTTTCGTTCGATGACCAATCTGCCGATTTTCGCCTTGTTAGTATGATGCTTCTGACAACCAAAACCGACTTTTCGGCCGAAAAAAATCTGGTGTGCAGACTATAAAATTTTTGTTGGCCGTCAACACAACGGCCGATTTTCGTGCAGTCCGTACAGATTTCGACAGGGAAAAATCTGATGAGCAAGTCTGGGCATGCTCAGTGAAGAAAGAACACAAAGAAAGCAACCCAACACATGACATCACTTCTGAAGTAGAATTTTGTTGGGCGAGAAAATTCGTGTGCAGTCTAGGCACATTCCAACCAACAAAACACAACTCTGGACAAAAGACGGACGATCGGTCGGCCGATAATCGGTGCGTGTGTACGGGGCTTAAGAAAGATTGGTTGCATGAAACTCTGAGGTGACCCATTGCTACTCCTCCCGCCCTCACCATGACGAACAAAAATAAAAAAATTAAAAAATTGTTTGAAGACCCCCTCGTACACATGGGCCTTCCTTGAACACCATGGGTCTCCACAGACACATTTAAATGATCTTTGACACACTTAGGTCTGGAGGTAATAGGCTTAGGCCCCCACATGCTAATGTGGATACTATTCTCTGACTCTCTTCCTGTCCACTTGAGAGTTTTGTTTTTCCTATCTTTGCACTCTATTCCAGTCAATCAACAAAAGTCAGAGTAAATAGGTTTCTACCTGATCCTTTTCCCATTAAGAAAGGGACATGACAGAGATGCCTCCTGTCCCCTTTTAACCCCTGAGACTGGAACCGCTCTTAAGTACCATCAAGGACAACCCCTTCATATACAGAATTTAACTTGGCCAGTGACAACATAAAGGTTACTGCATATGTGGATTATCCTTTAATTATCTTAAACTTCCCAGACATATCCTTTCCCAACCTTCTTTTTAAGTTTTGGAGGTGCAACAACCTCTCAAACCTCCACATAAACTGTCAAACATCTAAAGCTAAGGACCACCCTCCATAGAATCCAGCAAGACCCGTTTAAATGGACTGGGTCCATTAAATACTTAGGGATGCTCATTGTGGATTCCTCCCATTCATTCAAAGAATTTGTCAAGATCTGGTCACTGTGAACTTTCTTCTGGATGATTTAATACATTAGAAAACAGGCTCCTGTAGCCTCTCCAAACACTTCCCATAAATATTCAACAATCCTTGACTTTGAATAAATTTACATAGGCCAACAAACCAGCCACAATTCAAGATACCATCCTGTGTACAATTAAACAGGAGGGTGGACTGGCTCTTCAAGATATCCAGCTCTACCATACAGCAGAACACCTTTTGCAGATGATTGGTCTAGGCATGAAGGGACCAAACTCTGGGTAACTGCTGAGCTGAGCAGGATAGGTCACCATCCCTCTCCCTACCCTTCCCTGGTATACAGATTCACTCCTTCAGTTAAAAAATATCACTCCACATAAGGAACTACCTGGGCATTTTCCCAGAAAGTCTTTCCAAAAAAATACTCCTCCTCATATCTGTTCCCGCTATTCCCATTTGTTAGGAACACCAGGTTACCATTTGGGCTTTCTGAGCACACCTTTATCTCACTCAGGGATGGAGGTAGATTAATTTTATCAACTGGCCTTTTATCTTCCTGACCTACAAGTTCAGATGTTTCCTCAGACCCTGACCTCACAGCTATGGGACACTAGCATTGGAGACAACTATCAAATTTCTCTTCTTCCTTGCCCAAAGCTATGGCCTTCCTCCTCTTATGTCCCCCTCTGGCAGGGGTGTGCAAAAAGGGGACCAGATTACTATTCTCTTTCTTTATGTTTCAAACTATTGCTTCAGATCATCGACCTGGATTCCCTGCTCCCATTTTTTGCACCGGAAGAGAAAACATAACTCTTTGCTTTATCCCCTAGATCCCCCATAAGCAACTAATTCAAAGAGTTAGGATATAAAAACATAACAAGGCAACCTGTCATTATTTAGTACAGGTTGAGCAGCAGCAGATGTCCGCAACCACCTTTTAACCCAGCAACATGTATCCGCTGATTCTCGCCGCTGTCCATGTCTATTGTTCACATGAAGGAGGCCTAATTGTCTCTAGATCAGCCTCCTGTGATCCCATGTATGACAGCCCTGAGAGCTGTATGAGCCAATCAGGCTTCACAGGAAGAGGAATCAGCTGCTTCTTCAGTTACCAATCAGCCTGCTGGGGTGGGTTTTGATCAATGTTCTTGAACAAGTTGTGGCTTTGTTACAGCAGAAGTTGAGAATCTGGCTGTGCTGCCTGGATCAAAGTCAAGGCTGAGCAAAATAACAAATGCTTTCGGCAGGAAAAATACACTACTCAAAACAATTAAAAGGAACACTTTGAAAACACATCAGATCTCAATGGGGAACAAATATAATGTGTATATCTATACTGATGGAAAGGATGCCACAACATTTGATGGAAATGAAAATTATCAAACTACAGAGTGCTGAATTCAAAGACACCCAAAAAAATCAAAGTGAAGAAATTATTCAGCAGGCTAGTCCATTTTGCTGAAATTTCATTGCAGCAACTCAAAATGGTACTCAGTAGTTTCTTTGGCCCCAACATGCTTCTATGCATGCCTGACAACATCAGGGAATGCTCCTAATGAGATGACAGATGGTGACCTTGGATATTTCCTCCCAGATCTGGACCAGGGCATCACTGAGCTCCTGAACAGACTGAGGTGCAACCTGGCGTAATCGGATGGACCAAAACACAATGTCCCAGAGGTGTTCTATTTGATTTTGGTCAGGTGAGTGTGGGGGCCATTCAATGGTATCAATTCCTTCACTCTCCAGGAACTGGCTGCATACTCTACACACATGAGGAAGGGCACTAGGGAGGAACCCAGGACCCACTTCAGCAGCATAGGGTCTGACAATGAGTCCAAGGAATTCATCCTGATACCTAATGGCAGTCAGGGTGCCATTGTCCAGCCTGTAGAGGTCTGTAAATCCCTCCATGGCTATGCCTCCCCAAACCATCACTGACCCACCACCAAACTGGGTATGCTGAATGATATTACAGGCAGTCTACCATTCTCCACGGCTTCTACAGACCTTTTCACGTCTGTCACGTGCTCAGTGTGAACCTGCTCTCATCTGTGAAAAACACAGGGCGCAAGTGGCGGACCTGACAATTCTGGTGTACAATAGCAAATGTCAATTGAGCCTCATGGTGCCGGGCAGTGAGCACAGGGCCCACTAGAGGATGATGGGCCCTAAGGCCACCCTCACAAAGTCTGTTTCTGATTGTTTGGTCAGAGACATTCACACCAGTGGCCTGCTGGAGGTCATTTTGTAGGGCTCTGGCAATGCCCATCCTGTTCCTTCTTGCACAAAAGAGCAGATACTGGTCCTGCTGATGGGTTAAGACCCTGTACAGCTCTCCGAGAGTAACTGCCTGTCTCCTG
Organism: Pelophylax lessonae; assembly: GCF_965119305.1. Classification (NCBI taxonomy): domain Eukaryota; kingdom Metazoa; phylum Chordata; class Amphibia; order Anura; family Ranidae; genus Pelophylax; species Pelophylax lessonae. The sequence continues at coordinate 164,827,245 of NC_138769.1, forward strand.
GTTGTTGGTTCATAGTCATCACCTGGCTTTCTATATATTTACAACCCTAAGTGAAGTGCAACACTATTATGTGATATTTTATTAATTCATAAAAAATCAACTTCTGTGATTCTTAGTACATGCAAAAAATGAAAAAAACATAATGGGAAAAAAATAAAAATAAAATATAAGATGTACAGTCCAGAACATTATGGTAAAAACATAAGTTGCTAGAAAATGCAATGACAGTAATAAACAGCTATCTTCGCTTCTTCAAGTGACCTGTGCACCTCCACCAACCAGGTGAAAAACCTGCTCACCTCAAGCAAACGTAAACAGGCTCATCTGTATTACCCACATGGCAGTAATAACAAACTCAGCATACACTCCACAGTTCTCCTCAGACTCAAGATAGGTAAACCCTCCAAATGTGCTCATGTGTCATCAAACATAAATCATGTAAGCAGACCTACTGAAGAAGCCCAGTCGCAGGGCGCAACGCATTTAGGAGGAAGGAGCCGAGCCTGTGATGTCACACTGCCACCATCTTAGTGTGTAGTGGTGAGTAGGCTGATGACTACACTAACTAAGCGCATTGTTACTTTTATCCTGTGCGTGTTTTATATCTGCTAAGGTGTTTTAATAAATAACTTAGAAATGGAGAGCACTATGTTTTTGCCTTTCTGTTCCAAATGATTTATGACACATGAGTCAATTTGGAACCAGAGGGTTTATCCATCCTGAGTCTAAAAGGGAAATGTGGAGAGTCTGCCAAGTTCTTGATAACTTCCGTTTGGATGATACAAATGAACCTGTTTTGAGTTTGCTTGAGGTGAGCAGGTTTTTCACCTTGTTGGTGGAGGTGCACAGGTCACTTGAAGGAGAAAAAATAGCTGGCCATTTGCGCTTGGGGGTACTGGACTGTACATATTTTTGATTTTTTTCCCCACTGTATTTTTTTTCTTTTTTTTGCATTGACTAAGAGTTGTAGAAATTTATTTTTTATGCTTTCAGCCATATGTATGAATTGATGGTATATGACATAATAGTTTTGCACTTCACTAAGAACTGTAAATGTATTCTTTAGAAGAAGGTGTTGTGGAATCACCTCACAGTGTTATAGCTGGCAACACATTTATATATTTTTTATTAATGTTTGTATAGTTATTAGGAGATGGTGTAGGTTGCACTGATTGTGATATAGTAATTATTGACCTGGCTTCTTATATGTCTTGGATACTCCAACACAGAGACATCCCTGCCATAATATATGACTCTTCCTGTCCACTTGAGAGTTTTGCTTTTTGCTATCATGGCACTTTCTAGCACTTTATGTTGTTTTTTTCATAATAATAATACTGTAAGATTCTAACTGCGAGAGTTAGACTTGTCTCATAATGGCCACAACAAGCATAAAGACCCAGTAATGTGGAAGTAAATGCAAATTTAAGTCTGCTTAAAAGTGTTGCCTCCCCACTTCTCAAACCTATGCTGCATACTATTGGTAAAAGTGATCAGTGTAAATACCTTTTTTTTTAAATTAGCTTTGCTGTAGTCATGCGATCAGAAAGCTACAGCTCCCCTGTGCCATCAAGCAGCTGCTGCCTGGAATGGGAGGGAGCGCAGACAACGGGGGAGCAATGAAATCTGTCTCTCTGAATGCAGCCCTGTTGTTCAGCACTCCCTGTTAAGGAGGTGGCATAGTTTTTTGATCACATTTGATTAAACAAAAGACCTTTACTCTGATCTCTTTTACAAATGTTATGCAGACCTATATTTGCCTTTACTTCCACTTTGAGCACAGAGATCTCACAAATGGAGTCCCCAAGAGATATAAGAAACTTTCCAACATCTACTAGAAACTGAAAGTCTCTATAAGATGTGAAATTCACCAGAAGCCATATTTGACAAGCTACTCTAAAGAAATGGCGAGCACACAAGTACGTTAGAACTTTTTTTTTTTCAATCAATTTATTTGGAACCAAAGATGAGACAGGGGACTCAGACTCATGTACCCACAACCACAAGTCAAAAAATATGTCAGGGAAGAGAGATAAAAGTAGGGCATGCTCTACTTTTATACTCCTTTCTCCCTTATCTGTATATGTCATGTAGCCATGGGCAAAGTTTATTACATACAGGTTAATGATCCATGTGTCATCTCTGTCCTACCTCTGGTTTACCAGAACTACCACAGATGAAGTCGGTTGTTGGGTTCATAAATACACTGCTCAAAAAAAATAAATAAAGGAACACCTTTTAATCAGAGTATAGCATCAAGTCCATTAAACTTGGGATATTGATCTGGTCAGTTAAGTAGCAGAGCGGGTTGTTAATCAGTTTCAGCTGCTATGGTGTTAATTCAATTAACAACAGGTTCACTAAATGGGCAACAATGAGGCGACCTCCAAAACAAGAATGGTTTTACAGGTGGGGCCACTGACATTTTTTTCCCTACTGTTTTTAACTAGTTTTGCATTTGGCTAGGATCAGTGTCACTACTGGTTGCATGAGGCGATACCTGGACCCTATAGAGGTTGCATTGGCACTCCAACTCCTTCAGGATGGCACATCAATACATGCTATTGCCAGAAAGTTTGCGGTGTCTCCCAGCACAGTCTCAAGAGCATGGAGGGGATTCCAGGAGACAGGCAGTTACTCTAGAAGAGCTGGACAGGGCCCTAGAAGGCCATTAACCACTTGCCGACTGCCTACAACGATTTATAATCGGCAGTCAGCCACTCACAGGCAAAGTGACGTAGATCTACGTCGCTAGCCTGTAAGGGTCTAGGGAGCGAAAGCACGCGCGCCCCCAGAGGCGCGGTCACGGACCCCCCCCGCGCGTGTGACCGGCGGACCCGATGTCCGCCGCTCACTCTGCGATCGCCGCTGCAGAGGGAGAAAGTCAGGTGGCTAGTTTAAACAAGCCGCCTGTCATTCTCCCCTGTGTAGAAACAATGATCACACGGTTCTACTATGTAGGACCGTTGATCATTGTTCCTACAGCCCAAGCCACAGCCAATCACAGTTAGAATCACGCCCCTAGGGACACACACAGCCCCTCCCTCTCAAAAAAAAGTTAACCCCTTCACTGCCAGTGTAATTTTACAGTAACAGTGCATATGTATAGCACTAATTACTGTAGAAATATCACTGGTAACCCCAAAAGTGTCAAAAATGTCAGTCAAGGGTCCGATCTGTCCGCCCCAATGTCGCAGTCCCGCAAAAAAAAAAATCGCAGATCGCCGCCATTACGCGTTAAAAAAAAAACAACAAAAATGACAAAAATCTTTCCCTTTGTTAGTAAACGCGATAAATGTTGCGCAAACCAATCAAAATACGCTTTTTGCGATTTTTTTTCCCAAACATATGTAGCATAAAACAAATTGGCAGAAAATGTTAAAAAATTTTGATTTTTACATTTTTTTTGGGGAATTTCATATAAAAATATGTGAAAAATATTGCTATTTTTGCAAAATTGACGCTCTTTTTTTGTTTATAGCGCATGATCAAAAAATCGCACAGGTGATCAAATACCACCAAAAGAAAGCTCTGTTTGTGGGAAAAAAAAAGGACGTCAAATTCGTTTAGGTACAGCGTCCCACGGCCGCGCAATTGTCCGTTAAAGTCACGCAGTGCCGAATCGCAAAATACCCCCTGGTCAGGAAGGGGGTAAAATCTTCCGGGGCTTAAGTGGTTAAAGCGAATTTCCGGCCTATTTTGCAACTTTAGTGATTCCTGGAGTGCTCGCTATGCTGATCAACAATTGGGCATTTTCAGGGGTCCCTTACCTTATTTTCATGGCATTTTTGATTGTACTTTCTCCTTCTCCCCCCTCTGTGGCTGCGGCCACCGACATCACTTCCACCTTTGCATTGCATCCTGGGAGCTGTTTGTTTTCACTCCCAGGAGGCGGGAATCAGGAAGAACACCCAGAACACTCCCTGGAATCAGGAAGAAGGACACAGCAGATTACACTGCGGCTTCAGATGCCCACATCCAAGATGGCCACGCTCAGACAGCATTTTAAAAGTAAGATTTTGACTAAAATCCAATACTATATACCTTGTAAGTATGAGAATAGCGGTTCTGTAAAGGGCGATGGATTAGTATTATAGGGGTATTTTTAGGTATAAAAGGTATTTGAGGCCGGAACTCCGCTTTAACCCACCAGCAGGACCAGTATCTGCTCCTTTGTACAAGGAGGAACAGGATGAGCATTACCAGAGCCCTACAAAACGAAATCCAGCAGGCCACTGGTGTGAATGTCTCTAACCAAACAATCAGAACCAGACTTCATCAGGGTGGCCTGGGGGCCCGACGTCAAGCTCGATTGGCATTTGCCATTTAACACCAGAATTGAAATTGAAATGATCGGTTTAGTGGTGGTTAGGTGATGGTCAGGGGAGGCATATCCATGGAGGGATGCACAGACCTCTACAGGCTAGAAAATGGCACCCTGACTGCCATTAGGATAAAATCCTTGGACCCATTGTCAGACCCTATGCTGGTGCAGTGAGTCCTGGGTTCCTTCTCATGCACGACAATGCCCGGCCTCATGTTGCCAGAGTATGCAGCCAGTTTCTGGAGAATGTAGGAACTGATACCATTGAATAGCTCCCACGCTCGTCTGACTTAAATCCTATAGAACACCTCTGGGACATTATGTTTCGGTCCATCCAACACTGCCAGGTTGCACCTCAGTCTGTTCAGGAGCTCAGTAATGCTCTGGTCCAGATCTAGGAGGAAATACCCCAAGACATCATCCATCGTCTCATTAGGAGCATGCCCTGACGTTGAGGTATGCATAGAAGCATGCGGGGGCCATACTGAGTACCATTTTGAGTTGGTGCAATGAAATTTCAGCAAAATGGATAAGCCTGCTGCATAATTTTTTCCCTTTGATTTTTGGGGTGTCTTTGAATTCAGCCCTCTGTAGGTTGATTTTAATTTCCATCAAATGATGTGGCATCCTTTGGTTCCTAACACATTACCCAATCCATATCAGTATAGATATGCAGCATGATATTTTTCCCCGTTGAGATCTGATGTGTTTTCAAAGTGTTCCTTTAATTTCTTTGAGCAGTGAATACTCAGCTCAGCCTATTAAACCCTAAAGATCATATACAGATGCATCTCATAAAATTAGAATATCATCAAAAAGGTAATTTATTTTAGTAATTCAATTAAAAAAGTGAAACTCATATTTTATATAGATACATTACACACAGAGTGATACATTTCTGTCCCCCCCGGGACCCGGCGAGCACGGACACTCCCGTGTGTGTGCCCCCGGGGGCGTGCGGAAGCGCGATTCTGGGAGGACGTCCATGTACGCCCTCCCAGAACTAGAAGACCCCACTGCAGCTGTTTTTTGACCATGGGCCGGTCGGGAAGCGGTTAAACAAGGCATTGGTACTTTTGCCAGTGTGGGCAGGTACCAAGTCCTGCTGGAAAAAAAATTAAAGTCTCCATAAAGCTGGTCAGCAGAGAGAAGCATAAAGTGCTCTAGAATTTCCTGGTAGAGGGCTGCACTGATTTTGGACTTGTTTGACATGGCTCCCCAAATCATCACGCCATGTGGAAAAACTGTATTTTTTACTTACCGTAAAAAATCCTTTCCTCTGAAGTTCATTGACAGATGCAGCTTCATATCTTCTTGACCATTGGGTTATACTGCCCCCTACAGGAGTGGGACACTAGGCAGGAAAAAGCTTTACCACGCCTATGGGACTGTCCCTGCATGCAAATCCCCACACACTCTGCTATAGCCCTCAGTTTTGTTGCAGGCAGTGTTTTAGAAGACCACAACCCCCATTCCACTCATAAATAGAGGGGCGGATGCTGCGTCTGTCAATTAACTTCAGAGAAAAGGATTTTTACGGTAAGTCAAAAATCCAGTTTTCTCTACTGTTCTTGACCATTGGGACGTCCCAAAGCAGTATTTGCATGAGGGGTGGTTAAAAACAATGCAAAAAAGAATGTAATTTGCCAAGGCTAAACGTAGTCAACCCAGTAACATGGAGCTCAACCAGGAACAACTGGAGCTCGCCCAGAAAAAACATACACCCTCAAAGAGAAAAAAATTCTCTTTTAGACAGCAGCCTGCAAAACCTTGCAGCCAAAAGAGGCATCCAAAGATGCCAACACATCTACTTTGTAGAAATTTTGTGAATGTGTGCACTGACGACCAAGTTGCCGCCTTGCAAACTTGCATCACTGATGCCCTATGGTGAAAAGCCCAGGTAGCGCTCAGCGCCCTAGTAGAGTGCGCCTTCACAGGGAAAGGAAGAACCTGACCCTTCAGAGAATAAGCCTGAACTACCGTCTGTCTGATCCCTCTAGATATGGTCGCAGCAGATGCAGCCAATCCTTTACGTGATCCTTCAGTAAGGACAAATAGAGCATCTGATTTTCTGAACGACTCAGAAGCCACCAGGTAGACTCTAATTGTTTGCACCACATCTAAAGAATGCAATGCAATTTCCTTGGAATGCTTGGGCTTAGGACAAGGTGAAGGCAGCACAATATCTTCATTTAAATTAAAACCAGAAACCACCTTAAGAAGAAAAGACTGATTAGGTTGGAGTACCACTTTATCTCTATGGACTACCAAATAGGGTGAGGGGCAGGACAACACTGCCAACTCAGATACTCTGCGGGCAGAAGTAATAGCCACTAAAAAGGCAACCTTCTGAGACAAGTTAAGCATAGGAATCTCCCTAATGTTCTCAAAACCGAGGTTTTTGAAGAACAGATTAAGATCCCACTGAGGTAGCGGGGATTGCCTCGGGGGAGTCATGTGGCGAACCCCCTGAATAAAAAAGCGAATCAGGGCATGCGTAGATAAAGGGCATTGTAAAAACACAGACAAATCTGACACTTGGCCTTTGATAGTGCCCAAGGCCAACAGCTGTTCAACACCTTGTTGAAGAAAAGCCAAAACCCTAGCCACCGATAACAAGCGAGGATGCACCTTCAAAGATTCACAGCATGAAATGTACAATTTCCATGTACGATGATAGATCTTCCTGGAAGTAGATTTCCTGGCCTTCAACAGTGTAGTAATCACAGAATCAGAAAGACCTCTATCCTTCAATACCTGGCTTTCAACAGGTACGCCGTTAAAGCCAGTGACTGTAAAGATCGGTCCTTGAGACAGCAGATCTTCCCTGAGAGGGAGTCACCAGGGAGCATCGCCGACCAACCTTATCAGGTCTGCTTACCAAGACCAGCCAAGCCAGTCTGGGGCCACCAGAACGACCGGAATCCCTTCCACTTCTACCCTGCGAAGAATCCACAGTAGAAGTTTGAGTGGAGGGAATGCATAAATCAGCCGATACTGACTCCAAGGAGCCAACTTGGAGTCAGTATCCTGTGGCGTCGGCCAGAGGATCCCGAGACCTGGCTACGAACCTCTGAACCTTCTTGTTGAGTCGAGAAGCAAACAGGTTGACGTCGGGTGTTCCCCACCAGACACACAGGAAATTAAAACACCTCCGGGTGTAGGGACCACTCCCCCTGATCCAACACCTGATGACTCAGGCAATCCGCCTGCCAGTTCTCCACACCTGGGATGTGCACAGCAGAGAGGGCTGGAACAAACTTTTCCGCTCAATCCAGGATGTCGGCCACCTCCCGGGCCGCCAAGACATTTTTTGTGCCCCCTTGAAGATTGATGTAAGCCACAGTCATGGCATTGTCTGATTATATCCGGACTGGGAAATCCTGCAGACGAGTTGTCCAGTGTCTCAGGCAAAGTTTTATCAGCCTTAGCTCCAAGATATTTATCAGAAGTTTTTACTCTTCCAACATCCAGGACCCCTGGGCGCAGAGCTTCCCCAGCACTCCACCCCAGCCTGACAGGCTGCTGTCCGTGGTTACCACCGTCCAATACAACGGAAGGAAGGACTTGCCCTGATGTAGTGCTAACAAGCGAAGAAACCATAGAAGAGCCCTCTTCGTGTTGTGACTCAACCGAATCAAAGACTTTGGATCTTTGTTCTATTTGACGAGAATCTCCCTTTGTAAGGGTCTTGTGTGGACCTTAGCAAACAGAATCGCCTCAAAGGTTGACACCATCAGACCCAAGGCCCGCATGCAAGTCCACAGAGAGATCGCCCCCTGCAACTTCTGCAGCTTGTCTGGTGGAAGAAAAACCCTCGCCAAGGTGAAATCCAGAGTCAGGCCCAGATAATCCAGTCTTAACCACTTAAGCCCCGGAGGATTTGGCTGCTCAAAGACCAGGGCCTATTTTGCGATTCGGCACTGCGTGATTTTGACGGACAATTGCGCGGTCCTGTGAATGTCCAAATGAAATTGACGTCCTTTTTTTCCCACAAACAGAGCTTTGTTTTGGTGGTATTTGATCACCTGTGCGATTTTTACTTTTTGCGCTATAAACAAAAAAAGAGCGACAATTTTGAAAAAATAACAATATTTTTCACATTTTTTTTATATGAAATCCCCCCCCCCCCCCAAAAAAATGTAAAAATCTAAATGTTTTAACATTTTAGGCCAATTTGTTTTCTGCTACATATTTTTGGTGAAAAAAATCGCAATAAGCATATTTTGATTGGTTTGCGCAAAAGTTATTGCGTTTACGGGAAAGATATGTCATTTTTATTGTTTTTTTTTTTAACTAGTAATGGCGGCGATCTGCGATTTTTTTTGCAGGACTGCAACTTTGCGGCGGACAGATCGGACCCTTGACTGACATTTTTGGGGGTACCAGTGACATTACTACAGTAATCAGTGCTATACATATGCACTGTTACTGTAAAAATGACACTGGCAGGGAAGGGGTTAACTTTATTAGAGATTAAGGGGTTAAGAGTGTCCCTAGGGGCGTGCTTCTATCTGTAAATGGGCGTGGCTTTTGATGTAACCACAGAGACATACGATCCTACATAGCAGGATCGTATGATCTCTGCAGTTACACGAGGGAGAATGACAGACGGCTTTGTTTACATTAGCCGCCTGCCTTTCTCCCTCTCCAGCGGGAGATCGCGAGTGACGGGCGGACATCAGAGCCACCGGTCGCGCGGGGACGGCAGTGAACAAATGGGGGCGGAAGTGCGCCCTCTATTGGCTCGTGGGCGAGTGACGTACCCATACGTCACTTTGCCCAGGGGGGCTGACCGCTGCAGTATATGTACTTGCGGAGGTCGGCAAGTGATTAATGCAGGTATCAGGGCAGATTTTTTTAAATTGATGTTCCAACTGAACTCTTACAGAGTCTGTACCGTGATCGTCAAGTCGCCCGACAGGGCTGAATGAGAGTCCGCTCTCAATAGGAGATCGTCCAGGTATCCCAGTACTGAAATCCCCCGTTGGCACAGTAATGCCAACACCGGAGCCAGCACCTTGGCAAAGACCCTGGGGTGGAGGCGAGACCAAAGGGTAACGCCACAAATTGATAATGCTCCTCTCCTATGGTGAAGCAAAGAAAATGCTGGTGTCCAGCATAGATAAGAATGTATAGATATGCATCCTTATCTATAGAGGCCAAAAAATCCCCTTGGTGTAGAAACGCCACTACCATTCGAATGGACTCTATTCAAAACCTCTGTACCCGCACAAAGCGGTTCAGAGCCTTGAGGTCCAGAATTGGAAATACTTTGCCTTCCTTTCTGGGCACAGTAAAGAGGTTTGAATAAAAACCCTGAAAGCGTTCCCCGAGAGGGAACCGTCACAATCACCCCTTGTGACAGTAGGTCTTGTACCGCCTCTCATAGGTCCCTTAACCAGTCTGGAGATAGGCATAGATTGGACAGGAAGAACCTGTCTGACGGTCGAGACCGGAATTCGATCTTGTAACCCAAACGGATCAGTTCGTGGACCCATTTGTCCTGAATCAAGAAAGTCCATGGTCCCGGAAAGACTTGAAGACGTCCCCCCACCCCAGGAAATGGGTGAGGGTGTCCCTTCCTGCAGACGAGGAATTTTCTGCAGATCCAGACTGGCCTGATTTTTGCTTACCCGACCATGTCCTCTTGGAACCCCAGAAGACCGGAATTACTTTGCTCCTTTCTCCTGCGACCTTTATGTATGAAAGGGTCGCCTATGAGCAGTGAAAGAGGGCCCCCGTTTAGTACGTGGCGCCTTGCTCTTGGATGATTGTGGAAGAAGAGTACTCTTCCCTCCCATAAGGCCTTTTATTAGCTCATCCAAGGAGGATCCAAATAACCCGATCCCCCCGTAAAGGGAAGGTCAGAAAGAGCCTTTTTGGAGGCATGGTTACGCAGACCAGCTCTTTAACCACACCATGCGTCTAATAGCAATCCCCACCGCAGACACTCTGGCCACCAGTGGAGCCGCATCCAGCGACGCATCACAAATATACAGCAGGGCTGGACCCACTTGGTCCATTAGCTCAATCAGACCCAAGGAGACCCTGGTCTGCGACACCAATGTGATCACAAAGACCAGTTTTAATTTGGAGCCCGCTAACATATGTAAATGGCGGGACAGAGCCTCAATCCTTCTAACCACAGGATCAGTAAAAGCCTAGGAGTCTTCCACTAGAACTACCATAGACTTGTTCAGTCTGGAAACTGGATGATCCACCTTAGGTGGTACGGTCCACCTAGTTGAAACCACATCCGTGAAAGTGTAACGCCATTTAAAGTGCTTGGGCACCACTAACATCGGTTTGATGCGTCCCCACTGTTCATTGACAATGTTGCCAAAAAGTTCCGGACAAGAAAACACCTTGCCCGACTTCTGGGATTTGCGGGTGCCAAAAGACACTTGTCCCGGATGCTGTAGACTCATCTACCATTTTTCCACCAGCGCGATATGGTCCTCGGCGGCCATATCGGCATCAGAATCTGAGGATACCACAGAGAGAGGTGAAGGCAAAAGGCGCTTTCGGCTACTGGCACTTTTTAAAAACGAAATCCACTTTTGACAGGCTTTCCAAAACTGCTGTAAAAGCAGACAGGGGTTGCCACCCAGAGGGTCCTGCAGCCACACTGAGGGGGTCTGTAGGTGAAATTTTGTCCTGGGACTCCATTAGCACTGAAAAGAAAAAAATACAGTGTCACTTTAAAAAAGTCGTAAAAACGCGATTTGCACCGCTGCACCAGCGGTACAAACCCCAGCCTAACACAGCCTGCATCAGTGTGAATGAGGAATGCCTACAGGGACCCCAAAAATATTACCACCAAACCAGTCTGGAAGCTTCAGGAACGTTCCTTGCTGAAGATAGAAACGATCTGGCACAGGAAATGAAAAGCACCTGGGTCATGCCTAGAGCCTTTAGTGTCTCCCCTTGCTGTCCAGCAATCGTGGACTACAAGAAAATGGCCGCCCCATACATTCCTACGGGGAACTAACAAAACATGGCCGCCAATGCATTGTAATGAGAAAACATTTTTATATCAAGGCAGAGCAGAAGTCTACAGCAAAATGGCGGCCCCCACGGCATGCCATGTGGTCTCCAGGACCCCCATGGGGGTCATCAGACCAGAGCATCGGAGGGTCCCCAGGAGGGGACCCCACCAGGACAGATGCCCCCCCCCCCCCAGCAGAACCGTTGCAGCAGCCGCAATATAGCCACCCCCCATGAGGTATGAACCTGCTACACGGGGGGGGGGGGGGACAGCTAAGGGGGGCCTGGTATGCCGAGAGGCCAGGGGAACCGAGGAATACCCGACTGTCTGACTATTGCATGGAGGGGGCTCACGTCCGCCCTGAGACCGCCAGGTAATTGGGGGGACACTTACTCACCATACCACGGTATCAGGCGGGCGCCACTGTGAGCAGACCACCTCCCACTCGGGGTGGGGGTGCTGACAGCCAGGGAGCACGCTGTGACTCAGGGCATCCCATGTCATCCGCGTCCCAGGGAGACGGTCCACTCGCATGCTTGTCCCCATTCATCGGAGATCTGGCGTGACGAGGCCTAGTGCTGCACTATAACTTGCTCACGCTCGCTGGCAGGCTGGGAGACCTTGAGGATCTGGAATATCCAGTCCGAAACCCAGCTGGCTGTTGATTGTAGTTCTCCAGGAACAAAGACATCATAAAAAAGGTTCCCAAAAATAGACAGCTAAGACCGAAGTCCCAGCGGTGAAATAGGTTCTACTCCTAAACTAGGCAGAAACAAACAGAGCTATAGCAGAGTGTGTGGGGTTATGCCTGCAGCGTCAGCCCCATAGGAGTGGTAAAGATTTTTCCTGCCTAGTGTCCTACTCCTGTAGGGGGCTGTATAACCCAATGGTCAAGAAGATATGAAGCTGCGTCTGTCAATGAATGATAGAGAAATTTTGAATTTCATTTGGAAATCAAGGTCACTTGTCAGAGTGATCAAGATCAAGAGTCTGGAGGAAGCATAAGGAGGCACAGAATCCACGTTGCATGAGGTCCAGTGTGAAGTTTATACAGTCAGTAATGATTTTGAGCTTCTCCTTGCTGGAGAAGGATACGTACTTGAGGATCTGCAGTGCAATAATCTCCTTAATTCTACTTCATTCATTTTGTGACTATGTGCTTTCTCCAACTCTACTGCTTTTTCTTGATTATTACAAGCCAGTCATCAGATCACCAGTCATCGAGAAAGGAACTCTAACATATGGAAGAAAAGGTCAGCTCTTCTATCAAAATGACCATCTTCACACAAAGACAGTATTGGGAAAGCGAAGGCAGGACATCTACAGACAATACTGATGACTAGTTATTTGCTCTACACCTGCCACACTATTAGAGAGTTGAGCAATGTGTACATCAATAAAAATGTATTTCTATTCTTATTTTACAAATATGTTTTTTTTCTGGCAAAGTGCAGTATAGTCTCAGGTCACTTTAAAGTGGACATAAACTGTGGAAGGAATAGACAAAGGACTAGTTACAACTATTATTACCAATATGTCCCCGCACTATCACTGTATGGACCAAACATTATGTGTGCTATAAACTATAACAAAATGAATTACTCAACTGCCTCCCTGACATTCTGCCCAGTGCCCAACAGCACTTATTTCAGTTTTGAATAATTCAAAAAGGGGGCTCTATATTATTTTCAAATCAACCATTTACTGCTGTGTCTACACCGTGAATTTTGTGCAATATAAACAAGTGACACTGGGGTTGATTTAATTAAACTGGAGAGTGCAATATCCAGTGCAGCTCTGCACATCAGATTCTAAGTTTTTTGTCAAAGCTTAAAGTAATTGTAAACGATCACCTCATCAAACAACCCATTCAGTTTAAAAAAGAAATTAAATGCAAACCATTTTTGTATAGATACAAAAAAAAAAATGTAAAATACCTTTTTTTATAATTGATCACATTCCCTCTGTTCTCAGATGCATAAGAGCTGGGGGGGGGGGAAGAAGCAGCAGCACACAGGGGGTGTGTGGGACAAGTCTGATCATTGGGGGAGAGCATACTGAGTTCCCAGCATAGCTAGAGAACTGACTACGATGTGATCTCTTGTTTAGTGTGATCAGTTTTTATTGGAAAAGCAAGGGGACTGTCAGGAACACCAGGGATTTCACATAAAGGAAGCAATACAAAGAGAACAGGATAATTTCTAATAAAAGTACATGGTACAGCAGACACATATTAGGAATATGAAGTGTTGGGGTAACAAATGCTTTAACTGAACAAGTGTTAATAAATCACCCCCCACTGTATTAATATCAAATCATCAATTAAAAACATGCACAGTGTTCAATCATATAAATTCTATAATGCTCCTAATAAAATAAAAAGTCTACAGTCCAGTGAATGTGTTGAAGTGCTCCTTCCATTCTCCTTAGCAATGCTCCACCAATATATAAATACAATAAATCAATCAATCCATGATCACCCAGGTGTCTCAAGTGAGAAGTGCTCATTCACTGGATAAACATGACCTCTTATGCAATAAGCAGATCACAATATGCATTTTATGTACACAAACTAAAAGGGATAAAGAGCTGAGTGTATGAATGTCCACAGGACCGTCTGCCACATCCCTGGGATAATGGAACATGGAAAAAGAACCCCCCCCCCCCCCCCCAATGGAGGATGGGACTTTATAGGCAGGAAAAGAGTAAAATAGTAAAGTAGTAAATGTGTAAAATCAATGATTTTATTAAACAAGTAATAAAAAGTGACAAAATCACATTGCAAAAAGTAAAAACAATGAATTCTGCATACAGGATTGTATATGTACCATGTGTTCAGTCAAGGGGCTAGGTGTTTCATGGACTGTAGGTGACCAACCCAGCAAACAATTCACCCTGACATATCCAAATCCAACATGTTTCGGAATATACAAATACCTTCGTCAGGGAAGAATGAGAACAGGTACTTAAGTCTATAATTACAAATTATACAGTAAGTATCAAGATTTATAATAATAACAAACAATCGTAACATATAACCAGGTTTGTATAGACATAATGACAAAATTGCTGCTGCATACTCACAATCATGCAGTCAAATCACATGTTGCAGGTGAATAGTGAGAAATATGCCCCATTGTCTAAGACATATGTAAGTACCCTACGGGGGAATTATGCTTTTTACTGGCCAGCGCTTACTCTAATGGACTAGGTATTAGTCCTGGCATTATCATTTTTGTAGCCAGCACTCTATGCACTACCTGCAGTCAGTATCTCTAATTACTACTATTCATATCATTATTTTTACCAGGATTGGCCACCGCTCCTATTGATCCAGTGTGACAGAGAGTAATTTGGTCTGCTTTTGCATTCCCTCAGTCCCTTCTTAGCCCGTTTTTCATCTTTGGCCTACACCTTATTGGCCTTCATGTGGGGCTTGACATCCTGACTTGATCACAATGGGGCAGATTTCTCACTATTCACCTGTGACTTGTGATTTGACTGCATGATTGTGAGTATGCAGCAGCAATTTTGTTATTATATCTATACAAACCTGGGTATATGTTACGATTGTTTGTTATTATTATATGTTTGAATCCTTATATTTTGTATTTATGCCTCTATGAGGTCAAAAACAGCCACATGCCACAGATGAATGATGCTGCCTTTTCTGAGGGCTTGAGGTTTCACTTGAACCTCCACAATTGTATATATATGTAAATGTCCGCGTAGAGGCATACATACTAGTGAGCAGCAGTATATTGATTTCAAAGTAAAGAGACTGCCTTTCGAGGACAAGTCTGTGTGAGGGAGATGGAGACACCACTTGGTTATTACACCAGCATATATATTCATGTCTCCTCTGGACAACAGTTTGTCGCTGCAATCCTTTTCTGTGACTCTCAAGTTTATGCGTGTTTAAACCCAAATCCATTATACAAATTATTTTGCCTTGGTGCTCACTAGTTCTTTTTTATCCACAGGAGTAAACTCTACTTCCAGATCTCGGATATGTTCCCTTTTGGAAAACACTCCACTTATGGGACTCACAAATGTCACATAATAAAATATTTCCTTTTTCTTTTATATATTTTTTGATACATTGTTTGACACATATTTTTTTCTATTTTGAGAATCCACATTCCATAACCATTTTGGACTTTGGGAAGAGCCAGTAGCAGGCTTTAAAGTTTTTATATGTACATGTCAGTGTGTTGGTGATTTTGTACATTTTTAATTAGTATGCAATTAAAGATTTTTGAACTCACACGTGATTTTTTGATCAATCGCATCATTATATATCAGATATTCATATGCCCATATAGGTTCATTTGAATTGTTCCCTGCAAGCAATGTTTAGTTGATTATTTAGTGCGTTGCAGTGTTGCCTCATTGTGTTTAGCTGGTTAGTGGGCATGGAGGAGGGAGGGAGTGGGCTGTCATTTACCACTGTGTTTACACCCACATGTATGACTCTATAGTCAAATGGCAAGAGACCTTCCCATCATGTTAAAGAAGGGAAGGGGAGAGAGAGGTTCTGCAGTCCTATGCTAGGGTGACAATTCTGCTCCTCCATAGATACAATATAGTGAGGGAACAAGTCACCCTAGGACAGAAAGTGTGTTGATGATAGGACCACCAGGCATAAAACAAAAGAAAAAATATACCCTCTGTCAAGTTTTTATTGCCGTCTTCCCATTATGGAGATTTACCCCTCCATTTGTACTGGTGACTAGTGATGAGTTAACGCTTGGGTTGAACCCAGTTTGGCTGGAACCCGCAGGAACCTGATAATAGCAGGCCTCCAGCCCAGTCAGCTGCGACTGAAGAATTTCCTGCCCAGCATCTGTAAAAAAGGGGCAAATATGCTGGTGACATCATTTAACCTAATATGAACAAATCTGGTTGATGTCTTTTCCCTACAAATAGCAAAATGGTGAGGATGTTGGTTACATCAGTGATCTAATATGGCCATATTTGGTCAATGACATTGTTCAAACATTGCCCTTGGGCGTGTTTGATCAATGATGTCACCCTTTGTTATGTGTGACTGCTGGGCAAGGAATTCCCTGGCCACAGCTGATTGGACTGAAAACCTTCTGTTATGTGACAGCTTATGAGTTTGGCCCAAATCTTAGTTCATAATTATAGGTGACTACTGTCACTGAGAAATAAAGAGGGGAAATCCTAAGTATTACAAGAAAAAAGGAGAAATTATCCAATGGAGACAGCTATCTCATGGTGGTCATGCACACTTCACATGCAATTTCTTTTCAGATTGGCATAAATGATCAACACACTCGAGCAATATGCTACACATGAGGAAGTGGATTTCAATTGGTAGTTTATAAATGATGGTAACATACCATCATAAGTAATCAATCTCATAATTTAATCATATTCATGAACAATACATCTCAGTGCTGCCTATCGATGAAAGATAATTGATATCTTTCGCTTTTGTTGAACAACTCACTTTGATCAAACCCGAAGTCGATCAGAAGAGAAGTTATTGATATTTGCTTTTTTGCAGAGTTGATCATTTAGAACAAATCATAGATCGAATGGATAATAAAAAAATCAAAGAGTGCATTGTAATGAAATTCCGTAATGGACACACGAAAAGCTGTAGCAAGTGGCCATGTTGTTCAGTTATCATAGATCAGCCATGACAGTCTTGCAAAACAGTTACACATTGCAACAGTGATTACCCCCACCCTCCTCCTCTAATTCATAGAAAGCATAGGTTTTACATTTAAAAAGAGCCATTATCTCAAAAAGTGTTTAAAGAGTGCTGAACTTTCAATCTTTATTATGGATGTGTATCTGTTTTACAATGCTGTGATCTGTGACTACAAACAAAATAAATAAATTATATAGACAACTGAGACATTACAGCCTAAGGCTGGCCATACACTATACAATTTTCTTATTCAATTTCCTTTAGATTTACCTTAAACTATGTAGTACAAGGGCCTGCCTGATTGCATACAAATTGAAAGTTTGTAGGTTTGACCCTATATTACATGGTTTTGGTAAATCTAAAGGAAAGTTGAACAAGAAAATTGTATAGTGTATGGCCAGCCTAACTGCCTGCATGTGCCATTATACAATAATAACGCATATCATCCTAAAAATTGTGAGTGTAACCTTCATTACACCTCTCTGTGTGAAATCCGTGTGTTGTGCTGATATACCCAATTACAGCACAAATTAAATAAAAAAACGTGATGAATGTGAAAATAAACCTAGTGAGATTGCAGATGTAACTGCTAGAAACACTAAATCAGCTAGCATAAACAATAATATTGTAAAGCATTTGTAACAATCAGTAACAAAATATTAAATAAATATTAACCACTTGCCGACTGCCGCATGACTATTTACGTCGGCAGTCAGCCCCTCACAGGCAGAGTGACGTAGGGCTACGTCGCTAGCCTGTAAGGGTTTTGGGAGCGAGCGCGCGGCGCCGGATGCGCGCTCCCGCTCGGTCACGGACCCTCCCGCGCGTGTGCCCGGCGGACCCGATGTCCGCCGGGCACTCGAGATCGTTCGTGACAGTGGGAGAAAGGCAGGCGGCTAGTGTAAACAAAGCCGCCTGTCAGTTCTCCCTGTGTATGAATGGTGATCAAACGGTTCTACTATGTAGGACCGTTGATCACTGTTCTTACACAGCAAGCCACAGCCAATCACAGTTAGAAACACGCCCCTAGGACACACTTAACCCCTTCCTCTCCAATACAGTTAACTCCTTCACTGCCAGTGTCATTTTTACAGTAACAGTGCATATGTATAGCACTGAATACTGTAGTAATGTCACTGGTAACCCCAAAAGTGTCAAAAATGTCAGTCAAGGGTCCGATCTGTCCGCCCCAATGTCGCAGTCCCGCAAAAAAAAAAAAAATCGCAGATCGCCGCCATTACGCGTTAGAAAAAAACAACAAAAATTACAAAAATCTTTCCCTTTGTTAGTAAAAGCATTAACTTTTGCGCAAACCAATCAAAATACGCTTTTTTTTGGGGGGGAATTTCATATAAAAAAAATGTGAAAAAAATGGATTTTTGTAAAATCTTACCGTAAAATCCTTTTCTCTTAGCTCATCGACAGACGTAGTCCTCGGTGATACACCACCTTCGGGTTATGTTACCTCCGCAGGAGCAGGACTAGACAGGAAATTAAAAAGCTCTGGCCACACCCTAGGGGCAGTCCCAGAGGGTATATCCCCTCTCTCTCTGCCTCAGCAAATCAGTTATGTGAAAAAGCAGTGCTTAGAGAATTTAACCCAACCCAACTCCAAAACAGAGGGGCGGGGACTACGTCTGTCGATGAGCTAAGAGAAAAGGATTTTACGGTAAGATTTTACAAAAATCCATTTTTCTCTAGCGCTCATCGACAGACGTAGTCCTCGGTGATACACCACCTTCGGGACGTCCCAGAGCAGTATCACAACTGAGGGGTGGGAAAATGGAAATCAAATCCCAATCTAGAAGGCCCAACCGGTGCCAACTAGAAGTTTACAATGCTCATCCTTAATGATGAGACTCAACAAAACAATTTTCAAACAGAAAAAAACCCTCGAGGTAGACCACCGGTCTCCTCAAATTGCGGCCTGCAAAACCTTGCGGCCAAATGAGGCATCCGCCGATGCCGTCACATCAATTTTATAGAATTTAGTAAAGGTATGTACCGACGACCAAGTGGCCGCCTTACATACCTGGACCACTGACGCCTGATGGCGAAAGGCCCAGGAAGTACTGAGCGCTCGAGTGGAGTGCGCCCTAACAGGGAACGGAGGACTCTGACCCTTAATAGAATAAGCCTGTACCACCGTTTGTCTAATCCATTTGGCAATGGTCGCGGCAGATGCAGGCAAACCCTTTCTGGGGCCATCCGTGATCACAAAAAGTGAATCCGTCTTACGGAATGATTCCGTAGCTTTCAGGTATACCCTGATTGCCCGAACCACATCCAAGGAATGCAACGCATGTTCCCGATGATGCTTGGGCTGAGGACACAAGGAAGGTAGTACAATATCTTCATTCAGATGAAAATCTGAAACCACCTTAGGAAGAAAGGATGGCTTAGGATGAAGTACTACCTTATCCCTATGAATCACTAGGTATGGGGACTGGCATGATAATGCAGCCAGTTCTGACACCCTGCGAGCAGAAGTAATAGCCACCAAGAAGGCCACCTTCTGGGATAAAGTAAGCAAGGGAATCTCCCTGATGTTTTCAAAGGGAGGTTTCTGTAGAACCGACAAAACCAAATTAAGATCCCAGGGCGGTAAGGGCGCGCGGACTGGAGGAGCCAGGTGCCGCACCCCCTGGATGAAATTCCGCACCAAGGATTTGGTAGCTAAAGGTTTCTGAAAGAAGATTGCTAATGCTGAAACTTGACCCTTGATGGTGCTCAAGGCTAGCTTCTGCTCAACCCCTTGTTGCAAAAAGGCCAATATTCGAGACACCGAATAGGTACGTGGAGGAAATCCTAAAGATTCGCACCACGCAATGTAAGTCTTCCATGTGTGATAATAGACTTTGCTGGAAGTCGCTTTCCTTGCTTTAATAAGGGTAGGAATGACTGAAGTAGACAAACCTCTGTCCTTCAGTACTTGGGTCTCAATGGCCAGGCCATTAAAACCAGCGACTGTAAAGCACGAAGGTAAATAGGTCCTAGAGACTACAGACACTCCCTGAGACGAAGTTCCCACGGAACGTCTGCGACTAACATGTCCAAGTCGGCCAGGCCGGCTTGAAGAGGCCAGCCTAGAATTTCTAGGACCACTGGCGCTGATAGGATCTGAACCAGGCGTCCCTAGAGCTATCTGGCCCCGACCATCCGAGAAAGTCTGGTCGTTTTCTGTTCCCACACATTTATCAGATACCTGATAGTTATCAGGAAAGGTGATCTTTTCTGGTTGAACCTCAGGGACCGAAGTCACCCGACTAGAGGCTACTTGGCCTATCTGGTCAATCAGATCCGATTCCTGTGAGGTATCGGGACTAATCTTAGGAAAAGGTAAAGGAAAAGATCTATACAGGGAACGGTAACTACCGCTTCCTGTACTTAAATGTTGGAAGGGAAGAATCGCACCGGTAGTAGTGGTAGATGCTCGATCTAATGTCCTGAATACCGGTGAAAACGTCCCCCCACCCTGAAATCGGGTGGGGGCGCACCTTCAGGCTGTGTACTCCTTTACTTCGGGTTTGGCTGGGTTGGTCCTCTGCTTGTCCGACCATCCCTTCTTGAACCCTCCTGGAGGAGTCTTGCCTTTCCCGGGAGTACCAGCCGGGCGCCCTTTATGGGCGGTAAAGAAAGGTCCTCGCTTGTTGCGAGGTCCCTTAACTTTTGCAGCCTGTGGCAAAAAAGTACTCTTGCCCCCGGTGGCATCCTTAATGATTTCATCTAGGTTGGCTCCAAATAGACGATTCCCCTGAAAAGGGAGATTGGTCAAGGTCTTTTTGGAACCTAGGTCAGCTGACCAGCATTTTAACCACAGCACACGTCTGAGGATCACTGCTAACTTAGATGCATGCCCTAACAAGGGAGTAGTGTCCAAGGCTGCGTCACAGATAAACCGTAGCCCTTGTATGATCTGTTCTATCAAATCAGATGTCTCCTGGGGAATATCTTTTCCCCTAAGATCTTGGCGTACCATTTTCGCCCATTCCGTAAGTGTCTGGGAAACTAGACCAATAACAATTACTGGTCTAAATGCTGACCCTATCAGAGAAAAGATAGTGCGGGACTCCGCTTCTATCTTTCGATCCACCGGATCCTTAAAGGACGAAGTGTCCTCCACTGGAATAACCGTGGCTTTATTCAGCCTGGAAATAGGCGGATCCACGACTGGTGGTACCGTCCATTTCTTAATGATGGATTCCTCAAACGGATAGCGTCTAGCAATACGCTTGGAAATAGTAAAGGTACGTTTAGAATGCTCCCATTCTCCTTTAATCTGATTACCAAAACATTTAGGTACAGGAAAAGCCTTCGCCGTCTTGATGGGCTTATTAGTCCCAAAAGGCCTTTCTGTTTCAGTTACCTCTGCCGGTAAAGCCTCAAGTTTTAAGGTTTCTTGCACTGCCACAACTAGTGCGTCCACCAATGCTTCTTCCTGAATTATAGCAGGAGAAGAAGCGTCCTCCTCACTGTCTGAGGGGTCTTTACCTGGGATAACAGCCCTTGCAGAGGAACCTGCAACTGCAGTGACCATCTCTGAATCAGAGTCAGAGGTGTCAGATAGTATAGGGGTAGGCGGGGGTCGCTTCCTTGACCCCCGTCCCTGACAGGCCGCCTCCACCCGAGCCACCATAGACTCCAAAATTGCTGTAAATGACTCTATACTCTGTGCACCGGCGGGTCCCGAGGCCCCCTCGAGGGAAACAGGTGGGGGAATATGTGTGGCAGGGTCCATAATAACTCCAGTTACTTCCTGGATGATATAATTCAAAAGTAAAGAAAAAAACTTTTTTTTTTTTTTTTTTTTTTGACCCTCAGTGCCACAAAAAACCCCTTAGTGTTACCTGCTAGGGATCCCTATCGATCGAGAGAGAGAGAGATAGACCCCCAGGCTCACCACTTGATGTTCAGAGTTAAACTGCAACAGCTTACAGCGCTGTCTTAGACAAACAGGAAGTCTTTTGGCTGGCTGCCCAGGAAGAAGGGAGGCGGCTCCGCCCCTCTGCACGCCTTCCGGCGCCTCCCCCAAGCTCCACGAGGTGTAGAATCACCTCAAACATGGCCGCCCCCATGCTGGAGACACGAGGCTACGCCAAAATGGCGGCTCGTGCGATCCAGCAAAAAAAAAATGGCGGCGGCCTGTGCTGACTAGCGGTGTGCTGCAGGCACACAACACTCTCTCTGCATGGGGATATGGCGTGGTTGGTGGTACCGGCCCTGGCGGACCGCATGGCCGTTCGGGAGGCCTGCTAATAGCTGGAGATCTGATTTGGAAGGCAGTCTACATGTCCATGGCTTCTGACTGGTAGGTAGCTTATACTTAACCCATAAGATTCCCAGAATGCCACAGATTACATCTTTAAAACATGTATACAATAGATTGTTAGCTCCCAAACCAAGCCTCCTGGCTTTTTGCACACATAAAATCACACTCAAAGTAGGAGGATTTGTGACATGTTATAGGATAGAAAGAACTCTTTCTTACCATACAGAGAGGGGCCCGCGTTCACCACAAAACCCGTCAGGGAAAAAGGGGGAACATACTACTCACCATACCGGAACCAGGCGGGCACCAACTCCTGACAGTACCCCTCTCCACCGGAGCGGGAGGGCTGTCGACCGATACGGACGCCGTGACTCATGGTCTTTGGCGTTTCAGCGAGACGTTTAACTGGCGGGTTCAGTCCTTTTAATGGGACTTTGTCGCGGCCGACCCAGCGCGGAGCTATGGCCTGCACGCGCTCGTAGGCTGAACTGGGGTGACCACCGGATCTCGACATCCAGCCCGTCGCCCAGTTCAGCTTTCTTGCTTGAAGATCTCACAGGAACACTGGAGAAAAAAAGCTGTCTAAAAATCCTTTTAGAAAAAAATTCTTGCCAGGACCTAAGATCCCAGCAAGGTATCTAGGTCCTTACTCCTAACTAGACAGAAAATAACTGATTTGCTGAGGCAGAGAGAGAGGGGATATACCCTCTGGGACTGCCCCTAGGGTGTGGCCAGAGCTTTTTAATTTCCTGTCTAGTCCTGCTCCTGCGGAGGTAACATAACCCGAAGGTGGTGTATCACCGAGGACTACGTCTGTCGATGAGCGCTAGAGAAATATTGTTATTTTTGCAAAAATGACGCTCTTTTTTTGTTTATAGCGCATGATCAAAAAATCGCACAGGTGATCAAATACCACCAAAAGAAAGCTCTGTTTGTGGGGAAAAAAAGGACGCCAAATTCGTTTAGGTACAGCATCGAAAGACCGCGCAATTGTCTGTTAAATTCACGCAGTGCCGAATCGCAAAATAGGCCCTGGTCAGGAAGGGGGTAAAATCTTCCGGGGCTTAAGTGGTTAAAGTCCTTAATGTTGTTTCATTCCAATCACCGGTGTTTCATTAATCCTGTCCTAGATGTTCCACTGCAACAATCCTCAACAATCCTGCAAATGGGTTGGTGATGGCAATCTCCCTTTCTTCTAATAACTCCCCTTAAGGGTATGTGCTCCCCTCAAAGGATGCAATTTTGCGCCCACACATAGATCTTTACAACCCGCTCTATGTTGCTAGATGCTGGAATAATTCCTCAGATCAGCCCGCTCAGCCATCCACTGGGGTTTCCCACCGTGGCAGTCTGATTTCCTCCAAGGTGATAACTCCCAATCATCAGGTGTGAACCTCAACCTCAGCCATCGACATGCAGGAAAAGGATGTAGAAAAACATTGTTAAAATACCGTTGATACAAAAACTTTTAATTTAAATGAAGCTAAAATCACTCACATGGGTCTAGTGCGGTAGAGCACCAGTCTGTACAGTCAAATAAAATATCCGTGGATGAGGAGTTCAAATATGCCGCTGCTACTGTGTAGAGCTGCTCACAGAGTTCACCGACAATAGCCTGGCCCCCCCCTACGTGTGACAGCACCGGGACTCCGTGCCTTCCTCAAGGGGATCTGATTGGTCGGTGAACTTGCCGGCTTTTATCAATGGGAGATCAAGGTAATTAATCCCCAGGTTGCTGTAATTAAACATTCCAATGTCCGTTTACTACTTATATATAAACTTCATATTCCCCTACATAGCCATGTTGGTGAAGATTGGGAAGCAGTGGAATGTTGGAACTAATCATCCATTTACACAAAAAAGGAGGATAAAAATTTAAACAAAAGAAGGGAAGATACACATCAGTATAAAAAAAATAAAATAAAAGATAAAAAATCTGAATAAAGAACACAGAAACAAGTACCGATACTGTATGGGATTTGTGTACGGAAAGACTGCATATCAATATGTAGGTATTTGCCGAGATGTATATTTTAACATTGTGCTTATGCCCACCCTTCATATTTAAATTATTGTACATATGCAGGTACTATCGCCCCATAGCCCCATATGGGAGATACACCTATATTATCCTATTTAATGCAGTATGTTAATCATCCTATCCAGACTAAATAATGGCTCATGGGTTATCTTCATGTATATTCATATATTCCCTATAATCTGGATACTTATAATTCTGAGCTAACTATTTATTACTAGATAGAAAATGAGAATGAAAAATGAGAATGGAAGTAAGAGAGAGTTATTTATATACAATATAATATATTGATGTGGGGACCCCCAAAAAATGATGATGTACATTGCCACAGCACGTGAGAAATCCTGCGGGAATGCCCATCAGAATTTCTATGAATGGATTTGAATATTAACTATGAAAAATGGATAACAAAAAGCTTAATTTATTATATGTGTAGCTTGATAAGCCACACTAATAGAATGATGGTGGAGACCACCTACACTGCTTTACGGTCATTATGTGGGGTAACAATGTATATCACATAATGTGGATATGTCTGAAAATTGAAAGACCATAATTCACATTATGTGCATGTATCTTAATTAGCCACATGGGGGCTATACCTCAACTAATTATTCCCTATAAAACATCGAAGTCCTTATTGAGTTCCCCCGATATGAGGGATCCCAATTGGTAAATCCACCAGCATTCTCTTTGGCTAGTTTCCCTCACATAATTACCACCCCTCCAATGTTTTTTGGGGGCCTCTATGCCCCAGAACTGAAGACGCCTGCAGCTTTGGCCGTGTTTCACCTTAAATCGGAGTTCCGGCCTCAAATACCTTTTTTATGTAAAAATACCCCTATAATACTAATATATCGCCCTTTACAGCACCGCTATTCTCATACTTACAAGGTGTACAGTATTGGATTTTAGTCAAAATCTTACTTTTAAAAATGCTGTCTTGGCGAGGCCATCTTGGATGTGGGCATCTGAAGCCGCAGTGTAATTTGCTGTGTCCTTCCTGATTCCAGGGAGTGTTCTGGGAGTTCTTTGCGATTCCAGCCTCCTGGGATTGATGACAAACTGCTTCCAGGATGCAATGCAAAGGCGGAAGTGATGTCGGTGGCCGTGGCCACAGAGGGGGGAGAAGGAGGAAGTACAATCAAAAATGCCCTGAAAATAAGGTAAGGGACCCCCGAAAAAAATTGAAAATGCCCAATTGTTGATCAGCATAGCGAGCACTCCAGGAATCACTTATGCCTCATTTCCACTGAGTGGTACGGTACGGTTCGGTTCAGTACAGTTCGGAACGGTACACATTGCGTTTCCACTGCCAATAGTACCCTTTCATGATAGGCGTGGTGTAGCAGGAAAGCTGTGATAGACGATTCTCTGTCAACCAATCAAAGTTCAGCAGAGTGTAGCTCCACCCTGTTGGTACGGTACTAATGTGCTTGGTACCCCAACGAAAGGGTACCAAAAAGTGGTATGGTTCGGAATTAGGGTACCATTCATAATGGAAATGGCATAAATACTGCACCGTACCGAACCGTACCAGAAAGCTCAGTGGAAACGAGCCATAAAGTTGCAAAATAGGCCGGAACTCCGCTTTAAAGTGTTTATATAGATGGTGTTTATCAAAGCCTATATTGATATTATGTTCATGCTCTCAAATTCTCTGTGCCACAGTTCTTTTTGTTCGACCTATATAAATAAGGTTGTACAGGCACTTTAGTGCATAGATCACCCCCTTGGTATCACATGTAATCAGGTCCTTAATGTCATATGTCTGTTGGTTTCTAGGATTAGTAAAGGAATAACGTTTTTTATGTTAGTGGGGACCCTAATACAACTGTAGCACCTACCACAGCCTCTGAAGCCTTTAATGTCCCAAGGAAAAAACTTTATAGTTTTTGGAGGTTCTATGATATTTTTTATTATTTTATCCCTAATATTGGGAGCCCTTCTGTAGACAAATGTTGGTTTTTGAGGCATTAATGGCCTATAGTTTTATCTTGTCTTAATATCTGCCAGTAATTGTCAATTACCCTTTCCACTGCCCTGAACTGTATGTTATAGTTCAAAACCACAACCCCTTCCTGAGGTATACTATTAGGGGTTGGAGTTTTGTCAATCAATAAATCTTTTCTGCTGATATTTTCTACTAGATTATTTTCCTGTAATAATTTTTCCTGATATCCTTTATCTATGAACATATTAGTTAATTTTGTTGTCTGTAGTTCAAAATCCTCTAGTTGTGTACAATTTCTTCTGATCCTCATGTATTGTCCTTTAGGAATATTAAAAATCCACGATTTGTGGTGACAGCTATTGGTAGATATATATGAATTTCTGTCAGTATTTTTGAAATGTGTTTTAGTTACTATTTGGTTATTTTGTATAGTTATGTTTAAATCAAAAAATGGAATAGTGTATTTACTACCAGTACTGCAGAGTTTAAAGTTTAAATCATTGTTATTTAATTCAGCTATATAATCTTCCAGCTCTTTTTCACTTCCTTCCATAATGATGATAAGGTCATTACCAGAAGTAATTATGATTCAAACAGAATGCTAAAAACTTTTAAGAATGAATCTTTTATGTTGTTGGGTAAATTTGCCAGATTTATTTAAAGCCTACTCAGCTGCTTGCATGGCACCTTGATGGTTAATATTCGTATATAGTGATGCAACATCACTATAGTGGGTAGTAAATATTTCTCCTCATATTTAAAACATAAAATATTGAACAAATATGAGGATAAATATTTACTACCCACCACTTGCCGTTTACCTGTCATATATTGTATTCCAAAAATACATAAAGACAGTGCTAATCCCCCTGGAAGACCGTTTATCAATTGTATAGATTCCCTAACATCCCGACTGGGGGGAATATATAGATACAAAGGTGTAACTAGAACTTTCAGGGCCTCGGTGCAAGAAACCATGAAGGCCCCCCCGGGGGCCCTTCCCTTTAAGCCTGGGGCTCTTCCCACTGATCCTGGGGCCCTTTACTCTCGTTGCGGGGCCCTTTACTACAGTCCCGCAGCGGGACCCTTTCACAAGTTCTGCAATGGGCTCTCTTCCTGCCATATTGGGGCCTCCCCACGGTGGTGGAATGCCAGAGCCCTGGTCACAAGTGTGACCTTTGCGATCCTAGAAGTTCACTGGTGTCAGTAGTTTTTATTTTTTGGTATTTTTTTTAATTGTATTATTTTTTTATCATTTTATTTTATTTTTTTACAATGTCACTGACTATGACTCTGTCCATTCAGAAAAGGAAGGAGCTGGTAAATTACATATTTACTGACCCCTTCCTAGTTCTCTATTGTGACACATCCCCTGCAGCAGCCGGCAGGAGAGTGAAGGGAGCACGGGGGGGGCAGCACAGTAGAGGGGGACCAGGGGAGCACACAGGGGTCCACAGACAGCAGAACACAAGTAAACTGGATAGGAGGAGTGGCGGGGGCAGTATACAGAGGAACCAATCTCCTCCATTTTCCTTCTGCAGCTACAGGAGGAAAAAGGAGGACAGTGATTTCTCTACATGCTGCCCCCGCCGCCCCTCCTATCCAGGTATACAGGGGAGCAGCATGGGGCCCGGTTGCAATTGCAACCCCTGTAGTTATGCCCCTGTATAGATATACACCTACAGCCTTTGGTACAGAGCACTCCTGCTTATTTAAAAGACACCAAGCATATACTTAATCTATTAGTAAATTGCAGTAACAATACAGCAGATGTTGCATCACTATATAAGAATATTAACCATCAAGGTGCCATGCAAGCAGCTGAGTGGGCTTTAAATAAATATGGCAAATTCACCCAACAGCATAAAAAAATAATTCTTAAAAGTTTAGCATTCAACTACTTCTGGTATAATAACATCTACTACAGTATATTCAAATTAGAGGGGTAGCTATGGGCGCAAAATTTGCGCCCAGCATAGCTAATTTGTATATATATATATATATGGCACAGTGGGAGGAGGGACAGCACAGGATATTGCAACAACCATCAGTACATTTATACAGGCTGTTCATTGAAGACCTTATCATCATTATGGAATGAAGTGAAAAAGAGCTAGAAGATTATATAGCTGAATTAAATAACAATGATTTAAACATCAAACTCAGCAGTACTGTTAGTAAATACACTATTCCGTTTTTGGATTTAGAGCCCATTCACACTGCCGCGACTTGTCAGCCTGACAAGTCGCGGTCGGTCGCGGTCCATTGAGTAGTACAGGACCCGTTCTAATAGGAGCGACACAAGTCGCTCCGACTTAGAAAAAGGGTCCTGTACTAATTTGGGGCGACCTGGGAGCGACTTGCATAGACTTCCATTATGTGAAGTCCCTGCAAGTCGCGCCGAAGTCGCGGTGCACAGCGGTGCACGCGACTTCACAGGTCGCCCCCTGAAGTCGTGTAGCCTCAGTGTGAACCGGCTCTTAAACATAACTATACAAAATAACCAAATAGTAACTAAAACACATTTCAAAAGTACTGACAGAAATTCATATATATCTACCAATAGCTGTCACCACAAAGCATTGATTTTCAATATTCCTGAAGGACAATACATGAGGATCAGAAGGAATTGTACACAACTAGAGGATTTTGAACTACAGACAACAAAATTAACTAATATGTTCATAGATAAAGGATATCAGGAAAAATCATTATTACAGGAAAATAATCTAGTAAAAATATCAGCAGAAAAGATTTATTGATTGACAAAACTCCAACCCCTAACAGTATACCTCAGGAAGGGGTTGTGGTTTTGGACTATAACATACAGTTCAGGGCAGTGGAAAGGGTAATTGACAATTACTGGCAGATATTAAAACAAGATAAAACTATAGGCCTTTAATCCCTCAAAAACCCAAATTTGTCTACAGAAGGGCTCCCAATATTAGGGATAAAATAATAAAAAATATCATAGAACCTCCAAAAACTATAAAGTTTTTTCATTGGGACATTAAAGGCTTCAGAGGCTGTGGTAGGTGCTACAGTTGTATTAGGGTCCCCACTAACATAAAAAACGTGATTCCTTTACTAATCCTAGAAACCATCAACAATCATGGTAAAGGCTTAGGCTGGCCATACATGTTCAACTTTTGTCGTACAATTTTCTGGTAGATCTACCACAAACCACAATGTGAGGTCAAAGCTAAACAACACATTCACTTGTATCTAATTAGGCAGGCCTTTGTACTACATACTTGAAGGTAAATTTCAAGAAAATTGGACAGAAAATTGTAAGAAAATTGGATCATGTATGGCCAGCCTAAGACCTAGGCTCTTTACCATGTCAACAGCTGTGTCCAATCACAGGTGATTACAGTGTTAACAGGAAATGCCAGTTATCAGCATGCTTTTCCTCATGCGGATAGCGCGTGATCAGTACGGTTATCAGCATTCTTCTCCTCATGCTGACAGCGCGTGAGGAGAGCCAGTAAGCAGAATTCCTCAGTGGGGCACATCTGCACTGACAATCAGGGCACTGACAATCAGGGCACTGATCACCAGTGCCCTGATTATCAGCGCTGCATAATAATGCCTCCTTATCAGCGCACATCTGTGCAGCCTCATGAGTGACCATCAGTACAACCTCATCAGTGCACATCAGTGCAGCCCCATCAGTGCAACCTCATCAGCACACATTAGGGAAGCCTCATCAGTGCCCAACAGTGCAGTCTCATCAGTGCAGCCTCATCAGTGCCCAACAGTGCAGCCTCATCATCACACATCAGTGGAGCCTCATCATCACACATCAGTGCAACCTCATCAGTGCAGCCTCATCAGCACACATCAGTACAACCTCATCAGCGCAGCCCCATCAGTGCAACCTCATCAGCACACATCAGTGCAGCCTCATCAGTGCAACCTCATCAGCACAAGTCAGGGCAGCCTCATCAGTGCCCAACAGTGCAGTCTCCTCAGTGCAGCCTCATCAGTGCCCAACAGTGCAGCCTCATCATCACACATCAGTGCAGCCTCATCAGCACACATCAGTGCAGCCTCATCAGCACACATCAGTGCAACCTCATCAGTGCAGCCTCATCAGCACACATCAGTGCAGCCTCATCAGTGACCATCAGTACAACCTCATCAGCGCACATCAGTGCAACCTCATCAGCGCACATCAGTGCAACCTCATCAGCGCACATCAGTGCAACCTCATCAGCGCAAATCAGTGCAACCTCATCAGCGCAAATCAGTGCAACCTCATCAGCGCAAATCAGTGCAACCCCATCAGCACACATCAGGGCAGCCTCATCAGTGCCCAACAGTGCAGTCTCATCAGTGCCCAACAATGCAACCTCATCAGTGCAACCTCATCAGCGCACATCAGTGCAACCCCATCAGCACACATCAGGGCAGCCTCATCAGTGCCCAACAGTGCAGTCTCATCAGTTCCCAACAGTGCAGTCTCATCAGTGCCCAACAGTGCAACCTCATCAGTGCAACCTCATCAGCACACATCAGTGCGGCCTCATCAGTGAAGGAGAAAGATTACTCATTTCTATTTTTTTTTTAACAGAAACTAAGAAAAAAACTTTATTTATTTTCTCACAATTTTCAGTCTTTTTTAATTTGTTTGGCAAAAAATTAAAAAAAGCCCTGGCTGTGAATATATATCACTGTTTGGGTACAGTGTTCCATAACTGCTCAGATTTCATTCAAACTGCGATAGCACTGAATGCTGGAAAATTGGCCATGGAAGATAAGGGATCAAAGTGCCCAGAAAGCAAGTGGTTAAGCAAGGTAAATAAATTCAAAGTACTTATAACATCTTTGCAATGGCAGCGCTCTTCTATCTCCTCACACTGCAATAGCCGGAAAGTCTGAGTAATCTCCTGTACAATGTACACAACAACAGCATGAGTCCATATCACCTCCTGCGCAACATACACAACATCAGCGCACCATCTCCCCTCCTCCACAACCCACGTGCCGTGCGTGAGCCACCTACAGGTCGCTTCTAGAACATCACCATAGAAATTACGGAGTGGGATAGAGCGACGGCGGAGGCGCACCATAGAAAGGTTCCTTCTAGCCAGCAGACGGTAGGATTTCCTGTGTTGGTACAGACGCGCTTCCGCTCTCGGTAGCTATGGCTTTGGAAACTGTTCCGAAAGATTTGCGGCATCTAAGAGCCTGTTTGCTGTGCTCTCTGGTGAAGGTGAGAGAGGGTCGGGCTTTATGTATAGGAGGCTGGAAATGCATAAGCCGGCTCGTTATTTATTCCCCCACAGGTACAGGAATCTCTAGGATGGGGAAACCTGTAGTGCCATGATATGTGATTGGGGGGCCCTGATTACAGAGGCAGCCAAGGCTACACCGTACAGGGAACTCTCACAATGCCTTCAGATCAGGAATTCTAAGATTAAAGAACAACTGGAGGCTGCTACAGCCCATGTGACTGGATATTATTTAGATTAAAGTGGTAGTAAACTCTATTACACCACTTGTACCTACAGGTAGGCCTATAATAACGCTTACCTATAGGTACTGCGAATATTGCCTAAACTTGCACCGTTTGGGAGATATTCAGGTTGTATGCAGCCTATGACATCGGCGCATGCGCTCTGGAGGTCTGGCTTACCGCGCTGGACCGTCAGAGTCAGTGCCGTTAAAAATGGCGGCTCCCGCATGCGGGAGTGACGTCATCGCGGATCCGGCCACTCCCAGCGCCTGAGCTCCTGAAAGAGGTTGTAAACCCTGGAAAGTATTGCATACTACTAGCTCATTATTAAATACTTACTTTAGAACGATGCCCGCACTCTGTCACAGTGGAAGGGCTTCATTCTAAGGTAAGTATTTCATAATGAGCTAGTACTAGTGCGATACCTTACACTTTTTTGGGGTTTTTTCTTCCAGGGTTTACAACCTCTTTTAAAGGTCATCTAAAGCCAAAACGCCTTTCTTTGTAGCCGCCTTTGTGTTATGAGAAATGCCCTACCCCCACCCCAAAGGGGGTATTGTGCTAAACCTGTAGGTAAACAAGAGAACTAGAGCCTTCGCTAAGGGCCCTTTCACACTGATTTTTTTTTTTTTTTTTTTTTTTTTTACCTTGCAAGAAAAATGTTTCTCTTTTTAAATCCTATGGGACTCTTCACAACAAATGCTGTTGTTTTAAAAGTCGTGCATGCTGCATCTTTGGTGCAAAAAAAACTGCACAAAAAACGCAGCTCCCTGTTGAAATGAATGGAGAAAGCATTAAAAGTCCGGTACAAATGTACCGCATTTTTGGGTCACGTCCATATTTACAGGTTCAGGCAATCCAGAACCGAACAGGAAAGGCATCAGAAACGCAACAAAATCCGTTTTAACCACGCTTTTACTTCAGAGCAGTGTGAAAGGGGCCCTAAGTGGAAGAGTAGGTTTGTTAAAGTTGGCAGTGCCTCCACCTAGGACAGGGTCTCTGTGAATGGAGAGGATTCCCTTCCTAGGGATTTAACCAATAATCTAATCAAAGTAATTGGGAGCAGAGGAACTACTGCAACCAGAATATAACATTTAAGTGATACTAAAGTCTTGTGCTTTTTTTTTTTTTTTTTTTTTAAATAAAAATACCCCTGGGACAGTCAGGGCTAGTGCATTCCACAATGGATAGCCTCTGATCTGTCCCAGGCCGCACTTACCTTTTAGAAGAAATACTTACCTTGAAAAAGTATTGTCCAGCGCTGCCATCTCAGGTGTGAGCAGCTTGAAGCCAGCACAATCCTCTTCTGCGTCTTCTTCGGTCCCACGATGCACTACACCGGCCCCGCCGTCACTTCTGGTGCCGCAGCTTCATCCCTGCACAGCTTCTGGGCATGCCCAGAAGCTGTTTAGCAAGGTATGACGGCGCCTGCACCGGAACTGACGTCGGGGCCGGTGCAGGCGCATTGATTCCTGAGAGCGATGACGTTCAGCTCCCAGGAATCATTGCAAGCCAGGAAGCGACGAATTGCCGAGGGGGAGGAAGAGGAAGTAAGGTAAGTATATTTTCTTCTAAACAAGGTAAGTAAGGTGACCCGGAGCAAGAAGATGGAGATGAGTATAATTTTAGGGTGAAACTCCGCTTTAGCTGCTCTGTGCAGTGGTTTTGCACAGAGCAGGCCAGATCCTCTTTTCGGGTCCCCTCTTTGGCATTGCTGGCTCCTCCCACCTGTTAAGTGCCCTCACAGCAAGCAACTTGCTATGGGGACACCTGAGCCGCAGCTCCCTGACACGGAGCTGTGGCCCGGCCCGGCCCCTTTTTCTTTCTTCATTGGCTAACTGACTTTGATCCACAGCAGCGGGAGCCAATGGTGCTTTGGGCCTCAGCAAAATGGCAGCTACTGGCAAGAAGAAACTGGAGAAATGGTGGAGACAATATACAGCACACACTCATTTTTAGTAGCATAATTATTAATGTGGAATATATGTTCCTTACTAAAGAACATTATTTTACCAAGTTGTTATAGGTAAAGTTCCACTTTAAGTCTGTGATATTAAGCAGGAAAGCCACTTACAAATCCAGACAGTATAAGGCAGCAGATCTCTACATCTTTTTTTTTTTTTTTTTTTTTTTTTTAGGGGTCGAGCAGGAAATAGTTCAAACTCTTGTCAGGCTTGGTTTTTCTTATGTTCCATTGGGCAGATTTACTTTTACTTCCTGTCTTGTAGCCACAACACAAAGTGAGAGGAAATCTCTCCAAAGTAAAGAAAATCCTCCTCCGTAAACTCTTTTTCTGTTGTAATGAAAATTGTAAAGTGTACTAGCCACAAGGCAGGACATGGGGGTTGCTAACTGGGAGTTTTTTAGCCAGACTTCTGGGGGGTCCAGATGACCTAGTGTATTGAAATAAAACAATATAAAACCCAAAGACACCTGTGCTCGTAATAAACAGTATGATAAAAAACAAAAAAAAAAAAAAACAAATAAAAAGCAACTAGCACAGTTTCCTGGGAAAAAAAAATATGTACAAACATAGAACAGCGGTCTTGGGACTTTGAATGAGGCGGGTCACTTAATGTCAGCATAAAAAAATCACCCAGCATCTAAGAGGGATGTGAGAGAGCCAGTAACCATCTGACCTGGAGCTGTGACAGGAATGGGCTGCCCGGTCCAAAGGGGGTAGAAGGGGGGGGAGGGGCAGCCAAAGGGCAAACCAGGACATAAAGTGCAGTTCCGTGATATGTGAAGACACACATATAGACCCGATTTATCACAGTGGTGGAACTACCAGGGACCCAGGTAATTCCACCACTGTGATAAATTTAGTCTACCGCCTTTGAACTGGGCTGCCTATCCCTGCTACAGCCCCGGGTCAGACAGTTGTTTTGGCGCTCTGACTTCCCTCCTAGATGCTGGGTGAATTTTTTTTTTTTTTTTTTTTTTTTTTTTTTTTTTTAATACCGACAAGTGACCTGCCTTATTCTAAGTCCCATGACCGCTTTTCTATGTTTGTACATATATCTAAAGCCAAGTTTTGGATAGAAGAGAGGAGGGGGGAAAACAGGAGATCATCTGGAAACGGGCAGAGCATTGTCACCCTAGAACAGGAAGTGGTTTAACAATTCTCCTGGCAGGATCACCAGTAATACCACGCAATGAAGTGTTTCTTGCTTGTTCCTGCATCCTGTGTGATCTGGGGTACTGTCCTGGAGGGAGTGTGATTTAATTTATTGGACATGGCTGCTGAGGGATCTCAGGAGTATGACTGCTTGAAGTTTGTTTTTTTTTTTTTCTTCAAACGCTTCATTTGACTACTTTTGATCAAGTAGTCCAACATTTGGGGTAAGGGTCAGTGTGTGTCCCCTCTATTGGTGGCGGCTTTTCATTAGCACCTGTCATAGGATCCCTATTTATGAACTTTTTATCTCTTAATGTTATGGACTTCACTCAACTTTTAAGCGCTGCACTCATTTTTAATATTGAAATAAAACGTATGAACATTTTAAAGCTGCACAGTTTTAATACCTACTGGGCCCATTGACTGCATAGGCAATTTTCTGGGAAAACTTAGCCTTTACCTATTCCTTGCTTTAGAGATATAGGTTACTGATACTTACAATCGGGGCTTGACAAACCCCAGGTCACATGGGCGACTAGAATTAGCGGCCTGGGGCCTGAGTTACCCTGCGGCAGGTGTCTTGTCGCCAGACATCCCAAGTCTCCTGCAAGGTGCGGGAGCCTCCCACATGCAGGCTGCCGCTCCCTGACACCCGCAAGTGGTGCGCCCACATGCGGGACACTCGCAGGAGACTTGGGATGTCAGGAGACAGAAGGGTGTCTGTCAGCTGTGACAGAACAGAGCTGATGCTTCCTGTATAGTTATGGCTCCGTCCTGTCACAGGCGGAGTGATATCATATGCACTCCACCTTTGGGAGGAGAGATGCATGTCTCAGGTGCCAGCATTTCTAGACAGCAGTACCCACCAGCAGTAAGTCACATGTGCTAGGGGTGCAACTCGCCCCCAGCCCATTATTGTAAGTATCCCAGCATGTGCAGTGTCTCAGGTGCCAGCATTTCCAGCCAGCAGTACCCGCTAGCAGTAAGTCACATGTGCTAGGGGTGAAACTAGCCCCCAGCACATAATTGTAAGTATCCCAGCATGTCAATGTTTCTGACTCATGTGTCTCAGGTGCCAGCATTTCCAGCCAGCA
The DNA here is from genome assembly GCF_965119305.1 of Pelophylax lessonae. Classification (NCBI taxonomy): domain Eukaryota; kingdom Metazoa; phylum Chordata; class Amphibia; order Anura; family Ranidae; genus Pelophylax; species Pelophylax lessonae. The sequence goes on from NC_138769.1 coordinate 164,863,177, forward strand.
GTACCCACCAGCAGTAAGTCACATGTGCTAGGGATGCAACTAGCCCCCAGCACATAATTGTAAGTATCCCAGCATGAGCAGTGTTTGACTCCTCCCAGCATGACCACTTCAAATCATCATTTTTAATATCTCTCAGAAGACGTAAACCAAGCCGAATGCCGGACAACATCAGTCGGTTCGTTAAAAACTGGCCGCCAATGGGCACGTGTGTATGGCAGCCGGTCCGACAGAAGCTGGCAATTCGGCATGTGCAAAAAAAAAAACTGGCTCCTAACTTTTTTAGCTGGCTCCTAGATTTCAAGCAAATTTGTCAAGCCCTGCTTACAATAAACCTTTCAAGGGAATTTTCACACTGGACAACATACATCGTAAGGTCCAGTCCTGCAGTTTTGCTCCTAAAGATTTTCATAGCTCAAAACAACATCATGATGTTTGAGGGAGAGTAGACATCCCCTTTCCCATCCCACAAAGCAGTGTTCAGTCAGTGCCTGGATAACCTCTCACCAAGTGGAGTATGCAGGGGGAACCTGCCTTAGTTAAACCTCAGACATCTAGGATCTGGTGTTCGTTTTGCTATTGACGTGTGGTGGTGTCATGTCAAGATCAATAGTTTAGTAAAGGCAGAAAGAAAGTTGTGGATGCCTATGATTATGGATAGGAATTTAAAAAGATCTCCAACTGATGTTAAATCGCTCATTACATTGTAAGGGCTCTTTCACGCTAGCGGTGCTCTCTGAAAATTGATCTGCATTTGGATTCAGTTGTGAAATGCTGGCAGAGTTGCCCTGTTCACTTTAATGGGTCATGTTAAGCAGGCACTGAAAGCAACGGATATACTGTAGTTCCTCCATGGGTGCAAAGTCAGTCATGACGTTTTAGTGCCCCTCAACCTTGTGTGTGAACAAGTACTAAGGAAAAATCTTCAAGTGGTTGCTAACTTGTCCAGGACAGGCCAGCCTAGCAAATTCCGAAACTGAAATGTGGGGGAATGCATAAACAGGTTGACGCGTTTCATGCTCTCCTCTCCTTAGTGCTTAAAGTGTTTTATACAGGATTTGTGTTTTCTCTGCATTAAGTTAAAACGCCTTTTTACATGCAGCTCCTGACACCCTCCCCCTTTTCCCCTAAAAACATGGGGGGGCGGGGTTGTCATTGGCTTCTGCAGTGGTCAATCAAATTCAGTGACAAGGGAGCGGGTCTGATCTGCACGGTTTGTGTGAATAGACACACAACGTGGTTTGGGATTGAGCCCACACATGTGCCACCATAGGAAATGGCTTTCTATGGTGGCACACAGAGGAGTAGCGAAGAGGGCTGACGCAGAACCAAAAAAAAAGTATCAAGGCTGCTCTATTCATATTTTTTTTTTTTTTTTTTTTATGTTCTGATTAAGTGCTGCAGGCACTGTTTTTAAATTATTATATTTTTCCTTGTTAAAGTCAACAATTTTCATGGGGAGTATTTACTTGGCTACATACAATAACGAATGGGTGCTAAATCAATCAGCAGTATATGGAGCAAATTGCAGTAATCTATAGGAATTTGTCCTGGTGAGGATCTCTGGAATAGTGTGATTGGATATAATGTTTCTGTCTGTGATGTGAAATCCTAAATTTAGGGGGGTGGGGAAATGGTAAGGGCCATCCTTCTTCTTCCTTTTTTTTTTTTTTCTCTCCCGTGTGTATATACATACAGTATATATATATATATATATATATATATATATTATTGTCTTTATCTAACAGTATGTGGTTTTACATTTCTTCCAGACCATTGACCAGTTTGAATACGATGGCTGTGACAACTGTGATGCTTACCTGCAGATGAAGGGGAACAGGGAAATGGTGTATGATTGCACTAGCTCTTCCTTTGATGGGTATGTCATTTTTATGTATATTGTTGTTGTGGATCATAACAATCAGGCCTACAAACTATATAATATTGTCTTTCTTCCCTTTAATTTTTTGTTAGGATTGTGGCCATGATGAGCTCTGATGACAGCTGGGTGTCAAAGTGGCAGCGGATCAGTGAGTATTCTAAGATACACAACTAAGGTGTATATTTTATAAAGCATTATATTTACCAAACATTCAATGCCAGGTGCATGTGTTTTAAAATTTGCAAGGATTGATTCACCTACAGTGACTGTCACATTCACTGTCAACAACCACCAACTGATGGTGTCTATCTTCAAATTAAACTCTTGGGCGTGGTTACAACCCATTTTTTGCTACTAGGTCAGCGATGTGTATTTTTTTCTGGTGAGATACTCTGGTTATTTTTATTTTCAGTTTGATTTCTCTTTTTTTTGCTTCCTTTTTATATTACTTAATTTTACAGTTATAAATCACTTAGTGGTAAAGGGGTTGTAAAGGCACAAGGTTTTTTTTAACCTTCACGCATTCAATGCATAAGGATAAACATTTGCAGCAGACCCCCCCCCCCCCCCCCCATACTTACCTGAGCCTCCTCTCGATGTCCATGAGAGCCTTGCCTCTCCGGGGACTCATACTCCTGATTGGCAGCCATTGGCTCCCGCTGCTGTCAATCACGGCCAGTGAGCCGATCAAGAGATTTAAATGGACACACACAGCCGTGGGTCGGGAGCGCACCTGCTTGGGTGCCCCCACAGAAAGCTGCTTGCTGTGGGGGGCACCCAGGAGGAGACAGGAGTGCCTGCATGGGACCCGAGAAGAGGAGCCGGGTTGCTCTGTACAAAACCACTGCACAGAGCAGGTAAGTATGACATTTGTTATTTTAGACAAAAAAAAAAAAGCCTTTAATATCAATCTAACCACTTTAGGACCGGAGGATTTTCCTGCTTAACGTCCAGGCCGCTTTTTTCAACTTAGCACTGCGCGAATTTAACTGACAATTGCGCGGTCATGCAACGCTGTACCCAAACAAAATTGACGTCCTTTTTTTCCCACAAACAAAGCTTTCTTTTGGTGGTATTTGATCACCTCTGCGCTTTTCATTTTGTGCGATATTAATAAAAAAATTATGAAAATTTTGCGAAAAAATTGACGTTTTCTACTTTGACAGTTAAAAAATATCCAATATATTCAATTTTTGTCATATATTTAGGCCAAAATGTATTTAGCTACATGTCTTTGACAAAAAACATCTCAATGAGCGTATTTTTAACCACCTTAGGACAGGAAGATTTTACCCCCTTCCTGACCAGGCCATATTTTGCGATTCGGCACTGTTATTTTTACGGACAATTTCGCGGTCATGCGACACTGTACCCAAATTAAATTTATGTCCTCTTTTTTTTCCCCCACAAATAGAGCTTTCTTTTGGTGGTATTTGATCACCTGTGCCTTTTTTTTTTTTTTTTTTTTTTTTTTCACATTCTGATATATAACATTCCCCCCAAAAAATAATTTACAAATCTAAATTTAAAATTTTTTAACTTTTTAGGCCAATTTGTTTTCTGCTACATATTTTTGGTAAAAAAAAAATCACAATACCGTATATACTCGAGTATAAGCCGAGACCCCTAATTTTACCACAAAAAAGTGGGAAAACGTATTGACTCGAGTATAATCCTAGGGTGGGAAATGCAGCAGCTACTGGACCACCACGAGACGCAAAACAGGGGCTGCGGGCATGGTACAGGAGATGGTGAAGGTCATAGTATAGGCATTGCACAGGTCATGGTAAGGGCATGGTCATGGTACAGGTGATGGTTTAGGCATGGCACAGTAGGTACATGCATGGCACAGGAGATGCAGTGCTGCGGGCATGGTACAGGAGAATGTCCTATACCATGCCCGCAGCACTGCATGAGGATTTAAAAATCGCGCCAATACGTCACCGCAAATGCGCCGCCAATGCTCGGGGAAAGCCCGAACACGTTCGGTTATTCCCGGGCATGTGGCACATGCGCAGTGACACGTCGGCGCCGAGTGGCGCCATTTTTAAAAAGACTGAAGCCAGTGACTCGAGTATAAGCCGAGGGGGGCATTTTCAGCATGAAAAAACATGCTGAAAAACTTGGCTTATACTGGAGTATATACGGTAAGCGTATTTTGATTGGTTTGCTCAAAAGTTATCACGTTTACTAACTACGGGAAAGATTTGTCATTTTTATTTTTTATTTTTTTTACTAGTAATGGTGGCGATCTGCGGCGGACAGATCGCACCCGTAACTGACATTTTTGACACTTTTGGGGGGACCAGTGACATTACTACAGTAATTAGTGCTATAAATATGCACTGTTACTGTAATAATGACACTGGCAGGGAAGGGGTTAACACTGTTGGTGATCAAGGGGTTAAATGTGTGCCTCATGCTTACTGACGTGTGTAGGGGGAGGGGGTTGTGTGACACAGATCGCAGGTTCAGCTATGCTGTATCCTGTGATCTGTCCCTGCCTGTCACAGAGGAGATCCGCCCCCTTTTTTGTTCGCACAAGCAGGCGGATTTCCTCATTCTTTCCCCGACGATCCGGGAAGAGCGGCGGGGATCACCGCCTCTCCTCCCCTGGCCCAACTCCCGCTGTGTCTGAATACAGTGGGAGCGAGCCTCCGGCGGCACATGCCCGCTGCCGAGAGAGGGAGGAATCCAGCGACGTAGGTCTACGTCACTGGACCCAGCCGAGCCGCTCTGCTGGCTAGTGGTTAAGTATTTAATGGCCATTTATGGTGAGCGAATACTATATGGTGTTATGTATGCCAAGAAAGGTGCGCCGATGGGCTACTACCAAAGCTTGCTTTTTTTTTTTTTTTTTTTTTTTTTTTTTTTTTTTTTTTTTTTTTTGTAAAATTTTGCAATGCAACATTTTTACATGCATCTTTCTTATGTAATGTGTCAAACCCTAAAAAAAACAAATGGAATTTAAACAACCGCCAGCATCAAAAAGTTAATACATCTTGCCTCGATGATTTGTTCCCGCGGTGCTGCCTGTAGCACACGTATCCTTATCTCCACCGTCTGGTTGTGGAGAACGTGCATGCCTTCATTTCTGGAATGTCCTTGTTTCTATGCAAATAGTGACCATTAGAAAACACTCTGGACAGCTTTTCAGAGCATGGGTTAGTGTAAACCTTTTATATCTGTGCTAGAATACATTAATAAATGGCTTCATATCTTCACTATCCTTAAATCCATTCCCCTTTTTTTGGTATGATCAGTCATTTTTAATATCCATGCTAAAATGTGACTTTCTGCCAGGGCATGCAAACGTTTGAGCACAACTGTATGTGTATAAATATATTTGCTATAACTTTTTACACACACACTTTAAACTGTCATTCTGCAAAATTGACAGTGTGATTTTTCTCTGAATGCAGATGCTGTCTGTGAATACTAGACATGCATGTAGGAACAGCAGTGGGAGTAATAAGGGAAGGAAATGGTGCAGGGAAGTTCACTACTCTGGATTAGAACCACAAAGCTGCAGTGTCAAAAATAAATCTACTCAGACTTTCACAGCTAACCCAAACTTACCATTTTGAGTTGAGTCCTAAAATTAATACAATAAGTGGAAGTCATATTAAAGTTTTGTTGGTTACTAAAACAAAGCAACTTATCACAGTAATTCCCAACTCCATTATCGAGAACAAGTTTAAAATCCTGTTTTTCAAACTTTTAGGCTCAGTCGTATTCGTTAGTTAAATTTAAAGCAGAACTCCTGGTAAACATGTTTTGGGACATTTTACTATGCACAAGTGACTGTTTAATGACTGGTGTTCCATGAGTGGATAGTGCTGCACTAAGTAAAGCTCCATTAGTCTGATGCCTGATGCTACGCTAAGTGTCAGCCTTCCAGTACCGACCGTTTGGTTTCTCACCTCTTTCTGTCCCTTATCCATGCACAAAATGTTTGAACATCTTTTTACAGAATAGAAGGTGTTCTGTGAATGGACAAGGGGAAAGGAGGGGGGGGGGGATGAATGTCAGGATGTCCCATCTCCTCTGTTAAAGGATTAATGCACCTCTCTATTTTAGTCTCGCCCTCCCAGCAGTTTTGTGATCTAAATACTTGCACCTGAAGTGATTGCTCAAATTGGTAAACTAATTTGCAGCTTGTCAGATTGTTGATTTATTTCTGTAGTATAATCTATGCCAGAAATTCTGGGAGAGGGTAGAGGGCCTGAAAAAGATAAAGAACACTTAAAAGCAGAACTGCATTCTGCTGAGTGGTGGTGGAGGACTCCTGCCGTATTGTGCACAACATACTTGTGCTTCTTGGCATCCTTACCTCTGTATGTCCTCCAGTGGTGACAGGTTCAGGTTCCAGTCACATCTGGTGACAGGGCCATCTCACCCACTGCATTCTCCTGGGCCTGCAGCATTCCTGTTCAGTCATTAAAGGACCACTGATGGTGTCATCCCTCTGTGTATGCAAACGGGTATTACATCATTCCCAGCACTTGGCCAAATTCTTTGCATGCTGGGAATGAGCAAGGATGGTACACTGCATGGAGCATGGGCAAAGGTTGTCTAGCAAGCAAACTTGAGCTCCTTAAATTTTTTGCTAAATTCTGTTTGCATGTTGGTAAATATATTGAAAATTGTACTTTACCAAAGCAAACCCCCCCCCCCCCTTTTGCTCTAAGAAGGGCCAATGAACATGGTAATGAATAATTGTGCTTTGGGTAGATATCTCAGTGCTTTTGTCTAGTTAAAATTGGCCTTGGTAGATTTATATTACGGGTTCCCAACCTGGGGAGCCTGCACCCCCAAGGGTGTGCGAGATGGAATTTCAGGGGTGCAACAAAGGGGCCCTTAGTCACAAGTCATCAGTCGGCCCTCTGCCAGTGTACATTGAGCAATGGCAGTAGGAGATTGTGCTACCTAGATAGTAGACTAGGTAACTGATTGTCAAAGCATTGCTTATAAATCCATTCTAATTCAACATCTGAAAAAATCATTGAGGGGAGATTTACTAAAACTGGTGCAGCTGTGTGTAGTAACCAATCCGCTTCTAGGTTTTATTGAAAGATTAAATGAACAAAACTAAGTTAAAAGCCATTGGTTAGTGCACAGCTGCCCCAGATTCTGTGTGCACCATTTTTAATCTCCCACATTGTTTTATTATTTTACTCATAAATTCATACATTTTTATATTGTTTCACATATAACATTTGATAGTTTGTTTGCTGAAGACCTGGGTATTTCAGAAGAACGGATCATGAATACATATTCCTACAAGTTGGAACTTATTTTGTACATTTTGTTCACCCGCAGTAATGTATATGGTTCAGTTTGTCTTGCAAATACTAGAAATTCGACTTCTTTATCCTTAATTGTGATATTATCTTTGTAGGGCATGCACACAATACTCATAATTAATTCATTGTTGAAAGGTGGGGCATAGAAAAGTTTGGGAACCACTGATTTAGATGTTTGGGGCATTACGTGCTAAAAAGCTGGATAATGGTTTTAATATAAAAAAAAAAAAAAAAAAAATCCTCCCTTTTTTATGTTGGTAATGAGTTTTCTCCTTTTTTCAGCTAATTTCAAGCCAGGAGTGTATGCAGTCTCTGTTACAGGACGCCTACCACAAGGTAGGATTAATGTCTGTCAACATGCCTTGAGCTTATTTTTATAACCTTTTAATGAAAACCTATTGGTGCTGTTGAGGTTGGTCATGAATTTATGTGGCATGTGTCTGTATAGAATATACCGGCCTTGCTGACGCTCAGCCTGGTTTCTTTTTTTTTTTTTTTTTCAGTATTCTGGTAAGGTTGGATACTTCCCTCACCATTTCCTGTTTTACCCTAACCTTGTCAATGTCAAAAAGTAATTGCAATAATCAGCAAACTTACTAGCTTTAGAAAACAAATGTAAATATATTGTGTGTGTGTGTGTGTGTGTGTGTGTTTTTTTTTTTTTTTTTTTTTTTTTTTTTTTTTTTTTTTAATAAAGGTTTAAGGCTTTTTAACTTAATTCATTCTCTGCATTAAGGTACAAAACATTCTGTACAGCTCCCAGCCCCCTCCCTTATACTTATCTGAGCTCAATCTCGAACCAGCGCTGTGCCTGAGAGCAGTAGCTCTACACCCCTCCTCATAGGCTCAGTGACAGCACAGACAGTGAGGGGGTTAGGTCGAGCCCATACGAGTGCCCCCATAACAACCAGCTTGCTATGGGGTACTTTGGGGGAGGGGGACTGGAGAAGAGGTGGATCAGAACTGCTCTGAAGTATGACCTCTTTATTAAAGAGATAAATTTACAATCCTAAGCAATGCATTTTATGAAAAAGGTCCTCTTAGCCAGGCTTTGGTTCTATTGGCGTAGCTGTTTTCTCTCAATAAGATCTTAAATTCCTCTTCTTAAAATGTAATTCTAAATGATTTGCTTTATTAGCAAACCTCGTTCTGTAGCATATCTTTAAAGCGGTTGTAAACCCCCCCCCCCCACCTCTTTAAAGCGGCAGTATAGTAATTTTGTTGACTTCTACCTAAACCTGCACGGTTTAGGAGATATTTGCACTGCATGCTAGCGCGGCGCATGCGCTCTGAAGGTCCAGCGGACCTTCAGAGTTCCTTGCCGGAAAGTTAATCCCCTGCGCGCATGCGTGGGAGTGACGTCATCGCTGCTCCGGCCACTCACAGCGCCGGAGCCGCCGAACCTGGAAGAGACGCCGAGGGATCATGTCAGCTCCCACAACGGTGTCCGGGGGTCCGTGTCGGGGCTTCGTTTTCAGGTAAGTATTTCATAATGAGCTAATATGAGATGCTGAGATGCATACTAGCTCATTATACCTTTGTCTTGCAGGGTTTGTTTTTTGTTTTTTTGAGTATACAACCGCTTTAATGATTTTTGCCTATAGGTAAGCCTAAATAGTACAACAAATTTGTATCCAACATTTGCTACTGAGCAGGTACAAAAAACGTTAATTTGTACTGTCAAAGAATATTTGTTTAAAGCCTATGTAAGACCCCAACAATGAGCTGCTTCTTATATTTGTTACCTTTTTGGTTTGTTAAAGATTTTATAAAATTTTGAAATCTGAAATTTTTTTTTTTTTTTTGTTTTGTAAATCTCTTATGAGTGCAAAACCGGTGTTGCTCCTGCCAAAAATCCAATGTTGTCCTGTGTGCTCTACATTCTTCTCTCAAATAGTGTCTTTTCGACCCCAGATCTCACATTAGAGGACCTGTCCTGCTTATTTCTATTACAAGGGATATTTACATTCCTTATAATAGGAATAAAAGTGATCAAAATTTTTTTTAAAGGGACCGTGTGAAAATTTAAAATTTAATAAGAATTTTTTTTTTTTTTTTTAAAGCGCCCCTTTCGAGCTCGTGCTCCAAAGCATACACAAGTCGCGCCCTTATAGTTCAATCCACACCCAAATATGTAAACGGTATCCCCATGATTGCTAGAGCAAGAGCAATAATTCTAGCCCTGAACCTCCTCTGTACCTCTAAACTGGTAGACATTTTTAAAGCGTCGCCTATGGAGATTTTTAAGTACCAATGATTGTCGCCATTCCACGAGCATTTGCAATTCTGAAGCATGACATGTTGGGTATCTATTTACTCGGCGTAAACATTATCTTTCACATAGAAAAAAAATTGGGCTAACTTTTATTTATTTATATATATATATATATATATATATATAATATATATATAATCTCTCAATGCAGGGAAATGTATTTTTCCCCACAATAAAATGTGTTTTGAAAGACCGCTGCGCAAATACCGCGTGACATAAAATATTGCAACGACCGCAATTTCATTGATTTTTTTTTTTAACTTGTAAACAACAAGTGTCAGACATAGGCCTGGTCCCTAAGTAGTTAACACATTGATGCAGTACAATGAGTGAGGGACAGTGTTACTGGCAGGCTCAACAGGTAAAAATATAGGAGATTAAAAAAAAAAAAAACAGGACTAATGGAGCCACTACATCTAAGGCCTTCTAAAATGAAATTATTAGATTTTTTTTTTTTTTTTTGCTGTTTGGATACAGTTCTAAAGGCTTAATGTGTGTGTGTGTGTTTTTTTCTTACAATATCCGATCCCAGCCCCCCTCTAAACTTACCTGGCTCCTCTTTCGATCCAGCTCTGTGCCCAAGAGCAGCATCACTGTCCTCTCTCCTCACAGGCACAGAGGCAGCAGCGGGAACCATTGGCTCTTGCTGATGTCAATCAAATCCTGTGAGAAGTGGATTGAGCCAGCTGCCGATTCAGCATGTGGGTGGATCCTGACTGTAAAGTCTAGATCTTTCCTGAGCCTGGACCGGCTCTGTGATGTCGGAAGACAATGGACTTAAGCCCACTGTTGGCTGAAAACAGATCACTGGAGTGCAGAACAAACTGCACTCTGGTGATTCCCCAGGAGAAGTATAGCCAACATAGCTTTAGCTATAATTCTCCTTTTTAATTTAGGAATCCTCCCATAACATTATTGGTATGACTTTGGCAAACCATATGGTGCAACAGAAAGGACCATTTGTCATTCCCTTTCATAATTGACAACAATATAGCTAATATTTTATAGGATAGAGTCTCTCAACTTGTCATTGATGCCCCTAGCAATGAACATGGTTGGTTAGACCCAGAACAAGTATATAGGTTAGGGTTTCTGACCTCACTACTTATTTCAAATAAGTGACTTGATAAAACAAAACAAGGTACTAAAGCCGTAGGTTGAGCATGATAACCAGGGAGCTAGCAACTTCTAATACAAATCAAGTAAAGATGACATCAGTCTTTTTACTTTTAAAGGAAGCCTTTCTTGAAACGCATTGAGGCTGACATTGATTCCCTCTTTCTGAAAATGCTAGCTGCCTGGCTTTCATGCTGACCCTCTACCTTCAATACTTTGTTACTAACCCAGAATAAGTGTGCAGATGGGAGGTTGTGACATTGGAACTACTTTTTGTAGGTCAGTGACTCAGTACTTCCACGAAGTGTTTGCATAATAGCCAGGCAACTAGCATTTTAATAAGGTAGGTAGTTCTGTTGAAAGAGGGCCGCTTTAAACATAAACCTAAACCACTGTGCATAAACATAAACCTAAACCACTGTGCAAATATGTTTCTCAGAACCTACTGTCTGAAGACTGTGTGTGCCTGGTAGGATATGTTTTACCTATTTTACTCTTCTTGTTTGTGCAGCAGGTGACAGTTCTGTTTATAATATACATTTTATATATATATATATATATATATATATATATATATATATAACCTGCCGTTTTTATCACATATCGATCATCCTTTTATCTACACTATGATGGAGCTATGTTTCCCTTTTAGGTATTGTGCGTGAGCTGAAAAGCCGAGGGGTGGTTTACAAATCCAGAGATACTGCTATCAAGACATGACTGCAGAAGAAGGGCTGGAGCAGAGATTGGGTTGATGTCTATGTCTTTCTCTTCCGTTGGTTTTATTTTCCTGTTATGTTGCTGAAGCTGTGGTTTCCCCAGAGTGGGGGAAGGGTTGTGCCACTCAGCCCGCCACACGCACGTACAGACACTTCACATCTTTCTGTCTTTTGATCAAAGAAAGAGACCTTGGTGGAGAAGAATGGGATTGTGGGGGTTTGTTTTGGAACTAAATAAAGATGTATTAATCCTCATCGTCTTGTCATTTTTTTTTTTTTTTTTTTTTTTTTCTTGACCTGCAAGCAGCACAGTAGGTCACTCCCTGAGTTTAAAAAAAAAAAATGTACCCACACTGTTACATGTAGTTAATTTAATAGAACCAGTAAGTGTGAAACTTTTGACTAGCAACACCAAAGTATGCTCTTAACCTATTCTATACCACAGATACGTCATAGGTTCTAGTCTACTGTGGCTCCTGGAGAGGAAGTGGCCGACAGTTACTGTGAGAGCAGAACTGAATGTAACGGAAAGAGAGGCGTTGCTGAAAGCTTTAAATCTCTTTCCTGTGCCTCGCCCTAAATAGCCCAAAAATGAGAACAAAAATATGAAATGTATTTTTGTTTCTTTGTGATTTGTAACTGCCACACGATCAGTGATGTCTTCCAGTTGCCCACAACACCTCACATGGTGTTCTGTTATTACATTAAGTAATCTTCCTATGATATGTTTTCTCTAATAAAGTCTGTGTTGATTTTCTTTTCTGACCGGTGCGTAAAAGAATTACGGTAAGCATTTAAAAACAGTGTGCTCCGCGTATTTCCATATAAGGGTATACCTAGTGAACTGGCCGGCCAAAAAGCAGCAGGTCGCAACAAGCTTTGTCACTTCCTGTGTGGTAAGGCGGGTGGGGACAGAAAAAGCAGCTTTGTAGAGAGGACAGGAAGCTAGTTTTATCAGTTCTTTTTCTAACACTCTAGCTGATATTTCTGATCATTTTTTTTAGATGTAACATACTTTTAAAGAAGTATGTTTTATATAACATCTTTCTACTTATCATTTTGGAAGGGGTGACTGCATTCTTGCTGCAGTTTTGCAGTGTCTCTGTAATGGCAGTTTTACTTTTGATTGTGCTTCATAATTAATACTACTATATGTGATGAAAACATGCATGTGCACCATGCAATATGACATGTATAATGCATATACAGTATGTTCATGAACTTTTTGGAACTTCTGTTTTTATATGGTTTAACGTCTCTAAGGATATGTAAAAGTGATTCACAATAAAGGTACAAGGGCAGCTGCGGTATACATTTTTCTGCCAATCCATACTGCTGGGTGCTGAGTCCTGACATTATTCTCACCCAGCCCCCCTGCTCCTCTCCAGCGTGTGCAAACCACAGCATATTGTGGAAGAAGCTGCTTCTGCAGATAACGTGTATCTGTAGCAGCTTCTACACACAAGTGCTGACTATCATAGTACAACTCCCCAGTTTTGTACACTTCGCTGTCCCCTACATATAGTCTTGGTGTCACTTGCTCTTCAGACCCTTGTGAAATGGTTTGCATGCTTTTTTAGCTTTTCTAATGTTTACATGGTCTCAACTGGGATACAATGAAACTGCATATCTAGGCAAAATGAGAGGCTTAAAAGGTAGAGGGTGGAAGTGGTTGGCAGTTTGTAGACTTTGGATAAGCTGCAGGAGTTTGGTAATCCATAAGAGTATGTGTGGGACCAGATGTACATGTCTTGTAGATCAGGTTAGGCAATGGCACTATCGGCTTGCTCCTAATCTACTATTTGTTGTGACTTACAGGAAAAATGTTTGAATTCATACTGTGACCAGTGTATGTGTTATGTAATGTGCCAAGCATTTTTGATGTTATTGGGTAATACCAGACTGTAAACAGGATTATGCACAGGAAAACCAGTGATCCTTGTTTTGTTAGAGGAGCAATTTTCAGATGACTTCCTGTTAAGTTTGCTTTTTCTTATACCAAAGTTTCAAGCTGTTTTTCACTGCGTTTTTATCAGTCTTTTTGTGTAAGACTTAATTGCAACACCCACAGCGCTCTCCAGACATTTACTTTGCAATGTACGGCTTATGGGTGGGACCAAGTCTAGTTCCTCTATCTGTGGTTGGTGACGTGGCTATTGCGAGATGCTTAAAAGGGTAAGCGGGCCAGTCTGTGATCCTTTCTACCAATCGGTCCTTGGTGGTGGCAGTATGTGAGCAGTGAAGTCAGACGAAAACCAGTATCTACAGAAATTACCCGGAGCAACAGATGCATACCGTAAGTACAGGGATGGTAGTGTAAGATTTAGACACTTTCTATCAATTGAAAAAAAAATTAAAACCTAGTGCTATACCTTTTTTTTTTACATTTTATTGTGTTTTGCAGTTTTAAAAAAAAAAATAATTAATAATAATTCCTTTTAATTACAGGTCTTTTTTAAAGGTTGCATTTAATTGAAACCTTTTTCAATCATTCTCAGTAGTTCTTTACAGCCGATGGCCAAACTGCCATTTTAATAAACTGTTCAGTACTGTCTGTGATACTTTAGTTTGCCCTAACATGACAAGTATTCAGAGGTATCTACCGCCTTTCTCCACCCATGCAAGTCCCTGAGAAAAAGGAGTAGACACCCCTAAAAGCTTGCCCTAATTTTGTAACTCTGCAAACACAAAAATTTGTTGTTTCACAGACCGTGCTCAACTATGTTGTTGCAAGTACAGTAACATGGCTGCAATCACCTTGAACTGTATACTGCTGAATTCCTAAAAAAAGAAAATGTAATGCTAGACTATTTGTCTTTGATTTCTTGTAATGAATTGTTATGCTGTTATTCATTTATTCTAATCATTTTCTTATGCATTTGGCTCTATTTTTACATATCAATACTGCCCTCCCTAAATTTATGCTGCATCAAGACCTAACAAACTTTTGTGTCTGGTCCATCAGTCACCACAAAGTTTACAAGATGCATTAAATGTGTAAGAACCCATTATCTGCACATAATTTTAGGCACTATCAAGTTGGGTGTCCATATAACCATTATATAAGGACGCACTTTTTTTTTTTTTTTTTTTTTTAAACGACTGTGCAGCAGTAAGCACATTGGTGTCCTCATTCTTCCACAGGAGTGCAGGTCCTAATAAGAAATGGATCTGACAATATCTTTTGCTAACTTCTCATCTTGTGTACTGTCAACTAGTCTAATCTGCCAAAATGTTATTAAATAAACTTTAAAGGTCCCTCAAATGCAGTTGCACACAACAAATATGGGGGGGGGGGGGAAGAGTAGCTACTGGATGGCCTAAATAAGTGGGAACTGTCTGGGCTGGAAGACTGTGTGCATTGTGCCTAGGGGCTACTTGCAGTAACTGTTAAGTACCTGTGTTGCAGCACTAACTGCAGTGCATAATGACTTTCTTAAAGTACACAACTGCAAAGCGTTTGCATTTTATTTGCCAGGTGCCCTTTAAGCCACATTTATTTGCCAGAGCAACACATAATGTAAATGTATATGTAGTTTTTAGACTTGATTGAAGTGAATGGCTTACGTCTTATTTAAAAACGCCCAAGACAAAGACAAACTCAAGTTTTTAAAGTCTACAAATGTACACAATCAAGTGTTTTTTCAAGGGTCACCTAGGCTTTACCAAATGCCTATTCTGTTTCACATAAAAAAAAATGGCATGCCCTTTTGGAGTTTGTTCTATATTAATTCCCGATATAGCGGAGTTTGGACATTGAATGCAAAGTTCCACTTGTTTTTCTCCTGCATGATGAAATGCAGTTACTTAGGCACCAGTTCCTGGTATATTACATTCTTGTGTAAGATACAAGTTCTATGAAAAGTGAACACTTGTATGAATCCGAAAAAGCAGAAGTGAAAGCCAGTTTGGCGGGAGGTGGTGATCTTCTAACTGATACACTGAGGCAGTTTGTCTTCAGTAATGGGGGTGCAGGCTAACAGACTGCAGACAGGATTATTGGTGCATGTCACTGAAGGAACATCTAATTCATCTGTTCAGGAAGTTCAGAGCCGTTGAAGATGACACCTGGAAGTTTATCTGTGGCTTCAAGAACTGGAGGTATCTGGCCTGGTTTGGAAATGCTGCACCTGCTTTGCAGTGGCAAAGGGTTTTACTTTAACAGTTTTCATCCATGATCATCTAGTCTGCACTTAACTGTATCATTTATGATCTACAGTATTGTGAGACTTTATCAAATCGCCTATTATTTTGAATTACTGACTGCTTGATGACAATGTTACTTAACTTCTAGATATCTTTACACCAATATTCTGTCATTTCATCAAATATTAGGTTGCTGTATGTGTTGCTATGGACTGTAAACTTAAAACTAGCTTTAAATATGTAAAACCGAACCCCAAGACTTTGTTCTTTCAAAAATAACAGTGGGGAATAAGCTTTGTATTCTACAAACACTACATTATTTATTTATTTTTCCCTGATTTAAATGCCAGCTAGTCCTAAAGTCTTAACTTCTCTTTTAAAATTATATTTTAATTAACATTACTTATCTTCTACAAGTTTGTTATTAATATTTGCTTTTTATAGTGCATCTTTGTAAAAATTTTAAAGTTCTTTTCCTTCTGCTTTTATTTTTTTTAACACTTTCTAAATGCATTTGTAGTGTGATTTTTTTTTTTTTTTTTTTTTTTTTTTTTTTTGCTCCTTTTTATAAGCTGCAGATTTAAATTTAATCTATATAACTTTTATTAATGAAAAGTAATAACTATTACCAACAGAATACAACATATCTGTAGCTGCTGACATTTAAAGGCCTGTCACAGAAATAAAAGGAAGTACAACACAGTTCTAGACTATTCTTCCCCTTTCTCATATGTAAGCATATTTAGAAAGGCTACGAAATGGAAACTTTTCTACAGGTAGCAGATCTGGTATCTGAAAGGCCCGGCAATATGAGATGTGCCCATAGGAGGATTTTTCTGTAATAGAACCAGGCCAAAAAAATGGCACAATATTGGATGTAAATTACTCTTAAATCATCCATGCTGTAGACCAGTGTTTCTCAACTCCGGTCCTCAGGACACACTAACAGGCCAGGTTTGCAAGAAAACTGAAATACATCCCAGGTGATATAATTTGCTGCTCAGTGATTGCAGTATTCTAGTCTGCATCTCCCCAAGGTAATACTTATAATCTGGCCTGTTAGTGTGCCCCGAGGACCGGAGTTGAGAAACACTGCTGTAGACAATAACCAAGAGATGGAATTATGATACTTAATTAAAAAAAAAAATTGGTATTTCTGACCTTTCATAATATTGTAACCTGTAATTTTCCTTTAAACAATCAAGATTCCTTAATTATAGAAAGAATATCATTTTGGGAGGGAAGGCATGTTAAATCCCAGTACTGCTTCTCGTAGTTACAAGATGGATATTTGGTAATTACTACAAAAAAAGAAAATGGTGATTCTGGCACTTCATAGCATAACCTGTGACATTGCTAGAAACCAGCCAAGTTTTTTTTACTATAGAACAAATATTTTGGAATGTAGCATTTCCCAGCTCAAATAATTTATAACTTCTGCAGTATACCCTCATACACCTAATATATTCCAACGAATTGCTTTAAGATTACTTTTACAGTGCAGTTCTGTGTTTTCAATATTCATTTTAAGCCATCACTGATAAGTTTGATTATTTTACATGTTGATAAAGAATTTATTTTACATGTTGATAAAGAATTTAAGAACTGATCAATATCTATTTACAGCTAGTTGTATTGATCATATTCAAAATAAGAAAGCTACATTTTAAATGTATTAATTTATAGGATTATGTTGTCCAATGCTTTTGGAATTTGGGCCAATGAGTATCACTGCTTGGAAACGACCATTGGACATAAAAATGTTGTTCCTAATACAGTGCAGAGCAGATACTTTTGGAATTTGGGCCAATCAGTATCACTGCTTTGAAACAACCATTGGACATAAAAATGTTGTTCCCACTACAGTGCAGAGCAGATTTGCTATAAAAAAAAAAAAAAATGTGGACTTGTGTGAAGTTTGCACACAAATATATAATGGCTCTCCAATCTCTTTATAGTCATCTAATCTGCTTTTATGCTGCATTCTTTTCATCTAGTTATTTTAATCGGATGTCCCAATAGCCTCTCAAAAAGTCATGAGGAATGTATTCAGGCTGTACCCACTGGCTGAGACTTATATACTGCACTTACAAGCTAGATCAGCTGTGGTATCCTTGCAATTTAAATTCAACATCTTACACATTTTATTTTACTGTAAGCCATACAGCTAAGAAATTGTTTCTAGCACACAGGCTAATTGATGCATTTTGTCCTAACCTCTCTGAGCTGACACAGAAGTTAAGAGGCATCCCTGACAAGACCTATTAATTTACCCATGTGCAAGGACCCTAGTGCTTTGATGAAAGATAAACCATCCAAGAAAAAAAATCAATACAAATCTTATCTGAGAAGGCATAAGGCATGTGTTTGAAACTTACAATGTATTTTTTTTTTTTTTATTCCCCAGATATTTAAAGAGCTTTGGAAAAGTACCAGCAAATATGTTAGTGGGCCATATAACCATTTGCAGTTTCAGCTGGTAAGTATTCACCAGATCTAGGAATAACTTCTCTTTGGTATAGACTTTGGATCCGCTCAAGAAAAAGAAGAATAATCTACAGCCTCAATCCTGGGAATACAGTGCAGCCATCCATAAAGTAGAAAGCACTACTAGACAGCACTGAACGCTGTAGTGTTTCCTACTTTATGGATGAGTGTACTGGGCGCTACGAGACATCACCCTCCTAAAACAGAAAAGCAGTGCACCATGAAGAAAATTTTTTGCTGTATAGTATATTATGAGTTTTTGTCTTTTATTTAAGTTGTTGACCTCTGGCTCTGCAGCTGTTCCTAGCTCCAGTCTTTGCGTGCCATACTAGAAAAGCCTCTCTTGAGGACAAACCCAACATGGAATTACTCGGTGTACAGTTTATATTGTTCTCCACCAGTCATTTCATATTGCAGGTGTGTGGGTCGTCCTATTCTATAGGGCAAAGAAAACAATTTGTACTTCTGATTCTAATGAATAAATCCCTAATGTGCTTAATAATTGTAGTTAGGAATAGTGTTGTTAACCCTTATAACGAGATACTATTTTTATTTATTTCAGGTTCTTGTGTAGCGCTGTCAATTTACGCAGCATTTTACATATATATTTACATCAGTCCCTGCCCTCAAGGAGCTTACAATCTCTAAGGTCCCTAACTCGCATTCCTACATTCACATACTGGGCCCAATTTAGACAAGAGCCAATTAATCTACTAGCATGGCTTTTGAGTGTGGAAGGAAACTGGAGTACCCAGAGGAAACCCGCACAGGGAGAACATGCAAGCTCTAGGCAGGTAGTGACCTGGTTGGGATTCAAACCAATGACCCTAATGCTGCAAGGCAGAAGTGCCAACCACTTAGCGACTGTGCTACCCATAACTAAATGTATACACGCATAAAATGTTATTCCTCCCGCAAACACTTTCAGTTGTAGGCCAAGTGCCTCCACACGTGCCATCAAAATAAGATTCTTTATACCGTGTACTTAGATTTGCAATGCCCCCGAAAATTGATGACTGGGTTGGTAATCTGTTGATTGCCCACTAAAGACCTATAATCTTCTGACTTCTCTGTTGTCACTTAACCAGATTAGAACATTTAGGTAAAGCAACTATAGCAAAATGGGGGCTATGGGGCTAATTTACTAAAGGCACATAAACTGTTTTATAAGGGCATTTTCACTTTGTAAGGGTTTTTCCCCAGAGCTTAGTAAATGAGGTGAAGCTCTGCTGACTTCCATCATGCAAATTTTATTTTTTTGCTTGAACATGATTCAAAATGAAACTTCACATTCACTAAGCTCTAAGGAAACTTCTCTTGCAAGGCTCAACGTTCCCTGCAAAATGAACAACCTTTTTGCCTTTAGTAAATCGACTCCTATATGTCATTGTATTAGTCAGTAACTTTTTTTTTTTTTTTTTTTTTTTTTTTTTTTGGGGGGGGGGGGGGGAGGTCACTCATAACACTGGTCATTTTGGGGGCCAGCAGTCTCTCATACTAGCTGCACTGTAATTCAAAAATTGTGATTCGAGTTCTAATTTATTTCTATATTGTCTAGTATATATGAAAACCTTATTTTACCTTTTTTTTGTCTTTTGGTTGATGAAAAAAACAAAAACAAATGTATAGTAAACTAACAGATTTTGACATGAATAAGTAGGAAATCTAATTTTCTGAAATTCTAATTGTAGGTTAGCTTTATTATGAGCAAATATGTAAATTATTTTGCATGTGTCTTTGTTCCAGAAATGTCAGTTTGCCTTTTTGGAACATGACTGTTTTGCATGTATGTACTGTCTTATAAATTAGAAATTTATTAGGAGATTAACAAGCAGTGAAGACACAAGTGGAATGGATGGAAGACCTGAGATACAGTGCAGTTACCCATAAAGTAGAAAGCACTACTAGACAGGACTGAACGCTGTAGTGTTTCCTACTTTATGGATGAGTGTACTGGGCGCTACGAGACATCATCTGGACACACTGGAGCCTGAAGATAACCTGCTTCTGTTTTACATTTCATGTACTTATTTCACTAGCTTGAAATTGCAATTATATTTTTCTAATAGAAATTTGTGTTCTGTGTCTAAAATAAAACCTTTTTGCACTGATTTAAATTTTATGTCTTCATTTATATACTGCACTTGTACAAGGAATTGTGTTTTTAAAGGTCACAGAAACCCCTTTTACTATTACAGATTGATGTCCTCATTCTCCCACAGGAAGGACATTAGGATAACCATAAGGCTCCATTCACACCTGAGCGTATCGTTTTCAGGCGTTTTTTCTGGCTTTTTTTTTTAGACTTTTTTTTGTTGGTGTTTGGAGGCAAGCATTGACCTCTAACAAAAATGTTTGTAACCTGCCAAAAAAGAAGCTCATGTTCATTTTGGAGCTTCAGGCGTTTTGCTTCTGGTGACAAAAAGCTCATATGTGAACAGGGGCCATTGAAATGAATAGGATTTTGCTTGTTGGGCACTTTGAAACTTCAGAGATAAGCGTTTACGACCTTAAAAACGCTCAGGTGTGAACAGGGGCCTCAGACTTTCTCCTTCATAACCATGTTACTGTCACTTATTACCCCCCGAAATTTATTTTGCAGCTTATTCTGGTTATTCTTAGGTACCTGTAGTGAGGAAGTTTAAAATCTGCCTTGGCTGGCCTCTTATGAAAATACAATGTCATTCAATGCTTTTAATACTATCTAAGTCACTGACCCAGAACAAGTTTGCAGATTCGAAGCTTCTTTCTCATTGATTTGACTTGCTTACGTGCTTCTTCCAGGTCAGTCACTCAATCTACTACTGGCATTTTCAAAAGGAAAATCAGCAAGGACAGTTCCCATTATATTACTAGAGTTGTCATGTGGGGACACTTGTGCATGTTTGTGCAGCTTCAAGCGCACCAAAAATGCAGTAAAAATGTTTGCCTTTAGATCCAGTGGAACCCTTTAAGGTGTGGTGTATTTTGAAAAGTCCTGCATGCTGCATCTTTGGTGCCCTGTTTTCAAATGCACCACAAAAATGCACCTCTTATTAAAAACCATAGGAAACACATTAAAAACACATCACAGTTGTGTTTTTAGTGCGTTTTTGAGTCCTTTGTCCATGTTTCACAGGAGTCAGGCAACCTGAAAAAGCATTAAAAAGGTGACATGCGGTTTTCTGTGCACCGATGTGAAAGGGCCCTTAAGCTTCCTTCATGCCTACACATTATGTTTCATTACTGCTCGCACATTAACATTTGGCATTTCATAGGTTGAAAAAAAGACACGAGCATCCTTTTAACAAGTTAGTGTTTTATGATAAGGCTGTCCATTTATTTAGAAGGGAAAAAAAATGGACCTGCGCTCCAGCATAGGTCCATCAGCACTTAAAGCAGAGTTCCGGTCTATTTTGCAACTTTAGGGATTCCTGGAGTGCTCGCTATGCTGATGAACAATTGGGCATTTTCAATTTTTTTTGGGGGTCCCTTACCTTATTTTCAGGGCATTTTTGATTGTACTTCCTCCTTCTCCCCCCTCTGTGGCCACGGCCACCGACATCACTTCCGCCTTTGCATTGCATCCTGGGAGCTGTTTCTCATCACTCCCAGGAGGCTGGAATCAGGAAGAACTCCCAGAACACTCCCTGGAATCAGGAAGAAGGACACAGCAGATTACACTGCGGCTTCAGATGCCCACATCCAAGATAGCCGATTTTGACTAAAATCCATTACTGTACATCTTGTAAGTATGAGAATAGCGGTTCTGTAAAGGGCGATGGATTAGTATTATAGGGGTATTTTTAGTTAAAAATGGTATTTGAGGCCAGAACTCCGCTTTAAAGTTTAAACTCTTCATAAATGGAATCACAGCGTACCACACATAATGCTGTGTGGTTTAGTAGAGTGTATTACTGCAACGCATTGGAGGTGAGCAAGTTATCAAAGCAAAATGCGTATAGACCCGTGTCTGTTTATTCACCAATGTTAAAAGGGCTCCTGTGGTCATATATATATATATATATATATATATATATATATATATATATATATATATATGTGTGTGTTTGTATTATGATGCCAGTGCTACTAAATTCTAGTTGTCCATCTCCTATCTTTAAGTATTTACCAGAAAATGTCTGTAGCTAATGCAGTCCAGTCTGAGCTCCTGGTCCTCACCTTTGCTTCAGTTCAGTGAAAGTTTGAAACTAGTGGATGACTACAGCCAGGAAATTGACATTTTAAGAATAAGAAATCCCAAATGGCAGCCTTTATATTTCAGTGCAGCTTTTATTTTAAAGAGCTAAGCCATTTGAAACTATTAAAAAGCTTATTGGTGCCCTAGAAGGAGGTTAGGAGTGCCCCTAAAGCCCTGAATATGATGGGTGACCTCGCTGATCAAAAGTAAGGCATGACAGAGGGAAGACCTCCACTCCTGACTATAGGAACTCATGAAGATTTGAAAAACAACAGGGTTGATTTACTAAAACTGCAGAGTGCAAAATCTGGTGCAATTGTGCATGGTAACCCTAAAGCTTCTAACTTCATTTTGTTCAATTAAGCTTTACCAAAAAACAAAAAAAAAAAAAAACAAAGCTGTTTGGTTTCTATGCAGATCTGCACCAGATTTTACAGTCTCCAGTTATAGTAAATCAACCCATCAATATCTACATTTTGGGACTACTGGGGCATGTCACAAGTCTTGTTAAGTGATTACAGTCATACACAAACTATTGATTGGGAATTAAAATATGTAATATTAATAAGTAGTGTTCAATAACCTTTCATTAGAAACCATTTTAACTAATTTTACTACCGTTAACGGAAATCTGATTGCTTAGTGTGGCTTACTACACTTTGCACATCATCATTGCACTGGCTTACTCATTATAGGATTAGTTCACCTTTTGTAACATGTTACAGATGCACCAGCCTTCACACCTCACCGATCCCAATCTAAAAAATGCGGGGCTCGGACGCGTCATTCATTCACAGTGTTCTGTGACTGTGAAAAGTACAAGTACCGACATCCTTGCGGTTGTCTGCTTGTTGTTCTCAATGAACTACCCAGGCAGTGTTGAGCAGTCTAGGTAGTTAATTGAGGTTCCTATCATTCAGTAACTGTGTGCCCGTATCGGAGGTATGGGCAGATCACTACACACAGCCTGGAGGACCGTGACATTACAATCATGAACTGCTAATTGTGTGTGCAATGCAATACAGGCTCCTAACAAAAAATAATAAATGCATATTTTTTTACATGCAAAAATGTGCATTTATTTATTTTACTAAAGGTTAACTTATCCTTTAAGTTTGAGTGAGGCACCAAAAGAAGACTGCTGAATATTCTTATAATAAATGGCAAAATATTCTGTTTATATATATATATATATACGCACACACACACCATTATCTATGTTTTGGTCATCTTTACAGCAAACTGGAATGTCCTATTCACATCTTTGCGTATTCATGCACCCCAACTCATGGTATACAATCCTGAAAAATTTCTTAAACTCCATGAAAATTGTTGACTTTTTTTTTGTAATATCTTTGAACAGGCAAACATAAGATATTTTCTTCTTTATTAACAAATAAAGATGATCTACTTGAGAAAAAAAAATGCCTTTTGAATGAATTATTCAACAAAAATATTAGATGTAACACTATTCAGTGCAAAAGTAAGTACACCCTATGCATCAAATTCTTGTATTGCCCCCTGTTACAGAAACTACTTTTCATGTTGTATAACTGCCCAGCAGTCTGAGATCGACATGCTTATGTTTCTGACCATTTCCTTCAGTTGCAAGATGTTTGTGGGTTTCCTTGAAAGAATGCCCATTTCAAAATGCCTCTAAGTAATTTCAATGGGAATCAAATCAGGGCTTTGGCTAGGGTAGTCTATAAGCCTCTATTTCTTTTGTTTGGGCCTTTCCTTGGTGGCTTTTATATTGTGCTTCTGGTCATTATTGTGTGGAATGACTCACTTCTGGTAAAACTTCAGCTTTGGAGAGGTGACATCACA
The DNA here is from genome assembly GCF_965119305.1 of Pelophylax lessonae. Classification (NCBI taxonomy): domain Eukaryota; kingdom Metazoa; phylum Chordata; class Amphibia; order Anura; family Ranidae; genus Pelophylax; species Pelophylax lessonae. Next base: position 164,887,112 of record NC_138769.1, read on the forward strand.
TTCTCATTAAGCAGATTTACATTTTGATGCAGAAGGTATAACTGACTCAATGGGGTTGAATTACTAAAGATAAATAAACTGTGGACTTTGCAAGTGCAGTTGCACTCTTTTTCCCAGGGCTTAGTGAATGTGGTGTGTTTGAAAAGGAAATTATTTATGAAAGGCTTGAACAACATCCAAATTCTGATATATTGTTTTTAAGACCTTAAAAGGACATTTTCTCAGGGTGTAACAGGTGGAAGCTCTACCACATGCAAAATTCATTTTTTCCCTTTCTGAGCCAGGTGGGTGGTCCTAAATAAACACAACTGAGTTATTTAGGTATAATGAAAGCAACAATGTATAAAGCGCTTCATATATTCCTCCCCCCTCCCCCCCAAAAAAAAGGAAAAAAACAACTCCCCAATACAAAGCACAACTATCAGTAAATGTACCAAAAATATCTTTATTCACATGGCTATACCTCAAAAACCCTAACCCACAGCTAAAAACAATTAAAGCAAAAAGCATTTACCACCTTTCCTGGGAGGAACTAATTAATAGAATTATAGTCTCAACAATTATGATCAAAAGACTACTTAACCACTTCCCGCAAACCGACGTACCTGTAAGTCGGCTTGAGGAAGTGGTTGTACCAGCGTGATGCCTGCACAGCTAGAGGCATCACCCGACACCATTTTCTAGAGCTAGCGGTCGGTTTCCTGATGATAACAACCGATGCGGCTCAGCAGCCGCTCAGCCGCTATCCCAGGGAGCGGGAGGGGAAGTCCTCCTGCCACCTTCTGCCGCTCTGCCCAGGTCTCCTTACATCAGGGTCCCAAGAGCCCTCCTTGTTACATCAGTGTCCCCAGAGAACCCCCCTCCTTACATCAGGGACCCCAGGGCCCTCCTTGTTACATCAGGGTCCCCAGATAGCCCCCTCTCCTTACATCAGGGTCCCCAGAGAGCCCCCCACTTACATATGGGTCCCTAGAGCCCACCTCATTACATCAGGGTCCCCAGAGAGCCCAACCACTTAAATAAGAGTCCCCAGAGCCCCATTCATTATATCAGGGTCCCCAGAGATCCCCCCTCACATCAGGGTCCCCAGAGAGCCCCCTCACATCAGGGTCCCCGGAGAGCCTCCTCCTTACATCAGTGCCCGCAGAGAGCCCCTCCTCACATCAGGGTCCCCAGAGAGCCCCCTCCTTACATCAAGGTCCCCAGAGAGCCCCTCCCCACACATCAGGCTTCCCAGAGGGTCCCTTCCTTACATCAGGGTCCCCAGAGAGCCTCCTCCTTACATCAGGGTCCCCCGAGAGCCCCCTCCTTACATCAGGGTCCCCAGAGAGTCTCTCCTTACATCAGGGTCCCCAGAGAGCCCCTCCTTACATCAGTGCCTGCAGAGAGCCCCTTCTTACATCAGGGTCCCCAGAGAGCCCCTTCTTACATCAGGGTCCCCAGAAGGTCCTTTCCTTACATTAAGGTCCCCAGAGGATCCATTCTTAACATCAGGGTCCCCAGAGAGCCCCCTCCTTACATCAGGGTCCCCCCAGAGAGCCCCTCCTTACATCAGGGTCCCCAGAAAGCCCCCCTCTCACATCAGAGTCCCTAGAGGGTCCCTTCCTTACATCAGGGTCCCTAGAGAGCCCCCCTTACATCAGGGTCCCCAGAGAGCCCCCTCTTACATCAGGGTCCCCACAGAGCCCCCCTCACATCAGGGTCCCCACAGAGTGCCCCCCCAACTCACATCAAGGTCCCCACAGAGCCCTCCTCCTCCTCACATCAGGGTCCCCACAAAGCCCCCCTCACATCAGGGTCCCCACAGAGCCCCCCATCACATCAGGGTCCCCACAGAGCACCCTCACCTCACATCAGGGTCCCCACAGAGCCCTCCTCACATCAGGGTCCCAACAGAGTCCCCTCACATCAAGGTCCCCACAGAGCCCCCCCCACATCAGGGTCCCCACAGAGCCCCCCTCACATCAGGGTCCCCACAGAGCCCCCCCCACATCAGGGTCCCCACAGAGCCCACCCCCTCACATCAGGGTCCCCACAGAGCCCCCACCCAACATCAAGGTCCCTATAGAGCGCCCCCCACCCCACATCAGGGTCCCCACAGAGCCCCTCCATCCCACATCAGGGTCCCCCCAGATTCCCCCCATCCCACATCAGGGTCCCTATAGAGCACCCCCCACCCCACATCAGGGTCCCCACAGAGCTCCCACCCCACATCAGGGTCCCCATAGAGCCCCCCCTAACATCAGGGTCCCCACAGAGCCCCCACCCCACATCAGGGTCCCTATAGAGCGCCCCCCACCCCACATCAAGGTCCCCACAGAGCCCCTCCATCCCACATCAGGGTCCCCACAGAGCCCCCCATCCCACATCAGGGTCCCCACAGAGCCCCCCCATCCCACATCAGGGTCCCCACAGAGCCCCCCCATCCCACGTCCCCAGAAATGTTCCTACTCACGTTTATTAGGCTGACACTCAGACTCGCTGTGCTGTGCTGTGCTGGCCTGGCCTGGTCTGGCCTGGAGTAGCTGGAGGGAGGAGGTGGGTGGAGCCAACACTCCACTCGGTGCCCAGCAGAGGAGGAAGGAGGCTCTGCAGTGAATGCTGGGGCCTCGCTCTCCTCCTCAGGTGACCTCACTGGTTGCTAGACGCCGGGTGGCGATAGCAACCAGTGCACTGCAGTACAGGCCAGCAGCGCGGCAGCTCCTGGCATGGGCTGGGACTCAGATCTGGGGGACTCACTGGTCTGACTCTGGAGTCTGGACTGGAGTAGGAAATATTCTCAGAGGGGGGGCAATTCACCCATTGCCCCCCCCTGGATCCGCCACTGGTCTCCCGGTAGGAGCGACCAACCAGCACATCCGCGGGCTGGTCAGAGTCTCGAATGAAGCCGGATTCTTCAGGTCTCCGATAAAGTAACCCGGAAGCGACGTCATGACGTCACTTACAGTTTACTGGGCTGCCAATAACGGCGATTTAAAAAAACTGCCAATTTTGGCATTTTTAATACTTTTAAGTGCAAAGGAGGGATTTGGGGCCTTTTAAACCCCAGATTCCTATATAAAGAGTACCTGCCACTGCCTATCACTGTTACAAGGGATGTTTACATTCCTTGTGACAGAAATAAAAGTGATCAGATTTTTTTTTTTTTTTTTACCCCGTTCACACTGGGGCGACGCTACTTGCCGGGGCGACCTCATATCATTGAAGTCAATGCAGGTCGCTGCAGGTCGCCCCAAAGAAGCTCCGGACTCTTTTTCTAAGTCGGAGCGACTTGTGTCGCTCCTATTAGAACGGGTCCACAGCTACTCTATGGCAGGCGACCTGTCAGGCGACCAGGTCGCCTGACAGGTCGCCCCAGTGTGAACGGAGTCTAAAGGAACAGTAAAAAAAATAAAATAAATAGGAAAACATTTTTTTTTTTTAAGCGCCCCCATCCCCTTGTGCTCACGTACCAAAGTAAACACATACGTAAGTCCTGCCCGCAAATGTAAACGGTGTTCAAATCACACATGTGAGGTATCACCACGATCATCAGAGCAAGAGCAATAGTTCTAGCAAAAGACCTCCTCTGTAACTCTAAACTGGTAACCGTTTAAAGCGTCGCCTTTTATTTTTAAGTACCGTAGTTTGTCGCCATTCCACGAGTGTGTGCAATTTTAAACTGTAACATGTTAGGTATCTATTTACTCGGCATGACATCATCTTTCACAATATACAAAAAAAATGGGCTAACTTTTCTGTTTAATTTTTTTTTTTAAATCCAGTGAATTATAATTGCGTTTGAAAGACTGCTGCGCAAATACTGTGTGACATAAAATAGTACAGTGACCGCCATTTTATTCTCCAGAGTCTTTGCTTTAAAAATAAAATAAAAAAAAATAAAAAATAAAAAAAAAAAAATATATATATATATATATATATATATATATATATATATATATATATATATATATACACAGTATATATAGAATGTGTGGGGGTTCTAAGTAATTTTCCAGCAAAAAATACTGATTTTATCTTGTATACAACATGTGTCAGAAATAGGCTTGGTCCTTAAGTGGTTAAAGTGGAGTTCCACCCTAATTTTATACTTACCTCCATCTTCTCGCTCCGGGTCACCTGAAAAACAAATGGCTAATCGCATTTTTTTTTTTTTTTTTTTACTTACCTCGTAGCGAAGAAAATATACTTACCTTACTTCCTTCTTCCTCCTTCCTCGACCGCGGCCCGTTGTCATTTCCTGGCTCTGCAATGATTCCTGGGAGCTGAACGTCATCGCTCCCAGGAATCATTGCGCCTGCACCGGCCCCGACGTCAGTTCCCGGGGCACGCGCGTCATCCCCTTCTAAACAGCCCAGAAGCTGTGGAGGGATGACGCGCGCGCCCGGAAATGACGGCGGGGCCGGCACAGGGCATCGTGGGACCGAAGAAGGCGGAAGAGGACGCTGAAGAGGATCGCGCTGGCTTCAAGCTGCCCACATCTGAGATGGCAGCGCTGGACAAGACTTTTTCAAGGTAAGTATTTGTCCTAACAGGTAAGTGCAACCCGGGACAGATCAAAGGCTAGCCATTGTGGAATGCACTAGCCCTGACTGTCCCGGGGGTATTTAAAAAAAAAAAAAAAATCCAGGGTGGAACTCCGCTTTAAATGAAATCAAAATGTAATTAAAGCCCTCAGCATAGCACTAAAAACCAGTATATTACAATGAAAAGTGTTAAAAACCCACTGCAATATAATCAAGAAAAGACAAACTAAAAAACCCCCAGCAAGGATGGCCTAATGAATGCAAGGCACACAGCATAGTTCAATTGCACGTAAAGTAAATTCCCGGGATGGGAAGAACTGGACATCAATGATGAGTCAGATTTCCATCCAAATAGGTTCCTTCAACTGGCCCCCTTTGGCTTTTGGATCTTAAGCTGGCCATACACTAGTAGATTTTTGAACAAAAATTCATACAAATATTTTCCACCCTTTCTGTTCTCTGTAGAGGGGGAGGGGAGGGTTTGAGGATTCTTTTGTATTTGGGACTGGATTTTTCTGTCTAGCTATTTTACCTCTCGAGTTCTATTTGGGTTTAACTAATGCAGTTGTATTAAAGGGCAGGGTCACCTTCATAGCATCTTCTACAACAAGCTGGAAGATCTAAGAGGTATGCATTAAAGTGTTTCTAAAGCCAAAACTTTTTGTGCTATAATACATTCCTTGCATTAAGGTAAAAAACAATTTATGGCTTTCTGTCCTTCCCTTTCCCTGTGTGAAGAGGAAGAGAGGGGAGAAGAGATTCAGCGCTGTTCACGGCTGCATCTATTCTCCCCTCTCTTCCCCTTCACACAGAGAACCTGGCAGCAGCAGGAGCCATTGGCTCTTGCTGCTTTCACTCAAAATGCAGTGAGAAGGAAGCGGTGGGCGGGGCTAAGCACAACTCGGGAGCGAGCATGCACTGTGTGCCCTCATAGCAAGTGGCTTGCTATGGGGGCACACAAAGAAGAGGAGGAGCCAAGATCTCTGGCGAGGGCCCGCAGATGAGGAGATTCAGGATGCTTTGTGTTCAGAGTATGTGAGTATAACATGTTTATTATTTTAATTTTAAAAACTGCCTTTAGTAACATTTTAACAAGCATGTCAGTTTGAAATACGGTGGTTAAAATGTTATTGCTTTTTAGGGCTGCTCTCAAATAGTGCCTCCCAACATCATAATATGCTGATTTATAAAAGCCTTCTATTGATTGTAGACATGACAGTACCTTAATTTATTGCATTTTTTTGGTACTCTACTCCAGTGTTTCTCAAACTTTTTTTAGTCAAGGCACCCTTTAAAATTATTGACAGTCTTGAGGCGCCCCATTTTAAAACGTAAAAACTGTTTCAGATAGTTTTACATAATGCAGTAACATCAATACACGTAGGACACCCAACGTTGAAGTTGGTATATTCTTCCAAAGCAAATACAGTTTTGCAAACTGGTACTGACTAGTATTCCAATGTTTCTCTTTTCCCTCAGTTTTTCTCCATCACTTAAGGCCCGTACACATGATCAGATTATCGAACGATCTGTCGTCCGTCTGTGGCATGCTAGTCTGATGTGGAAAGTGAAGAGGGAATTTTCCCATACGACAGAATTCTACTTCAGAAGTGATGTCATGTGCTGGATTGCTTTGTATGTGTTCTTTCGCCTCTGATCATGCCTAGTCTTGCTCTTAAGATTTTTTCCGTCGAAATCTGTACTAATGAGACGAAAATCAGACGTTGTATTACGGACGACAAAAATTTTATAGCCTGCACATCAGGATTTTGTCAGCCGAAAAGTCGGAGTTGGCTGTCGAAAGCACCATACTAACAATCCGAAAATCGGCAGATCGGTCTTCGGACGAATTTTCCCTACAGATTTTCTTACCGTGTGTACGGGCCTTTAGTTAATGAGATCCCAAAGTGGATGAAGAGGGTCAAGCAAGGATGATATGCAGGCAAATGACTTCTTCCTTATCAAATGATGATGTCATTGGTCCTTAGGAGGTTGGCAGCTAGAAGGTTGTAATGGTGGTATGAAAATCTGTTGCTTTGTGTAATCAAAAGGCAGGCTTCATCCACCCATTGGCTTGTATACAATTTTGGGGCAATTTTTAGGCATTTTGCCAAGGCACCCCTGGGGACACCTCAAGGCACCCCAAGGGGCCTGGGCACCCTGGTTGAAAAGGCTGTTCTACTCTACCAGCTGTGTGGGATGCACGCAGATATCACACAACTTAATCTGACAGCAATAGTGTATATTCATTCTATTCTCGGAAAACAATAGAATAATAATTACCTGTTAATCCAAAGGAAAACATTGAGGTGCCTTGCTTATATTTTCAAACTTGGCACTAAGAGCCCATTCACATTAGCGCGACTTGTCAGGCGACTTGTCAGCCTGACAAGTCGCGCTCGGTTGCGGTCCATTGATTAGCACAGGACCCGTTCTAATAGGAGCGACACAAATCGCTCTGACTTAGAAAAAGGGTCCTGTACTACTTTGGGGCGACCTTGGAGAGACTTGCATAGACTTCCATTACGTGAAGTCTCTGCAAGTCGCGCCGAAGTCGCGGTGCACTCGACTTCACAGATCGCCCCCCCCCAAAGTCGTGTCGCGCTAGTCTGAATGGGCTCTTAAAGATATGAATTTCTGGTTAAAAATACAAATTACAAAATGTATCTGATTGGATAGAAGCCCACCTTAGCAGCAATTTTTAAAATATCTCTTGTGTGCACCTTTGCATTTTCCTGAGCCTTTTATGGCAGGAACGTAAATCAAAAAAAAAAAAAAAAAAAAGATTCAGTTGTTTTGGTTAAAAAAATTGCACATAGTTTCATAGTATTTTATAGACTTATAAGAGCTCAGCTGCATATGTGGTTAATTCTTAGGTGTCTAGGATTCTGACCCCGAGCAGCTAAAAAAAACATAATAGCATAAGCAATATGCTATGTAGGTCATCGTTCTGCCTGCCTCAGCTAGGGGGAAACTTTGATGTCTAACCAGAGTTCTTCTTGCAGCTAAGAAGATAAATACAAGGCTGAGACATCAGAATACTAAAAGAGAAAGATGGGAGTGGACACAACAATCCTAGGCTGAGGCTGCACTGCAAGATTTTTATCACTTGCCAGCAAGCGATTTAACCCTTTGCTGAAAAATGACTTAAAGTGGAAATTCACTCAAAACCTAACTAATTCTAAATCTAAATATAATGTGAATAATTAATGGTGTTAGTCTCTCGCACTAATAGACTTAGTAAAGTGCTAATATGTGACAATTATTAAGAATATTAGAACTGCTGCAACTTATACTATACTAGAATCATCAAATCAGTGCAATACATCAAAAACCATACACCAAGTTGCGCAAGATTATTGATAAATATAAATAAATATGTAAAAAATCAGTATATCATATACAAGAAAAAATACAATATAGCTGTGCGAAATTCACATGTAACTATAATATAGCTGTGCAAAATTCGTATGGAAACAAACTCAAAGTAGTGGACACTCACTGTGAACATATAATTAAAGTCCCATAATGTGCTCAAAGCGGTCACAATGCCTAAAAATGGACAGAAAGTCGCTATAAAGTGTAATCCAAGTTCCAAAAAAAATAAATAAATAACAAGTGCTCCTGTTAGTGGCAAAAAATCCTGGAGCGGTGATCCTTTCAGTCACTGAAATCCTATTTGGACTCTCCCGATGTGGTTATGATGAATCAAACTCATATCACCTTAATAAACCATCACCAATGGGCACACCAACACCCATTGGATGGTTCCTTACCAGAGATAGTGGCCCCCCATTCTCATGGTGTGGGCAAAAGCATTTTGGGAATAGCGGTATCAGTAATTCTCTCCAGGTTAGAATACACTCAGAGGGATCTCTTGTGCACGATTCCCATAGGGTAATATGGAAGAAAGAAAAAACTCTCCTCGTGTGATACCGTTTTAAACTGACAGATAAAATAAGTAAGTGCTTGGCATATTTGTTTGCTCCTCGACCTATCCCCAGCAAAAAAGGACTGGAAGGGGGTAGGCACCTCATAATCAGGCATGAAGTGGTCTACACCCACTACGTCTGTAAGCTTCCTCAAGGTTCCAGAAACAGGGAAAGGCACCAGAGAAACTGCTTGCAGAATCATCCAGCCTCCCTGAGTCACTCAGCCCTGAGTCAGATTCAACCCATGCCTGGCTCTCAGTCAGACAAATTTTCCTACACTAACAAACCTATATACATCTAGCACACTAGCTACAGGGTGCTACATGAGGGTAGTTTAGCGACAATTGGGTTTTGAGCCCCTTTTTCTCTAGGCGGTTGACCTCCTGTATGTTACAAAGTTACATAGTTAGTGAGGTTGAAAAAAGACATCACTCCATCCAGTTCAACCTATGATGTGTGTGTGTGTTTGCTTTTAACAGTACATTGTATACCCCTGTATGTTGTGGTCTCTAAGGTGTCCATCTAATAGTTTTTTGAAACTATCAATGCTCCCTGCTGATACGACTGCTTGTGGAAGAGAATTCCACATCCTTATCGCTCTTACAGTGAAGAACCCCTTACGCACTTTAAGGTTAAACCGCCTTTCCTCTAGTTTCAGTGAGTGGCCACGTGTCTTATTGTATCTCCTTTCTCTGAATAGTTTGTTCCTTATGCTAGGGTCGCCAGTACAGTATTTGTACATTGATATATCCCCCCTCAATCGTCTCTTCTCCAGAGAGAATAAGTTCAGTGCTTGTAGTCTTTCCTCATAGCTGATGTCCTCCATTCCCCTAATTATTTTTGTTGCCCTTCTCTGGACTCTTTCCAGTTCCAGCACATCCTTCCTGAGGACCGGTGCCCAGAACTGGACAGTATACTCCAGATGTGGCCGGACCAGAGTCTTTTAGAGTGGGAGAATAATCTCTTTATTTCTGGAGTGAATCCCCTTTTTTATACATCCCAGTATTCTGTTGGCTTTGCTTGCAGCAGCTTGGCATTGCATGCCACTGCCAAGCCTGTTGTCTACCAGTACCCCCAAGTCTTTTTCCATCCTAGACTCACCCAGAGGTTCCCCCCCTAGTGAGTAGCTTGCTTTCTGGGTTCTGGCCCCGAAGTGCATTACTTTACATTTTTCAACATTAAACCTCATCTGCCATGTAGTTGCCCACCTCATTATTTTGTTCAGGTCCGCTTGTAAGGTTTCCACATCCTGCATAGAAGATATTGGCACGCCTAGTTTATTATCATCTGCAAATACTGAGATTGTACTCGATATCCCCTCCTCTAGATCATTTATGAATAAATTAAACAATCAATTTGTGGTGGCCATTAAAGCTATTGATGAGGTTTTTTTTTTTTCCTGTATCCAGAGGCACCAGACAAGGTTGCCCCTTGTCCTCAGGGCTGTTCGCCATAGTGATGAATCCTTGGCTTTATGACCATCTTCTATGGTTCAAGGCATCTGGATGGGCAGCCTTGAAGAAAAAACAGCTTTCTATGCTGCTGATCTGGTGGTGTTTCTCTGAGACTCTTGGGCTTCCTGGTCGGTTGCGCTATCAATCTTAAATTCTTTGCCACCTTCTTGGGTTTGAAGGTATATTGGAATAAATCCAAAATCTTGCCTTTACGTGCTTCTATTCCCACTTCAAGTACTCCCACTGGTGATTCCCTCCATAGAGTCAAATACCTTGGCATTGTCATTTCAAATGTATTTTCTGACTTTAACTCCCTTGATATTTCTGCCCTTTCTATCCTTATGCCTGGAGAAGCCTCCCAATCATCAGTAATTCTGAAAATGAATACTAATAGAATGAATCTTCTCCCCCTTTTCTGTATGTTTTTCTAAATTCCCTAGTGAGGATCCCCAAAGCTGTTTTTAAGACGATTGATAGATTATTATCTGCCTTCTTCTGGCAGGGAGACATTCCAAGGATCAGGCTGCCAGTATTGCAACAGCCATGGCTGCAAGAGTGTTTGGCAGTACCCAAATTTTATAATTTTTTTCTTGCTGGTCAATTGGTTTTTGCCTATCATTGGCTAACAACTCCCTTTGATGATGTTATGTTGTCCTTAGAGGCAGCAGTCATTAGTTCTTATGATGCCTTATTTATTTATTTTAGGTACTTATATAACGCTGTCAATTTACGCAGCGCTTTACATATACATTGTACATTCACATCAGTCCCTGCCCTCAAGGAGCTTACAATCTAAGGTCAATATGTGCTGTGCTGATGTGCTCCATGCACTCTCTTATACGGTTCTTGGATGTTGCACATGCGCTGGGAACCAGAGGGCTCCCTCCTACTTCTCCTCATATTCTGCTGTAGAAAACCCAAATTTACTTCACTTCTATGCTTTTCCTGATCCTGTTATATGGACCAGATATGGGATTAAAAAACTTCAGAATGTTGTCACAAGTGGAGTCTTGTTGTCCTGTGATTAGCTAAAATCCTTATGCCAGTTGCCTAACTCGTTTATTTTGTTATTTACAACTTACACATGTGTATCATGCGCAATTTTGGGCTTACCAGCTCTACCTCCAATCAAGTGGACTAGAGGAACGGTTCAGAGACGACCAAAGCACTTTCCACCATTTACAAACAATTGTTTCCAGAAACAGGCAAACTTCTATTACCATGTCACAGAGCCTGTGTCACTAACGCCCTGGGACTTGACAGAGATGACTGAATTGATATGTGGGTGGCCCCCTTCACCAGATTACTATAAGCCATGGATGAATTGATCCATTATAAATTTCAGCATGGAATATACTTGGAATAATTAGATATGTGCGCACCTAGGTCGCAGGATGTCTAGGCGCACCAAAGAAAAAGTAACTAAAAAGTGCCACATCCTAATTAACAGAATTGAAAGTGGGGGAAAAAAGAGATTGGACTTTATAGGCACCAATATAAAATGGTATGTTCTTTATTAGAAAAATTTTTTACAAAAACACATACATAATAAACCACAAAAAGAGGGGACATATAAAAAGAGCAACATGTCATATACGTTGATAATTGCAGTATGGCGGCAGAGCCTACAAAAAGTAGTACAAGTCACATAGCCTTATCAGATATTGGTTATTATACAGTGTTCACAAGTGATACAAGGAAGACCTGTGTTCATAAGGCGGCCCTGGAGAAGGGATAACCGTCTCCAAAGGGTCGTCTGTATATAGTAGACGCAGATGTTAGGTTGAATCCCAGCTGCTCTACATGTTTCGCTTAACCTATTAAGCTTCTTCTGGAGCATATGGTAAAGACAAACATCTGAAAAAAATATTACAGGTGAAAGAACTTTCTGATGGATCATGCCATAAAGGCTGGAAAGGGTAATAACGAGGGGGGTCGGTACGCTGCAGTTAGAAAAAGGAGCCAAGTAGAAACGTCCAAACTATCATAGGATATAGAGCTTGGAGTAGCATAAATATAAAGCAAAATATTGGCTTGTTACTATGGAGGGTATAGTCCCATAGAGCAATCATGTGTGGCGACCAAGTGGGGAGAGAAGCCCCGGCCCGCAGACCCAGATCACGGACCAGTGAGACAAAAAGCTCACATGCCAATGGACCAATGGTATGTTAGGGCTGTGGATCCTGGCACTGCAGCGGCCGTGTGTACACCCCCCCGGATGGGGATACCGCCATGACGCCATGGCATGTGAGCTTTTTGTCTCACTGGTCCGTGATCTGGGTCTGCGGGCCGGGGCTTCTCTCCCCACTTGGTCGCCACACATGATTGCTCTATGGGACTATACCCTCCATAGTAACAAGCCAATATTTTGCTTTATATTTATGCTACTCCAAGCTCTATATCCTATGATAGTTTGGACGTTTCTACTTGGCTCCTTTTTCTAACTGCAGCGTACCGACCCCCCTCGTTATTACCCTTTCCAGCCTTTATGGCATGATCCATCAGAAAGTTCTTTCACCTGTAATATTTTTTTCAGATGTTTGTCTTTACCATATGCTCCAGAAGAAGCTTAATAGGTTAAGCGAAACATGTAGAGCAGCTGGGATTCAACCTAACATCTGCGTCTACTATATACAGACGACCCTTTGGAGACGGTTATCCCTTCTCCAGGGCCGCCTTATGAACACAGGTCTTCCTTGTATCACTTGTGAACACTGTATAATAACCAATATCTGATAAGGCTATGTGACTTGTACTACTTTTTGTAGGCTCTGCCGCCATACTGCAATTATCAACGTATATGACATGTTGCTCTTTTTATATGTCCCCTCTTTTTGTGGTTTATTATGTATGTGTTTTTGTAAAAAAATTTTCTAATAAAGAACATACCATTTTATATTGGTGCCTATAAAGTCCAATCTCTTTTTTCCCCCACTTTCAATTCATGGAATATACTTGAACCTGGCTACACTGGCAGGAATTTACAGGGACTAATTATCGGCCTGTTGGCATGCTCCTCCTTTCAAACTTCCTCTAAATATTTTGTGACCGCCCAGCCATCCAGCAATACTGGACAAATGTTTTAGCTTGTATTAACTTGGTTACAACTATTACTATTGCTCCTTCTAATGAGGTTTGCCTCTTAAGGTTTGTAGATCCCCATGCTCACACCAAAGCCATCCGTACTCTGCTCAGTGCTCACCCTGCTATGGGCCAGGAGGATGTATTTTTCTATAATATAACTAAACTAATACTATAAATAAAAACAAACACAAATTAATTTTTTGGCATAAATAAATGGCCGCGGCACTTTATTGGTTATAAATAAATTAAATAATTATTTATTCAAAATTCCATCAAATAATTTTCAATTCCAACAAAATTATAAAACATAAATCTGTATCGCTCAGTCCCAGAACTCGAGCGAAAATAAACATATTTAAAACCACCAAAGTCCCCCCTTAGATCCAAGGGTGACTCTACCACATAAAGTGCCAGCGACGGGTGGGGGGGGAGGGGAGCTCGCCAGGCAGTCACTTCCTAACTGAGGGGGATTACCTCAGAGACCCCTTAATAAAGCCTTGGGTCAGAACCTTCTAGAGGGGCGCGCGCTGCTGTGCAGCCCGCCAAAACCATGCTCAACATTTAAAGGGACAGTGTCTTATAAATTAAATAAATTCTGACACAAAATTTTTTTTTTTTTTTTAAACATCCCCTGTCCCATGTGCGAGGGCACCTATTACTTGTGCCCTCTTACCATGGGCCAGGAGGATGTATTTTTCTATAATATAACTAAACTAATACTATAAATAAAAACAAACACAAATTAATTTTTTGGCATAAATAAATGGCCGCGGCACTTTATTGGTTATAAATAAATTAAATAATTATTTATTCAAAATTCCATCAAATAATTTTCAATTCCAACAAAATTATAAAACATAAATCTGTATCGCTCAGTCCCAGAACTCGAGCGAAAATAAACATATTTAAAACCACCAAAGTCCCCCAAACGCCGGGACTAGTTGCAAACTTGTGCCGGCCCCCCCACCACCGCGGCCATTTCTATGCTATTTTGAAACCCTAAATTGAGTATATCTAGACCTATATCAGATAAATGGATTCCATCCTGCCTGTAAAGGCCAGGGAAACCACCTTCAAGGTCCACGTGTCGGAAAGCAAAACCACCAACCAATGGCATAAATTTTGCCATTGCATGATTTACTCTCCTCCTGGTCCTCTCCAAGGGCTTAAATTCCATTGAAGACAACCATTTCAAACGAGGAACAATTTCCGAAAACACCATTGTACAATTCGGAAAAATTAACTTGAAATTGTATAGATCCTTTTTAATCTTGAATAATAAATCGAATGACTTCAAAACTCCCACATCATTCCCTCCCAAGTGGAATATCAATACGGATGGGGCTGGCCAAACTTCTTTTAATCTATAAATCAAGTCACACAAATTAACCCAACTCAGACCTCTCACTCCTTTCCAAAATATATGCAAATGATCAATATCAAAAGACAAATTTTCAGTATAACACCGGTGTGCAGCTCTTTTTCGTGCCCAGTGAACAAACGAGTGTCCAATGATCCATACGGAAACTTTGACACCTATGGAATCAAACAGATAAATTAGGTCTGATATATAGATTAAAACTTTTCGATTCCCACCTTCCCAACTTTTTTATCATAGACTCATCTAAACCCATCCTGGCCGCTTCCGTGGCCGCTCCTATCCTAAACGAATGTGCGGTAATTCTAAGCTTATCCATACCTAAATACTTAAGACATTTTTTTAGAACAGCTGAAAACTGATATTTTGTGACTACTGAACCATCTATATGAATAAAGAAATTATTTGAAAAGGGAGGCCTGACCTCCAAATATCTGCTAAGAACCGCACAAGGACATATATACTGATCACCACAAGCTGCCAGCTCTAACCAATGGCCTTTTCTAAACTGATCAGTTTTTGATTGGCTAATGAAAATATTAACCTTCTCCTTACCCACAATGACTTCTTTGGCATTAAGGCCTGATTGGCCCACCCTATTGTCTGAGACCAATTCGGAAACACGAAGCGCAGCGAAAAAACAAAGCACAAAGGCTGCCGAAAAAAGTCTTGCCTCATATTCCGAAAAACAGACAGCAGGGGAGGCCAAGCATAATCTTCTAAGTAAATCAATTGATATAGGTCTGCGTGTGTCAGGGGTGAACATCCTCTTTCTATAACCTTTGAGGGCTTGTCTTATTGAGAAAAAACTCATAAACCCTACATAATTCTTCAATTTCAGAAAAAATGAAACCCCGGCTAGGATCTTGTTAATGTGGCTATATGATAGCTGCTGTTTCATCAATGTGCATAAAAAAGCTAGCATATCACCCTCCCTAGGCGGCTCAGATGGAATACCCATCTCATTACAGAATAACAACCATCTCTGATAAGCAGAACCATACTCCGACCAAGTGTGAGGTGCCACCGAGCACTTTATCGCATCAAAGACCAGATCTAAATCAAGGTCCACAGGTGATCTGGGCAATGACATCCCACCGGATCGGCATTCGGATGAAGTTCCCTGAAACGAGAGAACTGAAAACGGGATAGGGAATCAGCTATGCAATTTGACACTCCAGGAATATATTTGACCTATAACCAGATGTTTAATTTCAAACATAAGAAAACAAGATAACGGAGAAGTTTTAGTACCAATGTAGATTTTGATGACAAAGCATTTATTGCATACAAAACTCCTCTGTTATCCGAGTGTACCAAAATTCTCCTGTCCCTGAAATTAGCACCCCAAAGTTCAAGGGCAACCAAAATCGGGAATAATTCTAATAAGACTATATTATTAGTAAATTTACTCTCAACCCATGACGTAGGCCAAGATCCGCAACACCAATGGGTGTCCCAGACGGCCCCAAACCCTAAAGACCCTGCTGAATCCGTAAATAACTGGAGGTCAGCAGCAAAAACCCAGTCCTTTTGAAAAAATGAACGACCATTATAGTCGTTTAAAAAACGCGACCAAACGCGCAGATCATCTTTTAACTCCGCCGTTAGCCGGATATGCGCCAAAGGAGACTTAAAGCCAGACATTGCTAGAGCCAAACGCCTCGAAAAAATTCTACCTACTGGCATGATACGCGAGGCGAATGCTAGCAGGCCTAGCAGAGACTGAAGCTCTTTTAAGAGAACTTTCTTTCGCCTCAAAAATTCACTAATTGTAGACTGCATCCTAGAGATTTTTTTCCTCGGGAGCTGACACTCGCCAATGGCTGTATTAATAGAGATACCCAGGAATTCAATCAAAGTGTTAGGTAAAACCGTTTTATCCTCAGCCAATGGTATCCCAAAATGTCTACAAATAAGGGAAATTAGCTTTAGCAGCAACAGGCAGATGTCAGAATCAGGGGGTCCCACAAAAAGGAAATCATCCAAGTAATGTAAGACCCCCTGACAACCCGATTCTCGAACCATCACCCACTGAAGAAAAGTCGCAAAGGATTCAAAATAGGCACAGGACAAGGAGCATCCCATCGGCAAGCAGCGGTCGAAAAAGAAATAGCCATCAAAATAAAAACCTAAGGAATTGAAGGCTTCCGGATCAATAGGTAATAATCTGAATGCCGATTGAACATCCGCCTTAGCTAATAATGCACTAGGGCCATATTGCTTAATCATATCAACCGCCTCATCAAACGTAGTATATGAAACTGATGATATAATAGGGTCTATATCGTCATTTAACGAATCACCTCTAGGAAAAGACAGGTGATGTATTACTCGGAAGGAGTTAGGCTCCTTTTTAGGAACCAAACCTAGAGGAGATATGCGAAAGTTCTTAAAAGGCGGGTCCAAGAATGGGCCTGCTACTCGCCCAGCCTCAATTTCCTTGCGAATCTTCTCCCTGGCTATATCTATAAATTGATCTGTTGACTTTAAATTTTTTTCAACCTTACAACCCAATCCTTTAAAAGATGGAAGCTTAAAACCTGATTGAAAACCATTAATTAATAATTGGGCCTTCTCCTTGTTTGGATATGCCTGCAGCCACGGGAGCATTTTTTCCAGCCTCACTGAAGTGCAGGCTTTTCTGAAAAATATCCCTGGATGACTGATTCTGCTGACTTGCCCTCTTAAAACATTTTATTGCTGGGTGATTGCACGTACAAAATGAGCACTCATGTTTAAATTTGCACGCTGCTGCCCACTTACACTGCGTTTCATTATACGCATAACAAATTCCCTTCCTATAGGGGGATGCCATAGGGGCAGCACTTGACTGTTTTGTTGGCGTAAACTTTTGAGGAATAATTAAATTTAACCAAAGGCCTACGTCCTTCATGCCCCATTTCAGGCTGGGATAAACTGATAGTTTCTGTTGGAAGGACTCATCGTAATAAAACCATCCCAGACCACCAAAGTTCTTATACGCTTCCAGGATATGTTCCACATGCTGGAATAACCCACTACAATATTCTGGAAATTTTTCACCCAAAACCGACGAATAAATGCAAAAGGCTTGAAGCCAGTTATTGAATGACCTATAAACCGGACGCCTCCTATTTTCTTCTTGCCCGTCATCAGATTTTTTTTCATTCTTGAAAGCAAATTCCTTTGCTGACGGCAACAATGAAAGTAAATCGATAAATTCACCCTTCCAAATTTTCTCTTTGATCCCTGCTGTGAGGTGATAACCAAGCGGCGACATATCGCATGGCATCACTTCCTTCAGACACGTCTCAGGAACCGTGTGTGCCAAATGACTAACTCTGGTACCACCATCTGACACAGGTGTGACCGGAACACTACTTACCACAGTCGCCACTTGATTCATATTGCTGACTGGGGACCATACATTACCAGGACCTTGTATGCTGAAACTAGGAACATTAACAGCAGGAACAGGTGTAACATTCAACAAACTCGCAAATTTAGATAAAGATTCTAAAATAACATTTAAATTGTTCAATTGTGCCAACTCACCAACTCCTGTCGGCAGCGTAGCTGATTGGCTAACAGGAGGCACCATATGCTGTACTTCTGCACTGCTTGTATTCACCTGTGGACGTAAAGCCTGGCTAAGAAAAACCTCTTCAGCTGGTACCTGACTGGAACTATCTTCCCTAGGTTGCCTAGCAACCCTCTCCTCAGATGCTCTCTCAATTCTGCTTCTGTGAGGCCGGGTGTTATCCCGCCTTTCACCACTGGGTGGCGGTGATGGTGAAGCAAACCTTTTCCTCTTCGGGCCTCTTCGGCTCCTTCTCAGCCCTCCCGCAGCTTCTGACAGTCCCGCAGCTGTGCTGTCTGACTCCTGTCTCAAGGATGCTGGCCGCTCCGGAGGACGGCTCCGCTGACCCTGTCTAGTCCCTGCCTTCCCTGCTACTGGTGCCTGAGGTGAGGGGGATACACTCCTCACGGCCGTCTCCTCTGCCCGCACTGCCGCCGCAGATGCAGCCATTCCGCTCACCTCCTCCCTCAGCTGTTCAGGCTCAGCTCCGCTCACCATGAGACAGTTCCGCAGCCATTCTTCTCCCCCTTCTAAAGCTGCTCTTTCCAATACTTGCCGGACAAGGGTCTTCATTATGGCAGAAGAGCCAGCGAATGCCGCAACCGCCGCTGAGGAGAGGAGAGCTCGCCAGGCAGTCACTTCCTAACTGAGGGGGATTACCTCAGAGACCCCTTAATAAAGCCTTGGGTCAGAACCTTCTAGAGGGGCGCGCGCTGCTGTGCAGCCCGCCAAAACCATGCTCAACATTTAAAGGGACAGTGTCTTATAAATTAAATAAATTCTGACACAAAATTTTTTTTTTTTTTTTAAACATCCCCTGTCCCATGTGCGAGGGCACCTATTACTTGTGCCCTCTTACCATTCTTTTACACCAGAAAACCTATTATCCTCGCCTGGAAGAAGACCTCTGCACCCTCTCCTGCTGCTGGGGAAGCTCTGGTTAATAAGGCTCACCCCTTATACAATATCACCTTCCTGTAGGA
Source organism: Pelophylax lessonae (assembly GCF_965119305.1). Lineage (NCBI taxonomy): Eukaryota > Metazoa > Chordata > Amphibia > Anura > Ranidae > Pelophylax > Pelophylax lessonae. The sequence continues at coordinate 164,906,031 of NC_138769.1, forward strand.
GTGTACCTTCCAAATTTGATAAGGTTTGGAGAGGATGGGTAAATTCTGTATCTACTGCTTCTGGTTGAAATTTTGTAATACCATAGTCTCATTTTGTCGTTATGTTTTGAGGTTGTCTATTCTTTAGTACAATTCTTGATCTCTATAACTAATTGTGTTTTGTAACTCTCCTGACCCAAGGTCCTCATACCTAAAAACGCTTCGGGAGGTGAAGTTTAGTCTTTTCTCTTAGGGTCCTTTGACACCGATGTGCTTTTGCTGTACTTTTGAGCAGCCTAAGAGCCCTTTTACACTGATACTCTTTTCATGTGTTCTTATTAACTTGCAATTGAAGGTGCCTTTTTAGGGGGGTTTTAAAAAGCTACACCAAAGGTGTAACATGCAGGACTTTTGAAAGTGCATCACACCTGCAGTATGAACAGTTACGCTAGATTTATTGGAGAATAGTTCTTATGTGCTTTTGCTGCCCTGGAAAATCGCAAAAATGCACTAGTGTGAAAGGGGCCTTAGATCTATGGGTTAGTTCCTGAAATGGACTATTTATGTATATAGTCATTCATTTTTATGTATCCTTGTCTAGTTAGGCTGTGGAGCATGCTGTACTAGTAGCAGGTGCAGGTTCTTCCTTGTTTATCAGCTGTTAATCCTGTTGCAAGGCTCCTTTCACACTATCCGTCCGTCGGACGGATTCCGTTTTTCTCAACGGGGGATCGAGCCACCGATCCCCCGCTGAGCAGGAGGATGACAAGTGTTCTCCGTGCTGTGTGCGGAGACACAGCTGTCAGTTCCCCATGCATCTCTATGGGGGAAATCGGATGGGAATGGACCGTCGGTCCGTTCTCATCCGATCCCATCCGATCCGATTTGCTGGACGGATGGAAAATAGGGTTTCCACCCGTCCAGATTTGACGGATCGGGTCGGATCGGGTGTCAGCGGACATGTCTCCGCTGACATCCGATGCCCCATAGGAATGCATGGGGGGACCGTTCAGATCCGCCAAAAAAACGGACAGGCGGATCTGAACAGTCCGCCTGTGTGAAAGGGGCCTAATTTTGTACATTGTCTTTTATCTTATATTGCATGTACGCTGTCATTTTTTTTTTTAAATTAAAAAAAAAAAAGGATTTGACCAAAAAAATAATACCTGGTAATTCCATCATGAAGGTCCCCATTCAAGCACTTCCTGTTAAAGGGTGACAATGCTTTCCCCTGTCTCCCAATTGTGCTTCTGTGTTAAAAGGCGTGGATGGACAAGGCATGATCTCCTACTGTGGCTATTGCATTATCACAACCAGTGCCACTGGCTGTCAGAAAACCTGAACAGTGAACAACCAGTCTCCTTCAGAACCACACATTGATTTTCATCTGTTTCCTAAGGAATGTGCCTTTTGTATGGTGGTCAACTTTAGGCCCCTTTCACACAGGCTTTCCGATCCGGTCCGCCTGTCAGTTTTTCCGGAAGACCTGATCGGATGCTCCATGCAGCCCTTTGGAGCAGCAGATGTCAGTGGAGACATGGCCGCTGACACCGCTGCTATCTGATCCGATCCTGTCCATGAAATCCGGATGGATGGGAACCCTATTTTCCATCAGTCTGGAGGATCAGATCGGATAGGATCGAATGAAAACGGACAGGCGTACTGTTTTCATCCGATCTCCCATAGAGGAGAGCTGGGCTCTGACAGGTCTGTCTCTACACACGGAGTGGAGACAGACCTGTAATCCACCTGCTCAGCGGGGATCGGCGGATCAATCCCCGCTGAGCAAAACGTACTCCGCCGGGCACAAAGCCCGTGTGAAAGGACCCATAGTTGTTTGGCCAACTTTTATCTGGCCAGCTCCTTTGATTTTTAATTTAAATTTTGTCAAGTCGCTTACTTTGCAGAGATGGAGCTGTTATCCGCCTGCTCAGCGGGGATCGGCGGATCAATCCCCGCTGAGAAAAACGGAGTCCGCCGAGCGCACCACTTGTGTGAAAGGACCCTAAACCTCACAATACATATTACAAACTCCTAGATTTACCAAAGGATTAGGATCTTCCTTACCACTTGCATTCTGGGCACTTTTACCCCCTTCCTGCCCAGGCCAATTTTAAGCTTTTAGTGCTATCGCTCTTTGAATGACAATGGCGCGGTCATTCGACACTACTCATCTGAATTTTTTTTTTTTTTTTTAAACAGATAGAGCTTTCTTTTTGTGGTATTTAATCACCACTGGGTTTTTTATTTTTTTCTGAACAAAAGCATTTTGAAAGAAAAAAAAACTGTTTCTTTGTTTCTGTAATAAAATTTGTCTTCTTCACTGATGTGCGCTGATGAGGCTTCATTGATGGGCACTGATAGGCTGCACTGAGGGGCACTAAAGAAGCTGCATTAATGGGCACTGATAGGCACTGATGAGGTGGCACTGATAAGCTGCACTGATGGACACTGATTGGCACTGATAGGGCTGCACTGATAATCAGGGCACCGATCATCAATGCCCTGATTATTAGTGTAAGTGTCCCCTGTCACAGGCTTGGCAGTTATCGGCTTTCCTTTCCTCAGACAGTAACAACGCTGAGGAAAGGAAATGCAGACAACCGGCATTTGTTTACATGTGATGAGCTGTGATTGGACACAGCTGAGCACATGGTAAATGGTCCATGTGATTGGCCCTGTACCTCAATCTATGATCAGCTGTGATCACAGAGCGTGTCCTGAGGGCGCACATGGGGGGGGGGGCGGTGTTCTGGGAGGACGTCAATAGAAGGCCTCTAAGAACTGGAAAACCGCGCTGTAGCCGTCATTTGCTTATAGCGTGGTCGGCAAGTAGTTAAAGGGTAAATTCACCTTTCTGAACATGTTACACCCATATTTAGGGTGTATCATATAATATTTTCATCATCTGCCAGCTCTCCCTCCAATCCCCCCCTCCCTGTGACAGCGAGTCGGGGATCATCTCCCTGCACCCGCTGTCACAATTCAAAAAGAGCACCGCCATGTGACTCAATGGACTACAAGTATCATCAGCCTTTGTGGCTGACGGCTTGTAGTTCTCAGTGAACTATCAGGGCACTGATGGCTGCTCTAGGTAGTTTATTGAGCTTCCTGTCAATCGTAAACTGCCCTCCAGTATTGGAGGAATGGATAAACAGCTACACTAACTCTGCAGGAGCCTGGCATTACACCCACAATCTGCGGCTCGTGGGTGCAACGCTTTACAGGCTCCTAAAACAAAAATTTTAAATATCCTGTTTTTACCTGCAAAAAAAAAAGTGCATTTATTATTTTTTTGAAAGGTGAACTTATCCTTTACTATTTATTCATTTGTATCCAATCAGACAAGCCACTTCACTATATAGTTCATGATAGATCTAACAGAGATTGTACAATCAGATTGTAACACGTGTAGTGACCTTAACACTGTGAGCAGGCTTAGGATAGGAGAATACAGAGGTGATCTCATCAATGTGCTGCTGATCGTTAATTGTCTAATTAGTATGGTGGGGGAGGAGAGGTGGTTAAGGTTGCTTCAATAAACATTTTTTTCCTTTAGTCACCTATGAAATGGATTAGTGCCATTCCCATAAGGGAAAAGGGATTTGGACTGTGTACATAAAGGATGCTGACTACTTTAAGAACAAGGTAGGACATTACTAAATGCCAAATTGCTCAGGGAGAAAAAAAAAAAAAAGGCTCCTTCATGCTTATAATTGGCAATTCGATCAAACCTGTAATGCTTGAAACTTCTGACAATAACCTGAATTAATACACCGATAACACGTCTTTTCAAAACCGTGCATTTAACCATTATTTATGAAATCTGGAATCGACAAATGTTACCATAGTCTATAATAGGAGATGAAAAATGTTCTTAAATTTTTTGTTCCTGAACTGTAGTTGTTGACAACCCTATTAAATACATCAGAGCAGTACAGTATAGGTTCTATTTCCTAAACTGTTTAAAAGGTGTCCCAACATTAGTAGTCAAAAGAGGCCTAGAAGGCCAACCTACACGTTTGATTTAAACTCCGTTTCCACTATTGTGGCTACAAAGTCGTGCGACTTTGTAGTGTGACTTGTTTGCGGCTACTTCTGTGGACTTCAGTGCGACTTGTCCCTCATTATAGAAGGAAGTTGCACTGAAGTCAGCCCAAAAGTAGTGCAAAAACTATTTCTCAAGTCGCAGCAGTTAGAACGGGCCAAATTAAAATAAATGGCTTTGAACTTGCTGTGCGACTTGATGTGTCAAGTCGCACAACAAGTCGCAATAGTGGAAACAGAGCCTCAGTGACCTGCATGTACGGGTTGCTGCAATCAATCGCCCAAACCTCCTTCTAACTTGCATTGGCAATGATCGCAGATTGCCCTGACCATCCACAAGTGTAATGCAAGTTAAAAGCGGACAGATTTGTGTGACTGCATCAATCCGTGACCCATCACGGGCGACTTCCAATGACAATTAAAAATGTTGCTATACTCTTATAAATAGCTTGTAAAACATTTCCTTGCATAGTCACTGTGACAAATCTCTTGTATATTGTATATGCTGCGATAAAAATCTTGTGCATTGTAAGGATCAGGTATTTCCCAGCTATGCTAATACACAATGCCTAAAGCAGTATTAAACCCCGAACTAAATTGTAATCTATTGCAACTTAAAGTGGTTGTGAACCCACTTTAAAGACTTTTACCTATAGGTAAGCCTATATCAAGGCTTACCTATAGGTGCTATAAATATCTCCTAAACTCGCACCGTTTAGGAGATATTTACAGTGCATGCAGCCGATGACGTCATTGGCGCATGCGCTGTGAAGGAACGGCCACCCGTGCGGTTCCTTCAGAGCCCTGTGCTGTGAACGGCGGCTCCCGCGCGCATGCGTGGGAGTGATGTAATCGCGCCTCTGACCAATCAGATGGCCGGAGGACGTGAATCAGGAAGCAGGACGGCCGAACAGGTCGGCCGTGATGTCGCTGAGCGGGCGGCACTGCGGGGGCTTCGTTTTAAGGTAAGTACTTCACAATGAGCTAGTATGCAATGCATACTAGCTTATTATGCCTTTGTCTTTACAGGTTTTTTTTTTTTTCAATTTTTTTTTTTTTTCAGAGGGTTTACTTCCTCTTTAACAATCATTAGATGTGGTGGTTGCATTTGTTTCCTTTTTTAAGACTTTTTCCCCCTGTTTTCACCTCTGGCCAGTAACACATCTCCTGTATTAGGCTGAGTACACACACCATATAATATGAGGTCAAACCTAAACACTTTCAATTCATATGCAATAAGGCAGGCCCTTGCACTACATAGTTGAAGGTAAATCTAAAGAAAGTCAAACAACAAAAGATGTAGTAGTGTGTATCCAGCTTAATGCCCCGTACACACGTGCAGATTATCTGAAGACTTTTGTCTGCAGACTTACCAAAACCATATAATATGAGGTCAAACCTAAACACTTTCAATTTGTATGCAATCAGGCAGGCCCTTGCACTACATAGAAAAGGTAAGTCTGCAGACAAAAGTCTGCAGATAATCTGCACGTGTGTATGGGGCATTAGAGTGCCCCTACTCTGGATGAAGGGGCACAGGGGCACCTTTGGACGGCATTATGGAGGGGGGGGGGGGGGGGAGAGTGTTAAAAGGACTAGCAGATTTAGATAGAAATCTCCAGCTAATACTTTATAAGCAGTTATAGCAAAAGTTCCTTCTGGGATAAAGATTTTACATAAAATCTGATCAATGTAAGCAACCCTGTAAGTGGGAAATGGTTTATCTCAAACCCTTTAATTGCCACATGTGCAGGACTGATTGTTCTGGTAAAAAAAAAAACGGGCTTACTGGCCAGACCACCAGATGAAAATAAAGGAAAGCCTAAGGCCCCTTTCACACATACGGTCCGTTCAGTTCATCAGTTCATTCACGTCAAAATGTATCCGTTTTTCATCCGTTTTTCATCCGTTTTTCATCCGTTTTTCATCCGTTTTTCATCCGTTTTTCATCCGTTTTTCATCCGTTTTTCGTCAGTTGACATCCGTTTTTCATCCATTGTCGTCCGTTTTTCATCCATTGTCGTCCGTTTTTCATCCGTTGTCGTCCGTTTTTCATCCGATCCGTTTTTTTGACGGATGAAAAATAGGGCATTCATCCGTTTGAAAAAACGGACATTGACGGAAGCGGATGAAAACGGATGTTAACTGATGATCATCCATTGTCATCCATTGTCATCCGTTTTTACATAGAGATACATTGATGTCCGTTTTTCATCCGTCAACGGATGGATGAAAAACGGACAAACGGACCGTATGTGTGAAAGGGGCCTTAGGCCCCTTTCACACATACGTTCAGTTCATCTGTTCAGTCACGTCAAAATGTATCGGTTTTCCATCCATTTTTCATCCGTTTTTCATCAGTTGTCATCCGTTTTTCATCAGTTGTCATCCGTTTTTCATCAGTTGTCGTCCGTTTTTCATCAGTTGTCGTCCGTTTTTCATCAGTTGTCGTCCGTTTTTCATCAGTTGTCATCCGTTTTTCATCAGTTGTCATCCGTTTTTCATCAGTTGTCATCCGTTTTTCATTCGTTTTTCGTCAGTTGTTATCAGTTTTTCATCCGTTTTTCGTCCGATCCGTTTTTTTGACGGATGAAAAATAGAGCATTCATCCGTTCAAAAAAACAGACATTGACGGAAGCGGATGAAAATGGATGTTAACTGATGATCATCCGTTGTCATCCGTTTTTACATAGAGTTACATTGATGTCCGTTTTTCATCCGTCAACGGATGGATGAAAAACGGACAGCATGTGTGAAAGGGGCCTAATAAAGAAAACAAATGCAGCCATCACATCTAAGACTTGGTGCTGCACTATAAAAAATTATGTTTGCTTCGAGTTTAATACTACGTTAACCTTTTGGTTGAGGAATACATTTTTTTTTTTTTTTTTTTTTCGTTAACCTCTAATGAGATAAATAATGAGGCTGCCTTTACTCAGAAAAATAATAAGCTGTCTATCCTATTGATCCCTTGACTTAAATACTTTTAAAGCCACTCACTGTCAACAAACATGCAGCTCAAGGATGTCAGAGCTCCTAATCTGCATGCTTGTTCAGGGCCAGTGACCCAAAGTACTGAAGCCATCGAATTTTCTTGACAGCCAGGCAATTAGCATTTTAAGAAGGGAAAGGGAGCCTCCAAACCTCCCGAGTACAGGTTTTCTTTAAAACAAGCTCTTTACATCAGTAAGATTAGATCAGTAAGGGGCTCTTGTGCAAAAATAATATTTGGGCCCAGTTATTACTATTGTAATACCTATGTCTGTAAAATTACCATATTTAAGAGGAAATGCTCATGTGTTAAATGGAGTTAAAAATAGGTCATCCATCAAAGTACCCTGACAATCATGTGGCCCCCTGGGGTCCATTTGAGGCAGAAGCAGCTCTACTTGTAATCGGCCCCAGGGGCCCCTGTGTGGCTGCACAGTTGTGTATATAAAGCACTATAAGTTTCTATATATATATATATATATATATAATATATTTTTTTAATAAAGAGAATAGAAAAGTTTCAGATATTCCGTTGATTGGTCTACAACATCTCCTTTTGAGATGCCTTAAAGTTGATTATACAAGGACCGCCCGCAGGCCTAATGAGAGAAAAAACGCCCAATTCTCCCATCCACGCTAAACAGTGTGGCTAGAGAAATCTCCCCCGCCAGCTACTGTATTCCAGCACCTGTGCTTGCTCTCGTGATTGCTTGATCCATATAGTGGCTGCAGTATGGCCCCTTTCACACGGGCTTTCCGATCAGGTCCGCCTATCCATTTTTCAGGTAGACCTGATGGGATGCTCCATGCACCCCTATGGAGCGGCGGATGTTAGCGGTGACATCTCCCCTGACACCCGCTGCTCTCCGATCTGATTCTGTCTGTGAAATCCAGACGGATGGAAACCCTATTTTTCATCCATCTGAAGGATCAGATAGGATCGGATGAAAACGGACAGGCGGTCCATTATCATCTGATCTCCCCATAGAGGAGAGCGGGGATCTGACAGGTCTGTCTCTGCACACGGAGTGGAGACAGACCTGTCACCCACCTGCTCAGCGGGGATCGGCAGATCAATCCCCAATGAGCAAAATGTATTCCGCTGGGCACAAAGCCCGTGTGAAAGGACACATACTTGTTTGGCCAACTTTTATCTGACCAGCTCCTTTGATTTTTGATTAAAATTTTGTTGAGCCGGGTGGTACTGACAGTGACAGGGTCATCTACAATCTGAATTTTGGCTAATTTACAGCAATCGGCAACATTTCTGAAGTTTTAATAATTTTTTTGTATTTTGAACTTTTACACAATTATTACTTGCTTAAAAACAACCATGCTGGGAACCTTCTGTGACCCAACAGACAACAGCAGCTGTGCCAAGAGCTAGAAATAACAGCCACACCCTGTGTACAGTGCAGTGCTCTGCAGACCCCGATTGCCTTCTCTGTTCTGTCCTGACAGATCTTGAGAAAGAGGGACAAAAATGTTTTATTTTTTTTGTTTTGTTTTTTTGTAGCATTGTCATTAGTGCCACATGATTTTGCTCAATGGTCACGAGTGGCTGTTATGCAGCCAGTTGTCCACCTCCTATTTCAAATGCTTTAGGCTGAATTCAGATTTATGCATTGCAATAATCGCAACACGCATTTACCAGGATAGGTTCACCTTTTCACGGAAAATGAAAAAATGAATGAAGACCACATATCCTGGCAGTGGCGTAGCGTGGGGGGTGCTGGGGGAGGGCGGGAATGGCAGCCGCACCGGACGCAAAATCTGGGGGGGGCGCAGTGTCATTTAGGAGCCTGCTCAGCCATCCTTAGTGTAGGAATCCGGTAGGTCTCTGTAGTGGTCAGTGTAATTGTCAGGTAGGTTTGTGTAGTGGTCAGGTAGGTCAGTGTAAGAATCGGGTAGGTCTGTGTAGGTGTCAGTATACAAATTTGGTAGGTCAGTGTAGTGATCAGGTTGGTTAGTGCAGGAATAAGGTAGGTCAGTGTAGGAATAAGATAGGTCAGAGTAGGTTTGTGTAGTGGTCAGGTAGGTCTGTGTAGGTGTCAGTGTAGGAATCTGGTAGGTCTGTTTAGTGATCAGCTAGGTCAGTGTAGTGGTCTAGTAGATTTGTGTAGGGGGCGCAAATTACTTACCTTGCCCTGGGCGCTGACAACCCACGCTACGCCACTGTATCCTGGCCTCCTCTGCTTGTAGCGGTTGTGATGTCCCGTGCTGCTTGTGTAGCGGTCTGTACCCTGCCATACGCAGCCCAGAGTGAGTAGCCATCATAGTGCTTGCAATAACAAGCCCTCATTGATCAGCACAGGCATATCCACTATAGCGACCAATGAGAAGCACATCTGTAGATTTTTATTTTTTTTCTCCTGTAGGGTGTCCCAGAAGAAAAAACGCTTTTCTGTGGTGAGGGCTTGCCATTGTGATCATTATCCTTGATTCATACTTTGGGACTGTGTATTGCGGTGTTGGGCTACACAGGCAGCACAGGGCATGACAGCAGCTGTGTGAAGCGAAGTCTGGAGTCGTGGCCAGAAGATGTGGAGTTCACCTTTTTTCATTTTTTTTTCTGAAAAGGTGAACTTTCCCTTTTTAAGGCTGGATTAACACTTTCGTGGTGCATTTGTGTATGTGCGTTGTTAGGGCAGCCCATTCAATTGACTGGTTCATTCCTAATGGCATTGCCCCAATATACTTGCATGAAAGCATGTTCAGTAACATGGTGCATTAAAAACAATAGTACTGTACATATAATTAACTTAATTGGTAAGGTTGATAAAAGACACCAGTCTATCTAATACCCATATCCCTGTATATTGTGTTTGCTAAGATGCCCATATAAGAGTTTTTTTTTTTTTTAAATTTTTGATATTCCCTGCAGACACCACTTACTGTGGAAGGAACTTTTACATCCTTACTGCTCCTTATGCAGTTTAATGTTAAACTGCTTCTCATGTACCACTGTGGTGCCTTAGGCAGCCCATTTAAATGAATTGACTGTCCTAATGCAATGACTATTAATACATGATGTAATGCTTTAGTTTTACAATGGACCTGAGTGGTGTAAATGGGCCCTAAGACCTCATTCACATGGGATGCACATAATCGTATGCCCATGGAGGGCCATGTTTACCCGCACAGGGATGCACAGAACACCTGTAAATCTCTATGCAGGCAGTCCCATTGCTGTCAATTGGGACAAAGCAGCTGCACAGCTACAGCTGCAACTCCCAAACTGCCATCTGTGCAGGTGCACAGCCCAAATGCCTCCCAGTGGGGCCACAGTAGTAAAAACCTGACCTTTTGTAGTACAAAGTCCATTTGTGCAAAACTGTATGCAATTATGGGGAGACTATTTTACACTGAATATAATAATTAAAACTACCAGTGTATTTGTTCTAGTGTGTGTGCCTTTGCAATACAGACTTGGTAACTTCCTGTGTTGGTTAGTGTAGTGTTTAGAGAGGCCTAAAAAAAGCCCATAGATAAGCGGAAACACAAGATTACTTTAGTGTGTTGTTTAAATGTGGTGGGACTAATCTCAAATGATCTTGCAAAAAATATAGTGCTTTGCATATATATATTCATGTTAAAACTTGGAATTAAAGTGTCTTTGGATAGATTTTTTTTTTTTCACCATTTTAGACAACTTAAAACAACTCCTTACTTTGCCAGTATCATAAACCGTATATATTTAAGGCCTCTTGCACACGATACTCCTGTTTGGGCATCTTGCGGCTTAAAAATGCTCAGTACAGCTTTTTGAGCTAAAATACAGCCCATTAATTGTAATGAGCCTATGCACACAGGAGCGTAAACAAGCGCTGTGTATTCTTCAGTAAGAACAAAATAGAAAAATCTGCATTTTTGGTCAGTAATTTAAGCCTCAATACTCGCGAATACACGCGAATACACGCGAATACTCTCAAATACTCTCAAATACTCGCAAATACATACAAGAAAAAAGGTCTGGAAAAAAGTAGATGCTCAAACAGGAGTATTGTGTGCAAGAATCCAAAAGGAGATGCTCAAACAGGAGTATCGTGTGCAAGAGGCCTAAGTGGTAATAAACCCAAAAGCAAACCTTTATTATATTACAGTGGTGGTGTTCTTCTAATGATGAGCGCTTTTTACTCTTTGATCGTGTGAGTTGCCTATTTGTTGCTCTTAAATAAACTTTAATACTGCACTCAGAAGGTGCTGCTCTCTCTCCCTCAATTGCCCTATAGAGTAGCTTCTAATGCCCCGTACACACGTGGAGATCGTCGGCCGAACGATCGGCCGTCTTTTGTCCCCGGGCTGTCATGTCTGTTGAAAAGTGCAAAAGACTGCACAAGAATTTTGTCCGCCGACTACAGCCGACTGCAGAAGTGATGTCATGTGATGGTTAACTTTCCCTGTGTTTTTTTTCTTTTCTGAGCATGCCCAGTCTTGCAAATCTGCTGTCTGTCGGCCGAAATCTGTACTGACTGGCGAACAATCGGCCGCTCTGGTGTCGGCATACAAAAATTTTAATGCTTGCACGACAGATTCTTTTCGGCCGAAAGTGCGTTGTCGGCTGTCGGAAGCATCATACTAACAAGCCGAAAATCGGCAGATCGTTTGGCGGCCGAACATTTTCGGCCGACAATCTGCACGTGTGTACGGGCCTTAACTCTACAGCAGCAGCAGCCACTGAGCCAAGCATCCCTTTTTCTTTGGATACAGAGATTTTGCCTATGTACTCTTAGCCCCATTAACACTTAGGACTACAATTACCTTGTAGTGCACCAAATGAAACCCCTCCTTATTATATTGCTGCTTATCAATTCGATATGGTGTCTGCATTAGTTTTCTTTTGTAGGCCTTCTTTCCTTTGTTTTCACCTGGTGACCCTGTCAGTAAGTCTGTTGTTTTTCCACAGATCAAACTCTCATTCTGTTATAGCAGTTAGTGTTGAGACAAACCGTTTACTACTGACATGGGTGCCTACAATGATCAGATTTTATTCGTGTAAGACCTTTATACCAAAAGAAGAAAAAAACTGTTGCTTTAACTGCTTGTGTAACTGCAGTGTGAGCTTGAGTTTGGCTTTCATTTGTTAATGAGAACTTAAGCTGGATACACACTATACAACTTTTGTTGTCAGATTTCCTTTAGATTTACCTTTTCTATGTAGTTCCAGGGCCTGCCTGTTTGCATACAAATTGAAGTGTTTAGGTTTGACCTCATATTATATGGTTTTGGTAAGTCTGAAGGAAAAAATCTAAAGAAAATTGTATAGTGTGTATGGCCCATTAGTATCTAAATCTGCTAATCCATCTAACACTCCCCTCCCCCCAGATTAACAATGCTGCTGGCACCATTTTTGGAAAGGCCACACACCACAATACCTGGTAGTGCAATACTATGTGCTGTAACACATGTACATTGGAGGTGCATTGACTACATTACCACAGTGCACTGCAGCGAAACAAATGTGAACCCTTTCTAAATGTTTTATAATAAGTGTGTGTAGCACCCTCTAGTACTAGAATAGATATAGCAAAATGTTCAATTGACTCATAGTAATTGCATGAGTCTGGTAATTGGGTCAGGGTTCAGATTCAGATCAGGCTGGGAGGCTGTGCAGACCAGGCCTCTGGTACCTCCCCCCTGGTTCTAGAAGCTTGGAAAAGTTTCTAGAAGCTAGTGAGCAGAGGCCAGGAGGCCCTGATCTGCATACTTGAGGGAATCTGGTCAATCCACAAGAAAAAGACCTGGCAGGGTGGCTGGATCAGCCTTTAAATATGGTGGAGGCTGGCCAGCACGGAAATCGGGTAGAAGATGGTTGGAGGAGGTGATGCTGTGTAGCCTGGGAGAAGGCCCCGGGAGAAGGGGGTTTCTACCTTCAGGCTGGAGGAAAGCTAAAAGAGGGAGCTGCACTGCCCTGTAGTCCAATGGGGAAGGACAGCCTATAAAGCTTGGAAAGGAACCAGCCCAGCAGAAATCCGTTCTATCCCTAGCTGCAGGACAAAGACAGTGTGAGTAAAGGGCCTATCGGGGAGAAGTCTGGTAGATGCAAGTTCTTGGCAAGTCTTCAGGGGGCCGTTTATTGCTTAACCAATCCCTTGCCTTGGGATGAGATACCATAACCGGGTGGGCTGGTATTTTTCATTAAGGGAATAGAGAGTTCCTACAAGTTGGGACTTTTGTAAAAGTCCACTCAGGGGACACAAAACTCTGAGGAGGGTATTACTTTGCTAAAGACTGTTGCTGTTCCAGAGGGAATACAGTCAAGTATCTGTTGTAATGTGCTAGAGAAGGAAGTTATAATTGTTCAAGTCAAATGGGCATCCCATACCCTATACAAGTTGTTTTCCCCAATAAAACAAGGTTCTTGGGCTGTTTCCTTGTCTCTGAATGAGAGTCAACAAATGCAAGTTGCCTGCCTGTAAAAAAATAGGGGGACCCAAAATCTAGCGGCTCCTGCAGAGGTAGTGCTACGTGTGAATTTCCACAGTTTGGAAGAAATTTCTGCACATTTTTTTATTTCTGCACGTTTTTCTAGGCTGGATGAGAAATAAATACAAATACGTATATAAAAAATGGGGGGACCCAAAATCCAGCGGCTCCTGCAGAGGTAGTGCTACGTGTGAATTTCCACACTGTTTGGGAGAAATTTCTGCACATTTTTCTAGGCTGGATGAGAAATAAATACAAATATATTTATAGAAAAATGGTACAACAGCAATCCAGTATTCAATTACCTGTAAGCAGGACCTCAAACTGCACAGAAGCTAACTAGAAAAATCATCCCTCAAGACTCTGTGCAAGCAAGATTTGTGAGAGAAGTCAGCAATTACTCTGAAAGAGCTGCAGAGTTCAGCAGTTAAGACTGGAGGTCGTGACTACTGTCAATTTAATCACCTAACACAGGCCTGTATGGAAGAGTGACACAACAGAAATTACTTATAAAAAAATGAAAGCATGATGGTGTCCTAGTTATGATGTAGAAAATGCGCTTCTGGTCAGATGAAACCATGGCCAATCTTTCCAGTCAATGTTTAACCACTTCAGCTCTCATACCTTTATGGACAACAGCAATTTTTACATTTCTGTCATGAGACCATTTATTTAGTAATAACTTTGCTACATTGTTTTTTGGGTGTTGCAAACTAAGCTTTTTTTTGGCAATAATACATTTCATAAATGCCATTTTCTATATAATTGATAGCCAAAAAGATGTAACAGTAGGTAGTTACTGTAAATAAAAAATATATATTCTCCTATCATCTTCCAGGATGGCCCTGAGATGATAGACTCCTCCCTACCAGGAAACCCAATCCAAGAACAGCTGTGAAAAACCGCCACCCGCCCCCTCGTCCCTCAGTTTTGATTGTGTTTCTCCATAACAGCATAATGTTGGTTTTGTTCTTTGAACCGGAAGATCGGGGAGGGTCTGATGATATCCCTGTGAGGTAGCTTTTGGTAGGCCAGGGAGGGCTGCACTAGCCTGCAGGCCGTGTTGCTTCTCACAGGTCGCCCTTTATGTGCAGTAGTTGACCCGGGCACAGGGGAGTGTGTTCCGCCGCTATGAAAGGCTGTCTCTCTTTCTATCTCTCTCTCTGGCCCCCATAGTCTAGCCCCCTGAATGAAAGATGTTCAACTACCGGAGGAAGCATTGTGTGCTCCAAGCCTTGCTCTCAGTGAACACTTCAGGGCAACGGTCATAAAAAGTCAGAGTGGGACACATGGGTGGCATAGGAGCTTGAAAACACCGAAGATAGTTGGGGTGGAGGTTTTGCAGCAGGGAAGAAGAGGAAAAAGAGATGCCCGAACACCGAGGGGACAAGAGGATGGTGCCACAAGGGACCTCTTTTTTTTTCTCTTGTCTTGGGACAGGAAGAGAGTTCTTGGATGCCAAAATAGAACTGTCCCCCCCCCCCCCCCCCGTAAGTTTTTGTCACTAAAATTTACTTTTTTTTTTTTTTTTTAGCCATTACCACGGCAAGGAGGAATAGGAAACCTGTAAAGCCTATCCATTAAGGAACCTTTTTTGTTGGTGTTGCCAGACAGGGTCATCTTGAGGCCAGACCCACTGTCTGGCCTCAATCGTAACTATCCATTTATTTTTCAGGTGACGAAAAACAAGCGGATGGCCCAAAATCGACTATGTCGATTTTGTGGCCGGAACTCCGCTTTAAGCATAGTTTGTTTAAAGTAGATGTAAATCTAGCCACTAAAATCTCATGTAAGATTTAATATGATAATATCACTTGGAAAGAATATTTTTCTTAAATGTTTATTTTCATGAAAATAACAGCTAGTAATACTGATTTAGGGCTGGTTCACACTAGCGATGTCAGATTGTATGGCTGAATTTGCATCTCATTCGGACCAGACTTGTGCAGGACCCTTTTTTGTTTTTTTTTGGTCCGCACCTTCATTGGATCGTATGGGTGTTCACACCCATGCGATCCGATTCCTGTACGAATTGACAGTTCGCACTGCAATATGCAAACTGATCTGGGGGTGTCATTAAGTTTGTATTAACACTCCCATCGGTTCACATATGGCAGTGTGAACTGCCTGCAAGTCGGGTTCGGTGTGGGAACCCGCAGTAGATATGCAAGGTTCCCATAATGCACCAATGTGAACCCGAGCCTTTTCAAAGGTCTTTGCTTGGGTACTTGTATTATAGGGGTGAACCTTTCATAAAATAGAAGGTCCACTCTATTGAAATCCCCAGCACCTCAAAAGTCAAATTTCCTGAAAAGGCAATTAGAACATTAAGCTGTTGCTAAACAAAAGTAGCTCTCAGCTTCCATCTCTTCAAGGAGGCGCAGGCGGAAGCTTATCTCTGCCTTCTGAGATAGCTGGACACTCAAAATCCCACAGAAATATGCTATGCATTATGAGCACCTAGCAGGGGCAGAGTAGGTTTTTATTTTTTTAGCAACCGCTTTATTTTTAAATAGTCTATGCAGACTTTCAATAGAGTGGGCTTTTTATGTTCATAGGTCAGCAACAATTAGAAATATATGCCCTGTGAAAATAATACAGGCAGCCAGTTATCACTAAGAGCCCATTCACATTAGCGCGACTTGTCAGGCGACTTGTCAGCCTGACAAGTCACGCTCGGTCGCGGTCCATTGATTAGCACAGGACCCGTTCTAATAGGAGCGACACAAGTCACTCCGACTTAGAAAAAGGGTCCTGTACTACTTTGGGGCGACCTGGAGGCGACTTGTATAGACTTCCATTATTTGAAGTCTCTGCAAGTCGCGCCGAAGTCGCGGTGCACGCGACTTCACAGGTCGCCCCCAAAGTTGCGTCACGCTAGTCTGAATGGGCTCTAATAGTGCATGTGGACAGAGACGTGCTGTAAACAGACTGCAGAACATCGGCAGCATTAAGATGTAACGTAGCGCTACCCCGGAGCCGCGGTTGTTTGGGTCTCCTGTTTCCAGTGCCAACATCACTCTAGCCAGCACCACACTCTGACACATCAAGGCTGGAAAAAAATGTGATCTATTTAGATGACCTGCCCAAGAGAACAAACACAACCATAATAAACGAAGGAAACAGAGGCAAATTGCAGTTTCACGAATAACAGTTTGCCAATGGGATATGGTCAAAACCACTTATAACGGGCGCCCCGAATTGCAGTTTAAGGGGCAATGTCTGTACCTCCTAATTCTTAACGGTTGCCCTGAATATAGGAGATAAATATACAGGAGCTATGTAGCGGGTGTTTTGAATCTCCCACGCCATGCCCAGCTGACCGAAGCTCTTACTGAGGGAGAAAGAGCCTGTCAGAATCTGTGGGGGATTTGCCCCCTCCAGTGACTCAATATTGTTCTGCTCCCTCCCACTGCATCCTCATTGGCAGGAAGAAGGGAGCCACTCAGCAGCAGTGTGCAAAGTATTCTGGGTCATGTAGTCTTCTTCTGTTATGGCTCCATAAACCTATGTTATGTCAGAACTACATTTCCTATAGTTCTCTAAGAAGAGGAGGAGAAGAGGCATCCATCTTAGCTAGAAGAAGAGTTGTTCACCATGAGGCAGGGGAGAGACTGGATGCAATGGGAGATGGCAGCTATCTATCTCTCTAATCGACCCACTGCTGAGCTCCAGACGTCCAACCTGGTTAAAGGAGGATCCCGGGTGCATGTCCAGGCAAACCTGCAGCGGCTGAGTGAAGAACTCCAGAGCGAGGGGAACAGTCGGGTCACCTGAAGAGACTGTCCATTCCAGAACACTGCTTGGGGTTTCAATGCAGAATTGGTGAGAAGGACATCTGCCCAAATCCTTCTTAAGACAGAGCACTGAATTGTTGCTGTTATTTCTACATCGCTCTATCAGGAGAATCTGTGATGCTGACACATTCTATTCAATCACAATAGTGCTTGCCTGATTTATTTGAGGATCTCCCACACTATTCATTCTTCTATTCATCAAGTCTTTCCTGGATGTACTCTGTTCTTTAATCAAACAAGATCAGCAAGTGCACCACCTTAGACACGTAACTTCTAAAGGGCCCTGTCTACATCTGGGACTCTATGTATTCTATGTGAGGGTTAGTTCAGTGCACGGACTAGGGTACTGTGTTCAAATTGGTTGTTTGGGACTGCTGGGATGAAGCAGGGAGAGTGTTGACCTAAGAATAAGGTCATTTCTCTGCCCTCCTCCTGCCTGGACTCCTATAGCCCAATCTAAGTGAGCTGATATTCACCATATAAATTGTTTGCTTAAGTGGGCCCGACTCTGCTTTGGGATTGTTCCCTTAAGAGTCCTTCGGAAGCAGACAAAGCAGATTCTTTAGAACTCTTGTATAACCTCGCTTTTCTTTTAAAACTACTTTTGCATATTGTATTGTTACTATATATTCTCATTATAATAACTCCTTTCCTCCCCTTTAAGGGAGTTCTAGTAAAAGTAATTTTTGTGTTCACTACAACTTGTGTACATTTCTTCCGTTGTTTCACTTAGTTAGCCAGGTGTGCCAGTGGGGTTGAGTCTGTTCATGGGGTTGAAAAGGCAGAGTAAGGTACCAACAATATTCAAGCGGCTCCTGCGGGGGTAGTGCTGCAGCTATATAAAACAGTCTCTACTATGTTCCCCTTTCGCAGGCCAGTGGCAAATGTCAGTCTGCGAATGGTGATAGGGAACAAGAGTACATTGGCGTGTTTCTTTTATAATTCCAGTGGGAAAAAGGTACAATCCTCAGAACAAACCCCTGGGCCATAAATAGGAGTTGTGCTGTTCCTTTAAAAAGGAGTATAGCAAAGATGGTGGCCTGTGGCCCTTCACCCACTCACTTTGTCCTTCTCGTGGGTGTCCTAAACACTGTACATACAGGCAGGCCGTCTCTGAGGGTGATGACCCTGTAACCATGACTCTGGATGAAAATGCATGCAGTCTGGATACAGGTGTTCCTTCCTGCAGGATACTGGGCCTTACAAGTCCCTCTTGGGCAGGGAAATGGGAAACATGCTCCCCAACCACAGAGCACAGTTCTATACCTATAGCCCAGTGGCATCACTAGGGTTGGTGCCCCCTGGTGTGGTAAAACATGGTGTAACCCCCCCCCCCCAATTCTTTTTTCCCATGTAACACTTAAGGGAGGCCAAAACCTGTGGTGTACATAGCATGCCGCAGCAAAAAGTAGGTGTGGTCAAACTTTACATTGGCAGCACAACCCTGCCAGACCATTGTGGTCTTTTTACAGGGCATCGCTCACCTGCCCCCAGGCCCAGTCCGCCCCTGGTGTCACTCCTTCAGCAGGTGTCACCCAAGTGCCATCTGCATCCCCATATCGATATATACTAATGCCGTAGCCTCAAGTGTTCCTGAGCTCTGGGGGATGCCCCTCTACACACAGTCAGCAATCCCTCTGGCAGCAGTAGTCAGAAGCCTCGGCTTTCTCCCTTGTTGTCCATGTGAGACCCAGTATTTGTAGCCCAGGCTCCTGCTCTTCTCTCCTGCAGCAGTTCCTCCTCCTGGAACATGTAGTCCCACACAGTAGCTATCTCTTTCAGTGCTGTTTCCTGGGAACTGCATTTCCCACTGGTCCCTGTATTTCTTACAGTTCTCCTCCTGCAGCAACTCTTCTTCTTGAGACTTGTAGTTCCCATACAGTTCTACAACACCATACAATAAAAAAAAATGTAAAAAATCTAATTGTTTTCATCAATTTAGGCCAATATGTATTCTGCTACATGTTTTTGGTAATAAAATCCTAATTAGTGTATTTTGATTGGTTTGCACAAAGGTTATAGTATCTACAAACTATGGTATAGATTTATGGCATTTTTATTTATTTGTTTTTACTAGTAATGGCAGCAATCAGCGATTTTTAGCTGGACTGCATCATTGCGGCGGATAAATCTGACACAAAGTGACACTTTTTGGGGACCAGTGACAACAATACAGTAATCACTACTAATACAAAAAAAAAAAAAAAAAAAGCACTGTTATAAATGACACTGGCAGGGAAGGGGTTAACACTAGGGGTGATCAAGGGGTTAAGTGTGTTCCTAGGGAATGCTTTCTAACTGTGTGGAGGATGAATATGCTAGAGGAAAAGAGATCTGTGTTTCAGCTTAGCTGAAACGCAATATCTCTCTCTGCCTCTGTGACAGAACAGCCATCTGCTTTGTTTATGTAGGACCCTCCTATATCGGTGCTAATGAGAGAGTATAATTTTTGGCTCTGTCTTCCTATCAGAGGAGCAGCAGGCACATCTATATTGCACTCTGCCTACCAGAGAGCAGGATCTGTGAGTTAGGTCTGCTCAGTGTGCGATTCATTGGGTCTAGATAGTGTTTCACGCTGGTCCAATAGGGAGGCATGTTGGAGAGTGGGAAGAAACCTTACCAATAGGTACACAGGCTTTGATACAATCCCAGTGATTGGCAGAGACTGGCTGTCTCAGTGCATTATGGGATACTGTATAAAAGCCAGGAGCACATGTGCTGCAGGGTATTTGGCTGGTGAGCAGAGTCCCAGAGGGAGGGTGGTGGCTGCCTCCTCCTCTATAGTGGTGGCACGTGATCGCAGGCGGTCGGCCTGGGGATCAAAGGAACGAAACTGAACCCAGAGGTCCAGGAGAACTGACTAAAGGGGGAGAGACACTGGAGACCCTCGAAAAACAGTATAGTGAGTACAGGGGGTCGTGTCAAGGGGCCTGACCTGAGGGCGGCCACCCCGGAGTAGGATGGTCAGAGGACGGGTGTCAGTGTGTCAAGTGAAAGGGGATACTAGGAGAGTATCCTGAAGAGAATTGGTTCATCAAGTCTTCTGGATAGTGACTTAATCCAAATTCACTTAGTGGCAGGGTGAATCAGCAGCCTGGCTGCATCATCAGACAGGAGTCCTCATATCTTGTGAATAGTTAATCTGGAGTATCCCACCATTCCCTTCTCCCATCCCTATTTAAAATCGCCAAAAACAACTACAAACCCCTGGACTGATCATTGACTGAGCCAAGAAGTAGTGTTAAATTGTGAATACCAGAGTTGCTAACGGTAACCCAGGGGGACCCGAGAGTGTGTTATCCGGCGGTCCTCAAGGGGGCAGTGCTACATTTACATAGGCATGCGGCCGTTCTGTCATTCTTCTGCATGATCGCGGGTGGCTGGTGGCCACGACCCGCTGATTGGCTCCTGCTGTGTCTAATCACAGCAGGAGCGGCGCTCCAGGCACGTATGTCCCTGAAAACCCCTGCACAAAATCACATACCTATACGTCATTTTGTGCAGCTGGGCTGCCCTGCCGCTGTATAATATGCGGTGGGTGGTCCTGAAGTGATTTAAAGTAGCGTGTGGTGTAGCGCTAACACTACCCACATCTTAAAATGCACCAAATCTAGAGCACATGTGGTGTTGGTGGTGGTAGCTAAATACTTGTTTTTTTAAAGTAGCAAAGACTGACCATTTTGTTTAAATGCGGGAGTGGAATAAAGATCGCAAACACAAGGCCAAAGTATTGTTGAAATGACTCAAAATTTAAACAGTAAATGTTGCCTCGGGAAAAACCTTAATTACAACCCCATTGAAAGTACATCACAGTTTGAGTATCATCCAACATTACCACAACAATCTGGAACAAATATTCCTGGAAAAATTGGCTAATATTACAAACCGTATGTAATTCTGTTAGATACTTACCCAACAAAATCTAAAACTGCTACAAATTATGCCCTACAAAGCTATCTAATGTGCACTTGTCATGAGAGTATAATGTAGGCTGCCCTTGTGGACCTCTTTTATTGAGGATGCTAAAAAAAATGACACAGCCAAGTGGAGACCAGTGGAAGCCCCCATACTCTCTCATAAAGGGTTTACCCAAAGGTGACTTTTTTTTTTTTTTCTAAAGAGTAAGGGAAGGGTTTAACCCCATGTGTCTTGCCCCCCCCCTTTTTTTGTATCCCATTGGGTAGATGTCCCATATTCAAGGATATCCCTGTGAGGAAATCCCTTCAAGTGAGGGAATCCTGGTCTTTGGAAGCTCTTTCTTTTATTACTGTTCTGAGGTCAACCCAAAATTTTGTATTTTCTTTTACTTTCACTTTAGATTATAACAGTAAAAATTACAAATGGAGAGAGTGAATCTCCTTAAAGGGGACACAGACAGCAATAAAAACTGAGAGGTGTTCTAATCCCTCTGCACTCTATCCAAAACGTAATAATAAAAAAGTTTTACACTTTTTAGTTACTTTAATTGCAGCCAATTAGAGGTGTCTGGTCTCACAAGCAGAGTTCCAAAATGTAAGGGTAGCTTTGGAGCTTGCTGCTAAGCTCCAACTCCACCTTCCTATTGGCATATCACTATGGTCAGCCTCACTGGCTAAAGGGAAAGTGCAGGGTGCTGGAAGCGTAAAGCTTTCAGAAAAAGTTGGGATTTGGCCAGGAGAGTGGCATTCCAACACACTAGTGGTAGTCACACAGGAGTGGCCCCTGGGATCATTAAATGGATCATTAAATATTCAGCTTATTTTTATGCTAGAAAAACTATCACCCTGTGTTGGAAGCAACAGGCTCCCCCCTCATTTTCTTTGTGGAAAAAACAGGTAAACAATGTGCTGCCCCTCTACAAAGATACATACTTACATTGAAGCTGCCCCAAAAAATACGACAGTTTGGGCCAAATGATTGGCAGAACCCTCTACCGCTGTGACTGATTAGGTGGGGTACCAGCCAGTTGTTACTCTCCTATTTAGATCAGCTTTTATTGCTCTACGTTATGCACCGTTTGTGGGCTGTTACATCATAATTACATCCGGAGCACGAGCCATGCCCGTTATTTGAATATTATTTATTATTATTATTATATATATATAAATATACTTTTTTTTTTTTTTTTTGACACTGCACTATGCTTTAATGCCTCTTCGTATCCCCTGCATGGGTCTCCTGCCCTGAGCTGTGACATGTTTTTGGTTGTGCCAATGTACGTTCTGTGTATGTTTTATAAACTGATAAAAAGATTTAAAAAATTTTCAGTTTATTTAATGCTACAGAAAATTCTCACTGACTGACAACTCGCAACAGCAGATGGTCCGAGACAGCAAATGTGCTTTGTTCGGGGACACATGACCAATGTAGAATAGATGTCACCCCCAAACTCTTAGGCTGCTTAAAGCCAAAGGCTCCACCCCCATGCCATAAACCTTTCCCTTTACCTAAATAATTGAGACCACACCGTGCTTGGAGTTAATTGGCCACAGCAGCCATTTTATTAACCCTTTTACCTTAAAATTAACATAAGGAGAAAAAACATTCCTTACAAACATAAAACAATCAGTCATTAGGCCTGTTGGTCTTTGAGGCTCCTCCAAATAATTCCAAATCCTGCACTGCGGGACCTGTGCCCTGATAGGCCTCCAGCCGCGTCACCGGCTCGGAGACAAACCACTCCCCGCAGTGCCACCATTTTGAATTCCATTTAAACTGACATTAAATGGAATGCACCATAGGGACCCATACCAACGATGAGTCCCAACCATACCCTTATCCTAAACTGTTCACCTCCCCCGCCAGCAAAGACCAACAAAACGCCCAGCTGCCATGACAATATAAAATTCCCCCAGAAAGGACAGAAAGCACAAAAGACATGAATCAAAATCAACCATAACAGTCCCAGAAATTAGGGAGGGCGGGTGGGAAGCTTCTTCTTCCTTCGTCCGTTGAACTTCCACTGACCTCCAATCTGAGGGGCCACCCCTCCTAACTGTACCTCAACCCCTCCCAAACCTGATACACCAATCCCTGAATACCCCCCAACTCAAAACAATTTAATTTAACTCACACCTGCCCTGTCTCCCCTCTTCACATGGTCATGTCTGCCCTGCGCTATTTTTTTTTTTTTTTCGCTTCGGGCCTTGCTTGACCAATGTAGAATAGATGTCACCCCCAAACTCTTAGGCTGCTTAAAGCCAAAGGCTCCACCCCCATGCCATAAACCTTTCCCTTTACCTAAATAATTGAGACCACACCGTGCTTGGAGTTAATTGGCCACAGCAGCCATTTTATTAACCCTTTTACCTTAAAATTAACATAAGGAGAAAAAACATTCCTTACAAACATAAAACAATCAGTCATTAGGCCTGTTGGTCTTTGAGGCTCCTCCAAATAATTCCAAATCCTGCACTGCGGGACCTGTGCCCTGATAGGCCTCCAGCCGCGTCACCGGCTCGGAGACCAACCACTCCCCGCAGTGCCACCATTTTGAATTCCATTTAAACTGACATTAAATGGAATGCACCATAGGGACCCATACCAACGATGAGTCCCAACCATACCCTTATCCTAAACTGTTCACCTCCCCCGCCAGCAAAGACCAACAAAACGCCACCAGCACCCAAGGGTGACACCTTACCCTTGCGTGCCCCTCCAAACCCTCAAGGCTCGCTGGATCCCATCCTGTAATCCCAGGGCCCATAAATCTATACCCACCGCATTGAGGTGGACTCCATCATCCCGCAGATACCGCCATGTGTCCACTTCCAACTCCAGGTGGCGAACCACCAACCCCCCATTCCGACACACAAAGCGCCCCACTTCCTTGTTCAACTTAATCCGAGCCTTATTAAGGCGCGCGACCGACCTGGCCATGCGCCAGGACGTGCGGGCCACCATATCCGACCAAACTACAAGCAGCGCCGGAAAAGCCGTGCGCAGCCGAAGGAAATCCAACTTTATGTCCCTGATCAAGGCCCGCGCGGACCTGGCCCCCAAATCGTTGCCCCCGGCATGCAGCACCAAAACATCTGGCTGCCTGTCCAACCGGGCGAAACGATGCACTTCGGGAAGGACCCTGCCCCAAGTAAGCCCCGGCACCCCCAGCCACCTGACACAAGCCTAGTGCCGAGAAAAACCAAGTTGTCTACCATTAGGACGCACATCAGCTCTCCGGGCCCCCCAGAAAACATACGAGTGTCCCACGATCCAAACAAGGCAGGGTTCCAAACCTACAAGAAAAGGGGACAAAAGGAAAAGAAAACCAACCAATAATCAGATAACCAGCCGGGCCCACACCCCCCCAGCGACAAAACCACCCCCCGTACATACCCTACACCAACAGCTGTGGACGAACGTACAACAAGAACCTCCTAGACTCCCAGCGCCCAATGCGTTTGACCGCATCGTCATTCAATCCCCAGCGTGCAGCCTCAGTGGCCGCCCCGATCCGAAAGGAATGAGATGCAAACCTACTGGCATCCAAACCCAAAGAGCCCACACACCTTCTGAACACCGATACAAATTGAAAACGAGATAACGACGACCCGTCCGCATGCATTAAAAATGAACCGGGCCGCGAAGGGCGGATTGCCCAGTAATCCCGAACCGCCCCTACCGGGCACAGCGGTGAAGACGGCACCGCGAACAACCGGACACGGACCCCCTTGCCACTCTGGTCCGTTTTGGACCGTCGAAGGAGGATAGTAACCCCCTCCCGACCGACAGAGACATCCTGACCCAATAGGCCCCCCGGCACCGTCCGGGAGGAACTGACCAATTCCCCAATCCGGAAAGCCCCGAAAAAAGCGAGAGAAAAGGCCGCCTTAAACAACACCACCTCGTAACTCGAGGCGCAGTGCTCCCCCAATTGCCGGCAGACGTCCTGCAAAAGAGCGAAGGACACCGGGCGCCTAGTGTCCCTCCTCCGATAAGCCCTGGAATAGCCCCGTAACGCTTGTCTCACCACGAAGTCCTTCGTGTAATCCTGACAACCCAGAAATTTAAACAGAAAGGCCAAGCCGGACAACTTGCGAGCCACAGCGGAAGCCGACGCGCCCCTCTCAAAATGATCAGAGACAAAAGAAAGTAACACCCACCTGACCTCCGGACCCAGAGGATCCACCGATGCCACCCGCAACACCTCGAGCCACTCCAACCATACCTTGCAATAAGCCGACCACGTGGACTCGCTCACCGACTTCCTGATCCATCCAGCGAGGACCCCAAGGCAATCCCCCATAGCCACTCCGGACAC
Source organism: Pelophylax lessonae (assembly GCF_965119305.1). Classification (NCBI taxonomy): domain Eukaryota; kingdom Metazoa; phylum Chordata; class Amphibia; order Anura; family Ranidae; genus Pelophylax; species Pelophylax lessonae. The sequence continues at coordinate 164,931,510 of NC_138769.1, forward strand.
GTGACTCCGCGTTGCTCCGCTGCCGGTGCCAACTCCCGGAACCTGTCCCACTGAAAACGAGACAACGCGTCAGCAATATCATTCTTAACCCCCGGAATGTGCACAGCGTACAGGAAAACATTCAACCGTAGACACCGCAAAACCAAATACCTGAGGAGGCGCACCACCGGCTGAGACGAAGCCGACGCGCGGTTGATCACCTGAACCACCCCGAGATTGTCGCAATGGAGGCGAACCTTCAGGTTCCTGAACTCCGCCCCCCAAATCTCCAGGGCCACCACCACCGGGAACAGTTCCAGCAACACCAAGTTGCTGACCAGCCCCGCTACCTGCCATGCCCCCGGCCAAGGGGCGGCGCTCCACGCCCCCCGGTGAAAAGCCCCGTACCCCGCCGAACCAGCAGCATCGGTAAACAGTTCCAAATCAAAGTTGCTGATCGGCCCGGCCATCCACAAGGATCTACCATTGTATGTGGCCAAAAAACCGTGCCACAGACGCAAGTCATCCCTGTGTTCCCTGTTGAGCCTGACGAAGTGAGTGGGCAACTTCACCCCCGAAGTCGCCGCCGACAGCCGTCGGCAGAAAACCCGGCCCATGGGCATAATGCGGCAGGCAAAATTCAATTTACCCAGCAACGACTGCAAGCTGCGCAACTGAATCTTGCGCAAACCCAGCACCCCTTCAATTTCAGCTCTCAAAGCCCCCAATTTATCCTCCGGTAGGCGACACTCCATGGCCTCCGAATCCACGACAATGCCCAGGAAGCTGAGCACCGTGGTCGGGCCTTCCGTCTTGTCGGGGGCCAACGGAATGCCGAAGCTCCCGGCCACATGCTGCAACGTGGCAAGCAGGATCGCGCACCCGTTGGAAGCGGGCGGGCCCACACACAGAAAGTCGTCCAAATAGTGGATCACCGAATTCACACCGGAAACCTCCCGAACCACCCACTCCACAAAGGAACTGAAGGTCTCAAACAGCGCGCACGATATGGAGCAGCCCATAGGAAGGCAGCGATCCACATAATACGCCCCTTGCCACCGGCAGCCCAGCAATCGAAAACTGTCCGGGTGAACCGGGAGCAACCTGAACGCCGCCTCAATGTCCGATTTGGCCATCAAGGCCCCCCGCCCATAATGTCGCACCCAGGCCACCGCGGCGTCAAAGGAAATGTAAGACACCGTACAGGCCTCCGGGTCGATGGCGTCATTCACAGACCCACCCTTCGGGAAGGAGAGGTGGTGAATGAGGCGAAACTTGTTGGGTTCCTTCTTGGGAACCACCCCCAACGGCGAAACCACCAAGTCACGCACCGGCACCTCCGAGAACGGGCCCGCCATGCGACCGAGAGCCACTTCCTTGTGCAACTTATCCGACACCACCAAAGGGTGGCGCAATGCCGAACGCAAATTCCTCGCCACCGGCGGCACCGAGGCCAAAGAGCAAGGGATACGAAAACCCACCGCAAAACCCTCCCACAGAAGTCGAGCAGCCGCCCTATCGGGGTACCTATCTAGAAAAGGCCGCAGCCTTTCCACCCTCACCGGCGTCGTCCCCTTTGTGCGAAGGCTCTCCGGACCGCCCTTTTCCGGACTTAAAACACCGAGCCAAGGAATGGGAACCTCCGCAACCGGAGCATTCATGTTTGAAGCGACATGTGCCACCGAACTTACAGGAACCCTCATTAAATTGCCAGCAGAAACCCCTCCTCTTTGCGGCCGGCTGTCCCGGGGTCGCAGAACCACCGGCCCCCCCTGGAAAAAACTGATTCGGAGCCTTCGCAGACGACATGAGCCGCATCCACAGGCTGATGTCCTTGTGGTCCCACCGCAAGGACGGCCTAACCGCCTTCCGCTGCCGGAACTGTTCGTCGTACCGCAGCCAGGCCGACCCCCCGTAAACCCGATAGGCTTCCCCTACAGCGTCCATGTAGCAGAACAGGGCCGAGCAGTTTTCCGGCGCCTTTTCCCCTATGACGCCCGCCAGAATGGCAAAGGCCTGCAGCCAATTGGCGAAGGTCCGAGGGATAAGCTGATAGCGTCGCGCCTCCTCGTCCTCCTTCTTGCGCTCCTCCGGTTTAACCCTGTCCAGGTGAAACTTCTCGAGGGGCAACAGCGTGAAGATTTCCACGTACTCACCCTTCCAGATCTTCTCCCGGACTTCCTGCTTCAAATGTGCCCCCAACGGGCCCTCAAAACAAACATATACCTCACCTTTCGCTGAATCGTCTAGGCGAACAGCGTCCGCCTTCCCCTCCTTCGCCGTCCCGGTCTTGTCCCCCGTCGCCCCGGCCGTCACCGCCACCACTGCCGGAGCACCAACAACCTGGGGAGGGGCCCCAGCCCCCCCCCGCAACTAGCCCCGTGGAAGACGGCCCCGCCAGCCCCGGGGCCCCCCCCGGCTCCGTGCCCGAGCCCCCCGCCGGAGGCACCCAAGCCGCCGCTGGAGACAAGCGGCCCCCGTCCCCCGGGGGCAAACGCCCCAAGAGGTCCCGTAGACCCAGGAGGAAGCCCCTCAAACCCCCATTATCACCCCCTTCCGGGGTCCCCGCCCCCACTGGCCGGGACACCCCCACCCCCCGAGCCCCTCCAGCACTCCCACCCCCCACATCAAACAAGCCCCGCAAATCAGACAAAGCCAGAGAAGGAATTGTGACCTCACCTGTCTGCCCAGGGGGGGCGCCCCCAGCCGCCGATCCAGCCTCCCTCGTCGCCGACCGACCACCGACATCCTCTTCCACATCCGATCCGGACACTTCGCCTTCCGAACGATCGTCCCCGGGCACCGCCGACATCCGTCCACCAGGTGTCGCACTCCCGCCATCTGCAGAGCCGAGCGACAGGCGTCCACGCCCCCGTACTCCAGCTCCGCCCGACGGAGACCTCTGTGAACCAGCCGAACTTCCGATGACCCGGCCACGTGACTTGCCCCGCCGCGTCATCTCTCTGCGCCCAGCCGAGGCCGACTCCGAGTCCCGCCGATCACTGCTGCCACCGGCCGCCATGAAGCCGCTCCCACGCCGAGGCACCCCTCCGACCGGAGCATCGCCAGTAGGGGAGCCCGCCAGTCCAGTAGCACCCCGGCGAGAGGGACGGGGAGAGACCGAAGGCCGCCTCCCCCCACTACCCCCAGAGCTCCGTCCATGCAGAGGATTCCTCCCAGAGGCGCGCACGGCCGCAGCAGGAGTACGCTTAGCCGGCGGCCCTGAAGGGTCCCTGTCGGGGCTCCTAGGATGACGCTGAGCTCGAGGGGAAGGGTCCGGTGAAAAACGCTCCGGCGGCCGTGACCGCCGAGCCCGCGGGACCGCAAGCCCCTCCAAATCCTGTGCAGAGTCCTGAACCCCCATCAACGTGGAGACCTGGGACCGGAGCCACTCAGTCCCCTTCACCGCGGCAGCGGCCTTAATTTGCTCCAGCAAAACTTCCAAATCCGCCATCACAGACCAGGGAAGCTGAGGTGAGATGCTCTGCAGTGAAAAAGGTGGGTGACCAAGCTTCTTCTTCCTTCGTCCGTTGAACTTCCACTGACCTCCAATCTGAGGGGCCACCCCTCCTAACTGTACCTCAACCCCTCCCAAACCTGATACACCAATCCCTGAATACCCCCCAACTCAAAACAATTTAATTTAACTCACACCTGCCCTGTCTCCCCTCTTCACATGGTCATGTCTGCCCTGCGCTATTTTTTTTTTTTTTTCGCTTCGGGCCTTGCTCACCTGCACCCACACATGGCAATTTGGGAGCAGTGGCTGTGTTTGTGCAGCCGCTACATCCCAGTTGGCATGAATTGGACTGCTTGCACGTGGATGCATGCAGCACCTGTGCAGGCAAACTCAGCCCTCGCATGGGTGTACACTTAAGTACGCCTGTGTGAACAAGGCCTAGTAGTGATCTTTAACAGTTGAATATAATGGGGGTATTAAAGGGAAATACATCAGTTTTTTGGTGTAAATATTGGTTCGGCCGCTGCTTCCCAATTTAAATGAATGGGACTGGCTGCACCTGTGGACCTGGGACCAGTGCATCCTGTGCCAGCAAACATGGCCCCCACATGAGTGTACCCTTACAGTAAGTATGTCCATGTGAACAAGGCATTACAACCCCTTTGTAAATCAATGCTTTCAGTGCTTCCTACAGCCCCTTTTAAAAAACACTTGTTCTAAATTTGAAATTCCTCTCAGCAAGATCCATTGAAAAAAAATTAAAATAGAAAAGGGTAAGACAGCACATAAAATGTAAGCCATGGGAATGAAAAATAAACCAAACCATTTTACTTCTATAAGCTAGTTTACAGAATATTTTATCCTTATTGACCCGGGTAAGTGAAGAAAACAGACTGTCTGCAGGGGTTGTACAATTAGGACTAAAGGGCTGCAGGCTAGGTGCAAGGGCACTGAGGCAGTGCACACGGCATAGCACTACTGTGGGTCAAGTGTGGTTTTGGCCATGATGGCGTAGGTTGGCTGACCCTTTAAAAATGAATGGGTGGCCCTAAGGCCTCATTACACTACAGCTGCTAAACTGAAGTTTAGGAGCAGTTAGGTGTTTTGTTTTTTTTCAGCAGCCCCTGAACTATCCTCTGTTATTTTATGTGTACATGTACACGCAGTCATTTATAGTAATTTAGAGGCAGTTGAGGTTACAGGGATTTTTTTGAAAGCAGAAAAATGACGTTCAGGACTGCAGCTTACTGGCATTTCAGATGCCAAATGCTTGTAACCGCAGTAAACTGCTTTTATATGCTTTTGCATTTTATAAGCTTTCAGAGCCAGTTCACATTAGCGCAACTTGTCAGCCTGACAAGTCGCAGTCCATTGACCGCTACAGGACACGTTCTAATAGGAGCGACACAAGTCGCTCTGACTTAGAAAAAGGGTCCTGTACTATTTCGGGGCGACCTCGGAGCGACTTGCATAGACTTCCATTATGTGAAGTCCCTGCAAGTCGCTCCGAAGTCGTGGTGCAATGTAATGCACAAGTCGCCCCCGAAGTAGTAAGGAGTCGTGTCGCCTCAGTGTGAACCGGCTCTTGTACGTTTTTAAAGGGGAAAAAATTTGATGCTTTTTTGAAAAAAAAAAAACATTCACCCTAAACTTGGATATTGCTCAACCCCCTACCCATATATCTAAACGTACAAAAAAGGACTCCAGCATATATTGGGGTCCCAATCATTTAATTAAATGAAGAAAATCTGGAAATATCAAGAGGGAGTATGAGAAAGTAGAACTGAAAAATGTGATGCTGTCCCCATTCACATAGAACAAAACTGACCTTTATTGCAAAAAACATAAATCACATGGCATATTAAAAACACTAAGCCGCGCCACATCTGCTCCTAATGATGGAATCCTAGAGATTCCAGTAGCACTTTGAATAATCTAGGCTGGTTAATGTATCTCTCTAGTTGTAATATGTGACCACCCCTATGATATATAGGTAGAAAGGAAGTCCATCCAATTGACAGCGGTAGAATAATTGACTTGTATAAATTCTAGAGAAAAAGGCAGGTTTCTTTCATAACATCATTGATGGCGTACGTACAGTCCTTCCTTGGAAATGCAACTTGAAATGAAACCAACATTTATTGCCACATTTGTATGCATGCCTTATTCCCCCAGCTGCTGCGGTGCGATGAACTATAGGGAAGGATTTGTCGTCTTGGTAAAACAAATATACATAGTCCAATCATGCTGAAAAATCTATTCCAAAATGACGCACAGGAAAAAGAGTACATTTTGGGAACGGTGGCTGGAACCTCTTTAGTCCAGAGGAGGTACTTTTTGAACATAAAAAATTTTGAAAATACACAAAGTTCACCACATGCTGTTGCAGCCATCAATGGATAAGTTCAGTAGCAACAAACTCTGGTCCTCATGTAATTTTCTACATCTTCGGAAAGTCAGCAAAAGCAACTTCAGGGGCATTTCCTCACATTGCTCACTCATGATGGAATCCATAGTGACAACACAAAAATAAGACCGCTACAAGCACACTGCTCTCTCTGCTGCTGCTCTCTTTTCTCACAGAATGACTAAAATGGTTAATAATTTACACTATATTGTCAAAAATATTGGGACACCTGCCTTTTACAAGCACATGAACTTTAATCTCATTCCAGTCTTAGTCCGTAGGGTTCAATATTAAGTTGGCCCACCCTTTGCAGCTTTAACAGCTTCAACTCTTCAGGGAAGGCTGTCCACAAGGTTTAGGAGTGTGTCTCTGGTGAATGTTTGACCATTCTTCCAGAAGCACATCTGTGAGGTCAGGCACTGATGTTGGGACGGGAAGGCCTGACTCAGTCTCCACTCTAAATCATCCAAAAGATGTTCTGTCGGGTTGAGGTCAGGGCTCTGTGCAGGCCAGTCAAGTACCTCCACCCCAAACTCACTCATTTATGTCTTTATGGACCTTGCTTTGTGTACTGGTGCGCAGTCATGTTGGAACAGGAAGGGGCCATCCCCAAACTGTTCCCACAAAGCTGGGAGCATGAAATTGTCCAAAATGTCTTGGTATGCTGATGCCTTAAGAGTTCCCTTCACTGGAACTAAGGGGCCAAGCGCAGACCCCTGAAAAACAACCCCACACCATAATCCCCCCCCCCCCCCCCACCAAATTATTTGGACCAGTGCACAAAGCAAAGTCCATAAAGACATGGATGAGAAAGTTTGGGTTGGGGGGGAGAATTGACTGGCTTGTACGGAGTCCTGACCTCAACCCGATAGAACACCTATGGGATGAATTATAATGGAGACTGCCAGCCAGGCCTTCTTGTCCAACATCAGGGCCTGACCTCACAGATGCGCTTCTGGAAGAATGGTCAAACATTCCCATAGACACACTCCTAAACCTTGTGGATAGCCTTCCCAGAAGAGTTGAAGCTGTTCTAGCTGCAAAGGGTGGGCCAACTCAATGTTGAACCCTACGGACCAAGACTGGGACACCGTTAAAGTTGATGCGCGTGTAAAGCCTAGTACACATGCAACGATTATCGGCCGACCGATCGTCCGACTTTTGTCCAAGTTGTGTTTTGTTAGTTGGAATGTGCCTAGACTGCACACACATTTTCTCGGCCAACAAAATTCTACTTCAGAAGTGATGTCATGTGTTGGTTTGTTTTCTTTGTAGTTTTTCTTCACTGAGCATGCCCAGACTTGCTCATCAGATTTTTCCCTGTCGATATCTGTACTGACTGCACGAAAATCGGCCGTTGTGTTGACGGCCAACAAAAATGTTATAGCCTGCACACCAGATTTTTTTTTGGCCGAAAAGTCGGAGTTTGGTTGTCGGAAGCATCATACTAACAAGCCGAAAATCGGCAGATCGGACGTTTGCCCGAAAATTCCCTGCCAGTTTTCGAAGTGTGTGTACGGGGCTTCAAGGCAGGCGTCCTGATACTTTTGACAATATAGTGTATTGGTTTTTCATGCTTTGTGGGCATTTGGCAGGGTCTGCTGCGGTTATCTTAAAAAACACTTCTAACCTCAAATTCCGATAACCGCTGCTAAACTCCCATAAACCTATGTAAAAGCTGTAAAACGGACGTTGCCAGCATTCAGCAAAGGTTTTCAGCTGCCCTGTGTACATGAGCCCTAACGTTACATGAAATGCACATCCTTACTTGGCTTTGGTGTGAAAAAAGAGTTCATATGAAAACTGTATTTTTCAGTCTTCCCTAATGTCTTTCAAATATAAAACAATGTGCTAGAAGTACTAAAAGAATATACTTGAGTTTCCACATTTTGAAAAAGAAAATATAACATTCTTATCAGTACAATGAGAGTGGGTCAAGTGTCTTAATAGTCTAAGGCTCCATGTACACGGGACGCTGGAAATGGCCGTTTAGGAGCAGTTGGGCTTTTTTTCAGAAGCCCCTGAACCCATCTACATTTTCTTATCTGTCCATGTACACCAGGTCGTTTACAGTCATTTGCAGGCAGTTGCGTTCAGGGACTGTTTTTAGAACGCAATTATTTGCGTTCGAACGTGTGTTTCCCGGCGTTACAAACGCGTCCGAACGCGTCTGAACGCGTCCGAACGCGATGACCCGCGTTTAGCGTTCGCGTTTTTCCATTTTAAAGAGGAATAATTTTTTTGACCTCTAGGAACGCTTCTAAAAGCAAACGCCCGCTAAACGCGGGTACAAACGCGACCGAACGGACGTTTGAAACATCCTAAAAATTCCAGCATTCAAAGGGACTTTTAACAACGTCCCGTGTACATGGAGCCGCACTATATACACAAACTTCTGGCTGAGAAGATTCTATGGTGTAGAAGCATTTGACTGCCTGTTTTTACTTTAGCTATACAGCAGATCACGTGTACACTTTGCCAACCCTGATGTCCTTCTCACTTTCAGTAAAAATAGCTGCACAGCTTTATTACAGGAAGTGACTAACCACTGCAAGAGATATAAATGTAAGAAACAAAGGTTGACTCTTGCAGCTCAAATTTATAGACCATAACTGGGGTGAAAATCTAAAGATATGACAGGGGAGCCCTCTTGGCAGTCTGAAACTTTTATCATTTTCCTGCCATCTAATCCTAAAGGAGCAACATGGTGTTCGCCTCCTTCTAACACCTTTTTATTTTCCTTTATAATAATAAAAACATTTTTTAACATTACTTTCACTTGCATCTAATTCCATTAGCTGCATTTATTTCCAGTGACCGAACTTTTCCCGGCTCTTTTACAGGAAAACTCCAGGTCTGTGGAACTTTATTCTGCAAACTGACTCAGGGGCCAGGGCCTGATTCCCCCCCCCCCCCCTCCCCCACAATAGTGTGTGTGTGTCTTTTTTTTTTTTTCTTTTGTTTTTTGGGGGAGGTGGGTTTTTCTCTACATTTTTATTTTGTTCTGGGGGGTCCGGCACCCCCCCCCCCCCCACAACATTTTTGGCCTAGGCAACAATGACGTGTCATGATCCTGCAGCCCCCTGGGAAAATTTCATTACACATCCAAGGAGGGAAAGGAAGCTCATCTCAGTGGCCACACAGCGGCGCTGGGCTGCCTGAACCTGGAAGAGGCGACCTTGTGAAGCAGATGCAAGACACTATCACATCTGAACAATGGATCACTGCAATGCTGTATCCACTGGGCAGGTGTGTGTGTGTTTTTACCAGCATGTCAGGTAAGGGGGATGGAAGGGAGGATGCAGGGTAAGAGGTAAAATTCTTGCTTAACAAAAGGCCCCACTTAACTTTTTCTCTCTGTACCCTAGGGAAAAAAAGTGCATATAGCAATTTGTTCTGTCTTTCTACTTGGTCTCCAAGTAGAATCAGCATGGCTGTCACTTGCCCCCATCCCTGTCAGGCCACACAGCTAGTAAGGAGACAAATGACCAATGAGTCTTGATTGATGGCCTTCGTTTCTGGCTCAGTGTGTCTTCCCGAGATGAGCACTGTTATTAGGAGAGTGGGGGAGAAGGGGGGGACACATCAGTTACCCTGGTCCAGCCTCTGTCTTTTTATTGGTGGCTAGGATACTGGTGGCCAGGCTGCAAAGCATCATTGATAATTAGGATGCTGGCATCTGGGCCGCACAAGCTGCAAGGATGCTGGTGGAAGGCCACACAGCCTTATTGGTTGCTAGGATGCTGGCGGTTGGACTGCACAATGTGATTGCTTGTTGTAGTGCAGGCAGCCATCCACACCATAACCATTGATGCTGGGATGCCTGGGTCCTTGTGGCCTTTAATATGCATGGGCTAATATCACAGGAAGGAAAAGAATGGCCAGACATGCACAGATCATGCCACTTTTGGCTAAGCATTGAACTATACTCTCGCATTCAGGGCCGGCCTTTGGGGTGTGCGAACTGTGCGGCCGCACAGGGCGCCATGGGCAACAGGGGCGCCGTGCGGCCATCACAGCTCGCAGATGATCAGGCCGCACAGCGGGAGGTAAGCGGCGACCGCGGCCTGGAGGTTCAGTGTGGGGGTCTCTGATGTGGGGGGGTCTCTGATGTAAGGGGAGCTCTGTGCGGGGGTCTCTGATGTAAGGGGGGCTCTGTGTGGGGAGTCTCTGATGTAAGGGGGGGCTCTGTGGGGATCTCTAATGTAAAGGGGTATTTGATGTAAGGGGGGCTCTGTGAGGGGTCTCTAATGTAAGGGGGGCTAAGTTATTAGTGGTCATAAAAAAGAAAAGTCAAATAAAGTGCAAAAAAGTGCAAGAAAATGTGTGGGGGGGGGGGGTGGGGGTCACGCACGTGGTGGGGGGGCGCCACAGGATTAGCTCGCAAAGGGGGCCTGAACACCTAAGGCCGGCCCTGCTCGCATTCCACATCCCAGTTTAAATATTTGAGTGATCCTGGACCTAAAATTAAACGTTTTGGTGGAATCTGTAATGGTGACTATAAAAAGACAGAGATGGTGGAACAAGGTAATTGGGTGAGAGCCTTCTATCTGACACACACACATACACCCTCACTGATACCAAAATGTTTTTCCAGAGCTTAACATTAGTAGTGCTCACAAATAAAGCTTCTGCCAGGGGAGCTAAAAATGTGGACCCGTAGTTTTAGTTCTCATGAGAGTTTTAACAACCGGTAAAAAAAAAAAGGCTAAACTAGAGTTTCCCTTTTTAAAAAGGGATACACATTTAAATCTAGTTAAATCTGACCACTACATTTATTACTTAGTCGTAAAATGTCTGACTCATAATCTTAAAATGAGTCATACAGTTCAATGTAATAGTAAAAATGAAATAAAGTAACTGGTGAGGATATGAAGATAGCAACTAAGATTAGTGTTTGCATACCCACAAATTGTTCCATGGAACCAAAAGCCTGGTAACTTTGATGTTAAGTCATGCAAGAATAACACCCTTCCTCGTCTCACCCATCCAGATGCCACCCCATAAAGGCACTAACCCACAGAAGTCCTGATACACCTGTTAATTTTGTTTAATTTTTCTATTGTATCGGACTGTATTACTAATTTTAAGATTATGCGTCGGACGTTGACTTTACTGTGTGTCTACCCTAATTAATTTTTTATCTTTGGATAGAGTGAGGAAGGCTTAGAACCCCTTTAGGGTTCGAACTGTGAGGGAAGCTCTGTTACAGCATTTATTCATACTTTACTCTCATGGTGACTATGGTTTTACTAGACAGGAAGTGAGGGAAATCTCCAACAGAAGAGAGAAGCTTTTTTTGTGGTCTTTGTCCCGTAACAGATTTTCCCTCACTTCCTGTCTGGGAATAAGTGCCTCAATAGGTTTTCATTTCCTATGACCCTCAGCTTCATCCAGTGATCACTTTACTCTCCGGCTCAATCAATAAACTGTCTAGAGGTTGTTGTTTTGTTGTTTTATTTTATATCGGGATGGGAGAAGGAAGAGTGGGATACTCCGGAACTTGAACTATTCACAATTCTGATAACTTCCATCTGAAAATGCCACCAGGCTGCAAATTTCACCTTGCCACTAGATGAATTGTAGATACTGAGTCTCTGAACAAAAGACCTGGTTGCACGCAATCTTCAGGGTAGTCGCCTAGAACCCCCTTTCACTCCACCAGCTGACACCCATCCTCTGACTACTCTACTCCGGGGGGGCCCCCTTCCTGGTCAGGCTCTTGGACACTATCCCCTGTACCCACTATACTGTTTTTCCAGGTTCTCCAGTGTCTCAACCCCTCTAACCAGCTCTCCTGGACCTCTGGGTTCAGCTCCTTTCTTCTGGCTCACCAGGCTGACTGCCTGTGACCATACACCAACTGCTGCAGAAGAGGAGGCAGCCACCATCCTCCTTCCAGGACTCTGCTCACCAGCCAAAGACCCCAAGCACATGTGCTCCTGGCTTTTATACCGCACCCCCACAATGCACTGAGACTATCAGTCTGTGCCAATCACTGGGGCTGTATCAAAGCCTGTGTACTCATTGGCCAGGTTTCCACCACTGTCCAAGTGCCCCCCCCCCCATTGGACCAGTGGGGACACTCCCCAGACCACATTGAGCAGACCTAACTCACAGATTTCGCTCCCTGTTAAGCAGCAATATAGAATTTACATGCAGCTCCTCTGATAGGCAGACAGAGACAAAAACTATACTCTCTCTAGTACCTACCTAGGAGGGTGCTACATGCATTTTTTTTTTATTTTTATAAATAAACCTCTAAAAGGAAGGCTCTTTAACAGCGCTCTGGATAGCAGTTAAGAGCCTGACAGGGTTTCTAATGCTTCCACATTTGAATAAAAAACGAAAGAAAATATTTTGACTGGGTTTACACATTAAAGTGGAAGTAAACCGTGCCAACTTTTCTTCTTTTTTTTTTTCTAAAAATCCCTGCAAAGTAAAGTATAAAATCAATAGTATAATCGCATAATAGCACATTATAAAATACTTGTGTAGAACAAAGCCCTGCCCCGCTGAGCTGTGAGCTCTGGCAGACACTTACATCTTCACCCGGTCTTCCTTCCAGGTTCGCGTCCTCTGGCCGTCTGATTGGCCGCGCCTCAATGATTTCACTCATGCGCACAGGAGTCACGGACCACGGCACAGAGCTCTGAAGAGACAAGACTGGTATATCCTTCCTTCAGAATGCATGCGCCGATCTCACTGGCCGAAAGAAGTGTGGATATCTCCTAAACTATGAAGGTTTAGGAGATATTGATAGTACCTACAAGTAAGCCTTATTATAGGCTTACCTGTAGGTACAAGCCTACAGAACGGGTTTACATTCATTTTAAAACTTCAACGCAGGCTAAAGGAGTAATATGCCTAAAAGGGCACTCAGTAGATGTATTGAAATATTCACATTTAATTGTATGTAAACCCAATCAACACAATTTCATACAAGATTTAAGAAGCTTAAGTTAAAAGTAATTTTCTATATTTCTAAAACCAACAGCTTTTATTCGCATACCTGGTGATCCTGGCATAAAACTCCTTTTTCAGGCACTTCATATTAGAGGGTGAAACTGGGCTTTTCCTGTTTTACAATTGTTCTCCTGTGTTGTCACCTGTCACCAGTGTTGGGGGTAACTAGTTACAAAGTAACTGATTACAGTATCTTCATTACTTTTTTTGGTAACTAAGTAAAGTAACTAGTTACAATACTAATATTGGTAACTACACTACTTTACTAGGCTATAGGCACGCGGTTTCCTGCGTTACCCAAGCCGTGCAATACAATTGTTATTTCGAAGAATAGAGAGGGATAAAGTTTATGACTTTTTGTTGCACTTTGTTTTATTCTGTTTTTTCAGGTTTTGTTCTCATGTTTCCCAAAGCCTGTGTTTATACAATAAACTCTATGCAGAAAGAGTGTCATGTATCTTCTTCTACACAGTCAGTTAAGAAAGAGGAAAGTATAAAGTAATAAGTAGTGAAGTTACTTTTCAAATGCTGTAACTAGTAAAGTAATCTCATTACAATTTACAGAAGTAACTAGTTACATTTTTTGAGTAACTACCCCAACACTGCCTGTCCCACTCTACAAGTAACCATACTGATGCACATTGCACATGCACAAATGACATATAGCAGTTTTTGAATGTGTTTAGACAGGTTGTGGAAGGAAGCAGTGCTGATATAGAATAATGGCTGAAAAAGAAAGGTGAAAACTGTCTTGTCTTTGGGGACAATAATGTAGCGCTACTGCTGCAAGGGCTGCTGATTTTAAGTCCCAGGGTCTTCTCCCACAACTGCAGCAACAGCCACGTAAACAACTTCTACTTTTCTATTTTAGACCATCTAGGGGTTGCCTTTTTTGAAAGGTAACTTGGATGGGGCTCGGGGCTGTGGGATACTCCAAGACACTAACAGAAGAAAAGAGGTCACTCTTTCCTTGTAGCAGCTTTTTGACCTAGTCCCCCTTAACCACTTAAGCCCCGGAGGATTTGGCTGCTAAAAGACCGGGGGTATTTTGCGATTCGGCACTGCGTGATTTTAACGGACAATTGCGCGGTCATGCGACGCTGTACCTAAACGAATTTGACGTCCTTTTTTTCCCACAAACGGAGCTTTCTTTTGGTGGTATTTGATCACATGTGCGTTTTTTTTTTTTTTTTTTTTTGACCATGCGCTATAAACAAAAAAAGAGCGTCAATTTTGCAAAAATAACAATATTTCTCTGTCGCTCATTGACAGACGTAGTCCTCCTTGATTAATATCAACTCGGGTTATACTGCCCTCTACAGGAGTAGGACTAGACAGGAAAGAAAATGTTCTGGCCACACCCTAGGGGCAGTCCCAGAGGGTATATCCTCTCACTTCCTGCTACAGCAAATCAGTTTTTTTCTGTCTAGTTAGGAGTAAGGACCTAGATTCCTTGCTAGGATCTTCGGTCCTGGCAGGATTTTTTTAGAAATACTTTTTTAAACAGCTTTTTTTCTCCAGTGTTCCTGTGAGATCTTCAAGCAAGCACGCTGAAACTGGGCGACGGGCTGGATGTTGAGATCCAGTGGTCACCCCAGTTCAGCCTACGAGCGCGTGCAGGCCATAGCTCCGCGCTGGGTCGGCCGCGACATAGTCCCACTGGACGGGGACTGACCCTGCGAGTTAAACGTCTCGCCTGGACGCCAATGACCAGCAGAGTCACGGCGTCCACATTGGTCGACAGCCCCCCCACTCCGGTGGAGAGGGGTTCTGTCAGGAGTTGGCGCCCGCCTGGTTCTGGTATGGTGAGTAGAATGTTCCCCCTCTCCCCTTGTCGGGTTTGTTGGGGACGCGGGCCCCTCTCTGGGATGGTCGGACACTCAGTTTCTGGGTCTCCCCTCTATCTATAACCGGTCACAGATCCCCCAATTTGAGTGTGATTTTGTGAATAGAAACCAGGAGGCTTGGTTTGGGAGCTGACTATCTAAAGTCACTATATGACTGTAAGGGTGACTGAAGTCAGTGGCAGACTACTAAAAGGCATTACTATTGAGGTATAGAGGTATCCTACCTGTCATAGTGTGTACACAGGCCAATGCCTATGCCTGAGTTACTTCAGCCACAGTTCGCCATCCCTCCAGAAAGCCGGTCACTTCCACAGGCCGCACAGCCTCCCGCAGGCCGAGGACACCTCCCGCAGGCCAAGGCACTCCCGCAGGCCGCAAAGGCCGAATGCACACCTCCTGCAGGCCGCTGCTAGCCGCCGCTATCCTACACAGGCCGCCGCCATTTTCCTGCAGATCGTACGAGGCCGCCATATTGGCGTAGCCTCGTGTCTCCAGCATGTGGCGGCCATGTTTGAGGTGACCAAACACCTCGTGGAGTAATTGGGAGGCGCCGGAAGGCGTGTAAAGGGGCGGAGCCGCCTCCTTGGCCCGGGAAAGCAAGCCAAAGACTTCCTGTCTGTAACAGACAGTGCTGGAAGCAAGTTGATAAGAAACTTCTGTGCATCAGGTGAGCTTGGGGTCTCTCTCTCTCTCTCTCTCTTTCTGAGGGGTCCAAGCAGGTAGACTGAGGGGCGCTATTGCGCTGGGGGTCTAAGTAAAAAAAAAAAAATGTTTTTTTCTTGCAATTAATTTTTTTGTGTTTGCTGGCAAGTGTCTTGTTACATGAACCCTGCCACACATGTATCCCCACCTGACCCCCCTCGGGGTGGCCGCAGGACTCTCCAGTACCCCACTTGTGATGATGCATTATCAGCAGTTTTGGAGTCTTTGGTATCCCGGGTGGAGGTAGCCTGTCGGGGACGGGGGTCAAGAAGAGCGACCCCCGCCTACCCCTATGTCATCTGATACTTCAGATACGGATTCTGAGCTGGTCATTGCAGTCCCTTTTCTGGGGTTGTTGTCTCAGGTACGGTCTCCTCAGACAGTGAGGAGGACGCTTCTGCCTCGGCCATAGCACAAGAAATGTTGGTGGAAGCACTAGTTGTCTGTCCGGGAAACCTTAAATCTTGAGGTTACACCGGCAGAGGTAGCTGAGACTCCTATTCCTTTTTTGGTACTAGCAAGCCTACCAAAATGGTAAAGGGTTTCCCTTGCCCAAATGGGGTCGTCCGTAAAAGAGCCCCTGCTATTTCCAAACGCATTGCTAGGCGCTATCATTTTGAGGAATCCCTCATTACAAAGATGGACGGTACCACCAATAGTGGACTCACCGATTTTCCAGACTAAATAAAGCCACTGTTATCTCGCTGGATTGACAGAATGGGCCCCACCCATCTCTAGGGTGGGGGGACGTCTTCCCCGGTTTCCGGATCCAGGGCTTTCCAGAATCCCGGATAAAGGGGTTCGCAAGGTCATATGGTCGGGATACAAGATCGAATTTCGATCACTTCCACCGGTGCGATTCTTCCCTTCCAATATTCGACATCCCCGGGTCGCTTAAAAAGCTTTGCGGGGGACAGCTTGATGCAACAAGCAGTAGTAGTTCCCATTCCTTGGAGGAGTTCTAGTCGAACCTGTTCACAATGCCCAGGAAAAAGGGCTAGGTGCGTCCAATTCTGGTCTTGGAAGAGATGGAGTCCATTTATACAGTGGTGGCCTCCCTGCATCAGGGGCATTTCCTGGCGTCCATAGACATTTAGAATGCCTATCTTCATATCCCCATCTTCGCAGGACATCAGCGTTTTCTTTGCTTTTCCCAAAGATCATCCCTGGTTCCCACCAGGAGACTGAACTATCTGGGCCTAATTTTGGATACATCCTTGGCAAGAGTGTTTCTCCATGCGGAGAAACTCCAGAAGATTCAGTCAATGATTCTGATGTTGCTGTCCGTCAACTGCCTGGGATTGATGGTCGCCTCCTTAGAGGCAGTACCGTTTGCCCAGTCTCATACCCGAATTCTCCAAAGAGGAGATTCTTCTCATATGGAATCAGAATCCCGATTCCCTGGACAATCGGATCCGATTGAGCGAGCGGACCAGGGAGGCTCTGGTCTGGTGGTTTCGGTCTCCGATGCTCAGCCAGGGGAAGTCATTTCTTCTGATAAATTCCAGGTTACCGATAAATGTGTTGGAACTGAGAGCGATCAGACTTTGTCTGATTTACTAGACCGAGCAGCTCCAGGGCAGTCTGGTTCGGATCTAATCGGACTATGCCACGGTCATGACTTATGTCGATCACCAAGGGGCACCAAGAGTGCTCTGGCGGCCATAGAAGTGGCCAACATTCTTATTGGGGGAACAGTTGTTCCAGTTCTCTCCGTGATATTTATCACGGGGGTGGACAGGCAGATTATTTCAGCCGTCAGATTCTGGATCAAGAGGAATAGTCTCTTCATCCAGAGGTATTTCACCAGCTGTCCCTTCATTGGGGCACCCCGGCTATGGATCTGTTGGCAGGTTGGCTCAACAGGGCTCGCGCCCGCGATCCTCTAGCGGACGCAGCAGACGCGCTGAGCGCCCCGTAGGGGAAGTATCAGCTACTGTATGTCTTCCCCCCTCTCAAGTTACTGCTGAGATTTCTCCGCAGGATAGAGGTGGAGGGAACTCCAGTTATCCTGGTAATTCCGGGCTAGCCTCGTCAAGCCGGGTACGCCGACTTGGGCAAGACTAGTCGCGGACGCTCCTTGGATACTTCTTCTCAGGGAAGATCTGCGGTCTCAAGGACCGATCTTCCATCGTGCTTTACAGTCGCTGGCTTTAACGGCCTGGCCATTGAGACCCAGGTACTGAAGGACAGAAGATTGTCAGCTTCAGTTATTCCTACTCTAATTAAAGCAAGGAAAGCGACTTCCAGCAAAGTCTATTATCGCACATGGAAGGCTTATATTGCGTGGTGTGAATCGTAGGAGTTTTCCCCCACGTACCTATTCGGTGACCCAAATCTTTTTTCTCAGAATCGTCTTCCAGGACAGCCCATGAGACCTTAGGGCTCCTCCCCCAGGGACAGGAAACACATTCCAAAATTTAAATAAAAAGGCGGTCCCTTAGTCCTCACCTTCAGTATTTAGTGTTTCCTCCGGACAGGGGGTAACATGTTCCTGGAACTGAAGCTCCCGGTCTCCTGGACTGTCCATGGAAAGACTTGGAAAGATGCATCTCCTCTGGCCCATAGCGGTACCCCCTTAGTGCCGCAATAGGGGCTGACCGCTGTCTCCTGCTCTCCTTGCCACTCGGCAGGACTACGGATGCTGTCTGGTGGAACGCTGGGGAGTCCGCTCCGTTGGTCGGCTGGTTCCTTGGAGCAGCAGTGCTGTGTACCCGTGAACCGCCAGCTTCAGGAGAAATTTTGAAGTTGGCGCCAAAAACGGAGGGGGCGGAACTCGGGCGCATCCACTCTGGCCTCACGGGAAGTGACAGTGTCACTTCCGGCGCAGTGACGGCATCCGCGGGCGCCGGAAACCCTCGTTCCAGTTTCTGAAGGCGCAAACAGTGAGTACAGATGGGCGACCGATGTTAGGGGAAACAGCAGTTGCAGGAACCACCATACAGAGCGATGGACACGGCAGCAACCGCACAGTCGGTAGAAGCCGGCTCTGGCATCGGCACCTCACAGGTAAGCAATGGGGATTGTCTTTGTCCCTGTCTGCATATACCTGTCTGGGTTTTCTTACTCCTTTTCCCTTCCTTTTATGTTTTAAAAATTGGTTGGCAAAAAGGAGGCACTATTTCTTTACCTTACACAAATGTGGGGATAATTTGGGGAGTCTTAAACTAATTATGTTTTTCTCTTTTATAGCCCCCAAAAAGAAATGTGCAATTTGCGGAGCCAAGCTAGATTCCACTTGGAGCAAAACAGCGTGCCGCACATGTATAGATAATCTTGTTAAAAGAATGTTGACCTTTTAGTTAAGTCTCTACATCTGTTTCTAAAGAATCAGAGTCCCCTAGGAGTCTGGATCAGGGAAGGAACCTGGGGAAAGGAGTCCTGTGAGGTTCCAGATTAAATATTTTCATTATATTTTTTTTTCTCCCTTGAAAATGTGGATGGATTGCTTAAAGCGGTGTACGTTGTACTAGAAATTAAAGAGGAGGAGATGTAAGCATAATCTTATGTATACAACCCATAAGAAAAATGCTAGAGTTTTTCCCTGTACACAACTCCTTGCTAGAGACAAGGGTGTGTGTGATTACCAATCACGGGCAATCAGGCTGCCAGGGGAAAAACCTGAAGTAGAGGGGGATGAGTGCTGATTACACCAAATCTCCCCCACCACCCTGAACAGACAACTCGGGGTGTGTGTGTGATTATCAATCACTGGCAATCGATCAATTAGCATGATCCTATGCAAACAACTCAGCTCTTTGCTAAAGTACGATCAACTGGAAATCTTGAAAGGAAACCATTTTTTGAGCAGTTTCTTTCTTTTGTTGACAGCAAAGAATTATGGATAAAAGTCCAATATAGATTGTCAGTGAGGTTTATCCTTACCTGTTTCTCCTTATGGATAAACAGAATATCCTCTTAGAGCTTGGGGGGTAGCTCAGAGGGTAAGAGCTCTGACTGGTCTGCTGGAGACCTGAGTTCAAATCCCTCTGAGGGAAGCCATGTGTGTCCTGGTGCTGTGCAGTACTTGAACCTCCTGCAGGAGGCTCATATGACAAATTCCTAACCCATGCTAACACCCTGTGGGTTCACAGTTGTGTCAATTTTTTTAATGAATGGAAGAGGATGAGTACGGATTACACCGATCTCCCCCACCACCCTGAACAGGTGTGGGTAATCCTGTTACCAATCACTGGCTATCAATCTCTTAGCAGTGAGGTTTTTTGGCTGACTCATCCGCTGAGGCAGTTAGAATGACAGCCAGAACCTCAGCTTTGGCAGGAGAAGTTTCTGGCTCAAGTCATGGTCTGGTGACTGTACTTCCAATCTGTGCCTCTGTGGTCTCCCCTTGACGGGGTAACCATCTCTTCGGCCCTGGGCTAACAGGAAGCTCTGGAACACACTGCTGACAAACAGCAGAGGACATGGGAAGTTCAGCCCCTTTTTCTGGACTTAGTGTCCACCGGGCACAGGCTGGGATTCAATTTCTCAGCCTCCAGAAAAATACCAGGTTGCCCACGGATCCAGCCACAGCCGCCGCCCTAAGTCTCCAGTTCAGAGACTTACTAGATCAGAGGATATTAATACCTGTTCCAAAGGGGGAACAAGACAGAGGGTTTTTACTCCCACCTTTTTTGTGAAAAGAAAACCCTCGGGGAGTCATCGATTGATTCCAAATTTACGCAAATTAAATCTCTCGATAGAATACAAACATTTTTGTATGGAGTCAATACACTCCATAGGGAACCTGTTGTATCCAAGATGTTTTATGGCAACTCTGAATTTAAAGGATGCTTACTTTCACATCCCCATTCACCGGGCTTACCAGAAGTTCCTGAGACTAGCAGTAAAGCTAGGACCAGAGGTCAAACGTTATCAGTTCCGGGGGCTGGATCAACAACAATCAAAATTCCTGCCTATAACACCCTCCCAGAGGGTGATTTATCTCGGGTACGAGATCTCCTCTCTGGATCAAAAGATTTTTCTCCCACAGCCCAAGCTGTCCTTGGGGCACGGTGCCAGCAACGTCCCCATCAGAGGTTCTTCTTAAAGAACTGGGACGGACGGCCAAATTCCTTAGAACATAAGGTAAAGGTGCCCACCAAGGTAAAAAGAGCCCTATGGTGGTGGAGATCTTCCCTTCAGGTAGCAAAAGATTTAGACTGGGTCATTCCACTATCACAGAGAATAACCGGAAGGGGACGCAGAATGGTCTAGCAGACCATCTCAAGAGCCCGGATAGCTCAGTCGGTAGAGCATCAGATTTTTAATCTGAGGGTCCAGGGTTCAGGTCCCTGTTCGGGCGGTGGCTGTCATCTACCTGTGAGGTCTTTGAGCTGCTGATCAGACAGTCTTTATGCACATCTGCCTGAATGCTCACTGGCCCAGAGAGATGAAATGTCCTAGGGGACGCTAACTTCCCCCTTGGAATCTGCGCCAGAAAGAAAGGTGGCTGAAGGTGATTGCTTGATCAACAACCCTCGTCTAATACAGCTTACCTGGGCTCTTGTTTAGCCACCACCAGGTGAATCAGGACAATTGGTCCCTCAACCCAGAGGCATTTGCTAACATCGCAACCTCATGGGGTCTTCCATTAGTGGACCTATTTGCTGCCCAGACAAACAGGAAAACAGAGAAATTCTTCTCTATAACTTGGGGGGATCAGGCCTTAGGCATCGACGCTTTTACCAGCCCCTGGAAATTCAAGCTGGGTTATGCCTTCCCTCTGGTCAGATTAATCCCCAAGGTCCTCCAGAAATTCATCCAGGAAGACACGGATTATCTTGATAGCCCCCTTCTGGCCCAAAAAGCCATGGTTTGCACGCCTTCAGGCTCTGGCTACAAAAGGAGACAGGACCTATTGACACAGGGTCCATTGGCCCATCCATACCTCAGAACCCTAAACCTGAACGCCTGGTATCTGGGGAACAGATACTGGGCTCTCAGGGGTTCTCAGTTGAAGTGATCAAAACATTGATCAGCTGTCGAAAGCCAGTCACAAGAAAGATGTATGTTAAAATATGGAAGAAATTCAATTTTTGGATGGCGGAGAATCAGAGACCTTCTCCACATGTACCAACTATCTTAGAATTCTTTCAAGAGGGCATCGACAAAGGTCTCTCCCTGGGGACTTTGAAGGTACAGGCTGCCGCCCTTAGTGTCTTTCTTCAGTTTTCCCTTAGAGAAGACCCAAATGTAAATAATTTTTTTAGGGCAATTGCCCGAACAAAGCCGACCGTGATAAAAACGTGTCCAGCTTTGAATCTATCCTTGGTGCTTCAGGTTTTGGTAACCAGTCCATTTGAACCCTTGGAAGACTTGTCAGTAAAATTGCTCACCCTAAAAACTTTATTTTTAGTAGCTTTAACTTCAGCTAGAAGGGTAAGCGAACTACAGGCTCTCTCAATCAGAGAACCCTTTCTCATGATTTTTGATAACAAGATTGTGCTAAAAACAGATCCAGGGTTTTTGCCCAAGGTAGCTTCTTCCTTTCATAGGAATCAGGACATAGTACTTCCTACCTTTTTGTAAATTCCCAAATAACGAAAAAGGAAAAGAATTTAGTTGTTTAGATGTCAGAAGAGCCCTTCTGAGATACCTGGAGGTGACTAAAACTTTCAGGAAAAGTGATACTTTATTTATACAGTTTTCCGGCTCCCATAAAGGGGAAAAAGCTTCTAAGGCAACCTTAGCTAGATGGATAAAACAGGCTATCACAGAAGCCTATCTAGTAAAGAAGGTAACTCCACCTTTCATTAAAGCACACTCTACTAGAGCTTTGTCCACGTCTTGGGCTGAAAGGGCTGGTGCCTCACCAGACCAGATCTGTAAGGCAGCTACCTGGTCTAACTTTTCGACCTTTTGTTAGACACTATCGCCTGGACCTCCTCTCTTCTCAGGAACAGGCATTTGGTCGAAAGGTGCTCCAGGCAGTAGTCCCTCCCTAGACTGGTAAGTTCTTGCTCATCGTCTCATGGGCTGTCCTGGAAGACGATTCTGAGAAAAGCTGAGTTATACTTACTGGTAACTCCTTTTCTAGTAGTCTTCCAGGACAGCCGGATTCCCACCCGGTTTATCTGATATTATGTAATGATATGTGTGTATATATATATATATATATATATCTATATATGTATGTTTTACAGAATGTCCTACGGTTCTCATGAAATACTGAAGGTGAGGACTAAGGGACCGCCTTTTTATTTAAATTTTGGAATGTGTTTCCTGTCCCTGGGGGAGGAGCCCTAAGGTCTCATGGGCTGTCCTGGAAGACTACTAGAAAAGGAGTTACCAGTAAGTATAACTCAGCTTTTTTTTTTTTTTTTTTTTGCAAAAGGGGGTTGAGCAGAAACTATCCTTGAGCACTATCAAGGGTCAGGTTTCAGCGTTAGCAATCTTCTTCCAGAAGCCTCTGGCAACTCATTCCTTGGTGCGGAATTTCATCCAGGGGGTGCAGCACTTGGCTTCGCCAGTGCGCGCGCCCTTACCACCCTGGGATCTTAATTTGGTGTTGTCGGTTCTTCAGAAACCTCCCTTTGAAAATATCAGGGAGATTCCCTTGCTTACATTATCCCAGAAGGTGGCCTTCTTGGTGGCCATCACTTCTGCACGCAGGGTGTCAGAACTGGCTGCATTATTGTGTCATTCCCCATATCTGGGGATTCATAGGGATAAGGTAGTTCTTCATCTGAAGCCATCTTTTTTTCCTAAGGTGGTTTTCAGACTTTGATCTGAAATGAAGATATTGTGCTACCTTCCTTGTGTCCTAAACCCAATCATCCTCAGGAATATGCGTTGCATTCCTTGGATGTGGTTCGGGCAATCAGGGTATACCTGAAGACTACGGAATCGTTCCGTAAGACGGATTCACTTTTTGTGATCACGGATGGCCCCAGAAAGGGGTTGCCTGCATCTGCCGCGACTATCTCCAAATGGATTAGACAGACGGTGGTACAGGCTTATTCTATTAAGGGTCGGAATCCTCCGTTCCCTGTTAAGGCGCACTCCACTCGAGCGCTCAGCACTTCCTGGGCCTACCGCCAGCAGGCGTCAGTGTTCCAGGTGTGCAAGGCGGCTACCTGGTCGTCGGTGCATACCTTTACAAAATTTTATAAAGTTGGTGTGATGGCATCGGCGGATGCCTCATTTGGCTGCAAGGTTTTGAAGGCCGCAATTTGAGGAGACCGGTGGTCTACCTCGAGGGTTTTTTTTCCGTTGGAATTTCAGTTGAGTCTCATCTTTTGATTGATGAGCCTTTAAAACTTCTAGTTGGCACCGGTTGGGCCTTCTAGATTGGATTTTGATTTCCATTTTCCCACCCCTCATTTGTGGCACTGCTTTGGGACGTCCCGAGTTGATATTAATCAAGGAGGACTACGTCTGTCAATGAGCGACAGAGAAAAATGGATTTTTGTAAAATCTTACCGTAAAATCCTTTTCTCTTAAGCTCATTGACAGACGTAGTACCCGCCCCTCTGTTTTTGAGTTGGGTTGGGTTAAAATCTCTAAGCACTGCTTTGTGACATAACTGATTTGCTGTAGCAGGAAGTGAGAGGATATACCGTCTGGGACTGCCCCTAGGGTGTGGCCAGAACGTTTTCTTTCCTGTCTAGTCCTACTCCTGTAGAGGGCAGTATAACCCGAGTTGATATTAATCAAGGAGCACTACGTCTGTCAATGAGCTTAAGAGAAAAGGATTTTACGGTAAGATATTTTACAAAAATCCATTTTTTCACATTTTTTTATATGAAATTCCCCAAAAAAAAAAAAAGTAAAAATCAAAATTTTTTAACATTTTCGGCCAATTTGTTTTATGCTACATATGTTTGGTAAAAAAAATCGCAAAAAGCGTATTTTGATTGGTTTGTGCAAAAGTTATCGCGTTTACTAACAAAGGGAAAGATATATATTTTTTTAACGCGTAATGGCGGCGATCTGCAATTTTTTTTTTTTTCGGTACTGCGACATTGGGGCGGACAGATCGGACCCCTAACTGACATTTTTGACACTTTTGGGGTTACCAGTGACATTTCTACAGTAATCAGTGCTATATATACAGTATGCACTGTTACTGTAAAATTACACTGGCAGTGAAGGGGTTAACTTTATTTGAGAGGGAGGGGCTGTGTGTGTCCCTAGGGGCGTGATTCGAACTGTGATTGGCTGTGGCTTGAGCTGTAGGAACAATGATCAACGGTCCTACATAGTAGAACCGTATGATCATTGTTTCTACACAGGGGAGAATGACAGGCGGCTTGTTTACACTAGCCGCCTGCCTTTCTCCCTCTCCCCCGACGATCGCAGAGTGACCGGCGGATATCGGGTCCGCCGGTCACACGCACGGGGGGGGGGTCCGTGACCGCACCGCCGGCGGCGCGCGCGCTCGCTCCCCAGAGCCTCATAGGCTAGTGACGTACCGATACGTCACTCTGCCTGTGAGGGGCTGAACGCCGCAGTATATGTATTTGCGGCGGTCGGCAAGCGGTTAAGGTAGTAGGAAAGAGTGAAGAGCACTTATAGCAATGTCCCAGCCCAGCAACCTCATACTCTGTGCAGCAAGGGTTAACAAAACAGTCACTGAGACCCTTCTCCCTTAGTCTGACTCTCCCACCGGTTAGATTCTGGAAATCTCCAAAAAACAGGGGGGAAGCAATACAAATGAGAGCCTGCAGAACCCAGAGAAGCTCAAAGTAATCACATGCAGCTCTGCTGATTACAAGAGAGTCAACAAATTTTAATTTTTTTCTAACCAAAACTAGCAGCCTAACTAGGTGGGTGCTAAATGGTAGGCACCTCCAGCAGTTGATGGCATTTGTTACTATGCAGAAAATTCCCATGCAAGTTACCCCAGTCCTTTAAGCCTAAGTTCATAGGCTTCGGTTGAGAAAATGCGTGTAAATCGCATGCATTCCCACACCTGCAAACAAAATGTGCTGGTCTTTAGCAGGCGCACAGGTGCCAAAGTACCATGCAGTTCTATGAGGCTGCGTCTAAAAAAGGGGTTAGAGACTTTCCCTGCATCAAATGAATGGGCTGCTGTGCCTGTGCAAATGCAACCAGCACCACCCACAGCAGTGTGAACCTACCCTTACTCTTTAGGGAAAGATCTAAGCACTATGCCTGCATTGCTGTCAGTGTTGTGTGAGATTCAGTGGGCATCCAGATGCTCCTGTTCTTCTCACAGACATATCATCTGCCCATCTGATCAAGTATTTATCAGCTGATCCATGTTATCCTTCACATTTCTGTGTATGTTCCCGGAGCGCACAGGTGTTTTTGGGTGCCTTTTGAGTTACTGCACCTGCTCGGAAGCTCACATAAGGGTCATGCTGTGATCTCCGATGACTGTCCCGGAAAATCTGGGACAGTTGCCTTCTGATACTACTACTGGCATCTAATCCCATTTTTTTGACCAGAGCGGTAAAATATCAACCCGTTGTTAAAGCGGATCTTCACTGCACTGGAGCACCACAAACTAAAAATACTATTTTTAATAAATTTTTAATACTCAAAGCAAACTCATCCATTTATTGCTCCATGCTTTATTTTAATGAGAAATCATTTTGAAAAACAATGCCTTAGCATTTCTGGCCGTGGCCATTTTGAGTAATGGCAAATGATTCATGTAGCATTTACTTCCTGGAATCCCTCTGCCCTTAGCTCAAGCATGCTTAGCTGAGAAAACTCCTCCTTCTCTCCTCCCCTCCTGAAGACTCCTGTGATGAATGACAAAATTTACCTAGGCAAGAATCTATTATTTTTGTTTTATGTAGGATTTATATAGCACCAACAGTTTGCACAGCACTTTACAACATGAGGGCAGACAGTACAGTTAGGCCCCATGCACACGGGGCGTTAGAAAAAACGTACGTCAAAGTTAGTTCTGATGCCGGAAAAAGCAGCTGTAAAAACGTGCTTTCAGTAGCTTTTTCCATTGGCGTTATTGCACGTTTTGCCACGTTGCTTTTAGCAGCGTTTTTTTTTTTCTTCCATTCAAAATCAATGGTTCCCTATGGAAGCCTATTGATTTGAATGGAGGTCGCACCGCAACACTGCAAGTCTGATCCGACTTGCGGGGCGACTTGCGCTGTGGGAATCTTGAGGGGGAACTCCACACCAAAATGGGGAAAAAAACGGCGTGGGGGTCCACCCCAAGGTTCCAAACCAGGCCCTTCGGGTCTGGTATGGAATTTGAGGGTACCCCCATGCCGAAAAAATGGCATGGGGTCACCCCCAAAATCCATACCAGACCCTTATCCAAGCATGCAGGGGAGGGGACGAGCGAGCGGCCTCACCCCCTCTGGACCACACCAGGCCACATGCCCTCAACATGGGGGGGTGTTGGTGCTTTGGGGCAGGGGGAGCTCTGCACCCCCCACCTCAAAGCACCTTGCCCCCATGTTGATGAGGGCAAGGGCCTCATCCCCACAACCCTGGCCGGTGGTTGTGGGGGTCTGCGGGCAGGGGGCTCATCGGAATCTGGAAGCCCCCTTTAACAAGGGGGCCCCCCAGATCCCGGACCCCCTCCCTATGTGAATGGGTATGGGGTACACTGTACCCCTACTCATTCACCACATAAAAGGCAGTGTATGGAAATAAGGACAGGAGACGTTTTGGAAAGTTTATTAAAAATCTTCATCCGGCTCTTCTTGTCTTCTCCTCTCCGGGGTCTTCTGCTGTCCGCTCTTCTTGTCTTCTCCTCTCCGGGGTCTTCTGCTCTTTTGCTGTCTGCCCTTCTTGTGTTCTTCTCTCCGGGGTCTTCTGCTCTTTTGCTGTCCCCTCTTCTGCTGTCCTCTCTTCTTTTCTTCTCCACTCCGGTCTTCTGCTCTTTTGCTGTCGGCTCTTCTTCCTGCGGTCCTCCTCTGACGACTTCTCCGGTGATTATGCCGGTCTCTGGTCTCTGCAGCTTATTATATAGCCATTAGGGGCGTGGCCCCTATGACGTCATCGGGAGACCCCGCCCCCTCATGTCACAGATGACCTCTTCTGTGACATGAGTGGGCGGGGCCTCCCGATGACGTAATCAGGGCCACGCCCCTAATGGCTATATAATAAGCTGCAGAGACCGGAGATCGGCATAATCACCGGAGACGTCGTCGGAGGAGGACCGGTGGAAGAAGAGCCGTCAGCCGACAGCAAAAGAGCAGAAGACCGGTGAGGAGAAGAAAAGAAGAGAGGACAGCAGAAGAGGGGACAGCAAAAGAGCAGAAGACCCCGGAGAGAAGAACACAAGAAGGGCGGACAGCAAAAGAGCAGAAGACCCCGGAGAGGAGAGGAGAAGACAAGAAGAGTCGGATGAAGATTTTTAATAAACTTTCCAAAACGTCTCCTGTCGTTATTTCCATACACTGCCTTTTATGTGGTGAATGAGTAGGGGTACAGTGTACCCCATACCCATTCACATAGGGAGGAGGTCCGGGATCTGGGGGGCCCCCTTGTTAAAGGGGGCTTCCAGATTCCGATGAGCCCCCTGCCCGCAGACCCCCACAACCACCGGCCAGGGTTGTGGGGATGAGGCCCTTGTCCTCATCAACATGGGGGCAAGGTGCTTTGAGGTGGGGGGTGCAGAGCCCCTCCTGCCCCAAAGCACCAACACCCCCCCCCCCCATGTTGAGGGCATGTGGCCTGGTGTGGTCCAGGGGGGGTGGGGCCGCTCGCTCGTCCCCTCCCCTTTCCTGGCCTGCCGGGCTGCATGCTCGGATAAGGGTCTGGTATGGATTTTGGGGGGGGACCCCACGCCGTTTTTTTTCCCATTTTGGCGTGGAGTTCCCCCTCAAGATTCCCACAGCGCAAGTCGTCCCGCAAGTCGGATCCGACTTGCGGTGTTGCGGTGCGACCTCCATTCAAATCAATAGGCTCCCATAGGGAACCATTGATTTTGAATGGAAGAAAAAAAAACTTATAACGTGGCTTAACGCACGTTAAGCCACGTTATAGCAACGTTATTCAGCTTTTAGCAGCGTCAGGCGTTTTTAACGCTCTAACGCTGGTCCTCAGAACGCGCAGGTCGTGGGTTCTTGTTGCAGCTTAAAAACGCCTAGGCCACTTAAAGCTCAAAAACGTCTGAGTGTGCATGAGGCCATAGAATAACATGGAGGGGCGTTTTTAGGCTGCAAAAAGAAAACGCCTGACGCTGCTTACAGCGGCGTTAAAAACGCCCCGTGTGCATGGGGCCTTACAATAAAATTCAATACAGGAGGAATCAGAGGGGCCTGTTTCTTAGAGCTTACAATCTAGGAGGGAGGGGGTCAAGTGATACAAAAGGTAATAACTGTGGGAGATAATCTGATGGAGAAAATAAAAGTACAGTTGTTAGGTCGGGGCAGAATAGGCTTCTCTGAAAAGAAGGGTTTTCAGAGATCGTCTAAAAGCAAACCGAGTAGGGGATAGTCGGACAGATTGGGGTAGGGAGTTCCATAGAAGAGGCTCAGGAACAGTCCTGAAGGCGAGCATAGGCTGGGGTGACAAGGGAACTAGAGCGCAGGAGGTCTTGGGAGGAATGAGGAGAACAATTCGGTTGATATTTTGAAACTAGGTTGGTGATTCAGCTTGAGGCAGAATTGAGGATGACTTTGTAAGTTGTTGTTGTTAGTATTTTGAATTTAATTAATTGGGTAAGTGGAAGCCAGTGGAGGGATTGACAGAGAGGGGTAGCAAACGCGAACGGTTGGTAAGGTGGATGAGCCTTGCAGCAGCATTTATAATGGACTGAATAGGGGATAGCCTATGAAAAGGTAATCCTGTGAGGAGGGAGTTGCAGTAGTCTGGGTGGGAGATGACCAGGGAGTGAACTAGGAGCTTCGTGGTATCATTGGTTAGGAAGGGGCATATTTTAGAGATGTTGAGGTGGCAAGATTTGGACAGTGATTGGATGTGGGTCTGAAAGGATGGTTTAGAGTCCAGGATTACACTTAGAACCTTGGTATGTGGGAATGGGCTGATAGAAGGGCTATCGATCTTGACAAAGAAAAAGGGGTAGAGGTATGTGGGGGAGGAAAAGTCATGAGCTCTGTTTTGGACAGGTTGAGTTTGAGGAAGTGGTGTGACATCCAGGCTGATATGTTGTTAGTAAATTAGTGATATGGGAGGAGACTGAAAGGATTAAGCCTTAGGGCTCTTTCACACAGGCGGTCCGATCGGATCCGCCTGTCAGTTTTTTAGGCGGATCTGATCGAATCCTCCATTCAGTCCTATGGAGCAGCGGATGTCAGCGGTGACATGTCCGCTGCCATCCGCATCCGATCCTGTCCGTGAAATCCGGATGGATAGAAACCCTATTTTTCCATCCGTCCTGGGGATGGGATCGGATGAGAGCGGACAGGCGGTCCGCTCTCATCCGATTCCCCATAGAGAGCAGCGGGAGCTGTGACCCCTCCCTCTCCGCACTGCAAGCAGAGACGGAGCTGTCATCCGCCGGCTCAGCGGGGATCGCGGATCGATCCCCGCTGAGCAGCACGGATCCGCCTACGGAGGCGGACCGTGTGAAAGAGCCCTTAGGGGTAGAGAGAAACTAGAAAGTAACTAAAGAAAGGTAAAAAAAAAGTTTAAAACCAGCAAATTATGTTTTTTTTCTATCTATATACTAATGCTAGCAGCATGAGGATTAAAAAAAAAAAAAAAACAATGTTGACTGGGAGAGTGAAGTTCCACTTTAACTCTAACTCTAAATAAACCGTTTTGTATTGAATTGAAAGAGTTTAGAATTTTGTCAAATTTGTATTGTCGTTGTCCCCCTTTATGACAGTCTTCCTGAACTCATGTCTATTTTACAGGTGTCAGGAAGTATGAGAAAATCTCCCCACTTCTGGATGAGATGTGTTTCTGAACAGAAAGTGACAGGAAACCCCCTGTAGCAATATAAACACATTTTCTAAAAGATTGAGAGAGGTTTAGTCCTTCTGTTGTGCGTTTTATTTATATGTGAATCCCCATGAGGGAGATTTGCACTCACTTTCCGTTTCCGGAGAAAGGTGCCAGACACAGAAGTAGTTTCTCTTCTCTTTTATTCTATGGGGCACTGGCAGCCTTTAAAAACTGGCAAACAAATCTCATTGGATGGTGGTGTCACTATTGCATGTTACGGGATGTATATACTTGGTGGAGGAGATTGCCAGCTTACTGGTGCTGGAAGGCAATGATAGCTGATTTCTTCTAGCGACTAGAACTGGTAAAAAGTGAAGGCTCAGCGTCACAAAGTGGAGTGTCACATAGGCATGTTTGCATAGGGGAACTGTATATAACAAGATTTGCATTGTATGTCATGTGGGTTAAACGCCCTCTCATGGCTGGAGGCCAAACTACTTCATTGGGAGACGCGCGCTCTCTCTCTCTCTCTCTCTCTCTCTCTCTCTCTCTCTCTCTCTCTCTCTCTCTCTTAAAACTTGCCAGTGACACCTGTCCCAGCACAGTCTTCCAGAGACCTTTGAGAGATACAGCGTTGTCTCCCCAGCCCTTCTCACACTGTACACTCTACCATATTCCACCCAAAGGCAAAGGGGGGAGCCCTAAAATAGTCGCTGGGGTTTAAAATTATTTAACACTTTCCATGGGAACATATCTGAATGTTGCACCAAATGAATAAAGGTAGCATTTTGATTCTCTACTGTTAGAATTGCTGTACAGGGGCATGGATGTGTTTTTTGCTGTGGTGCCCATACCTTTTGATAAGCTGGTTTCCAAAATGGGCCCTGCACAGCCAGGCACACTGAATTTTAGCAGGTAATCCAGAGACCGCAGCTTTGTTTTTGTGGTTTGTGTGTTAATAGCTTGGATGGGACATTATGGAATGTCCACTTGACTTCAGCAAAAAACTTGGCAACAACTTTAGGGGGACATATTCCTATACACAGTCTATATACAGCTCCTCAAGCACTTCACTTGATTGCAGTTCCAGCTGTGGATCAGTTTGTGGATCTGATAGGCACAGGTCAGATTTTTAGCAATGGCCCTTTGCAGGCAGGAACTCAAAGCCACGTGTTGTGTAGTAGATTAGTGATCAGCTTGCATTACTCCTGTGACTACTGGTCCCAGCACCACCTCTTTAGGCACTGCCAATCCTCCTGGCTGTAGCTGCCCCTCCAGGCTAACTTTCCTCCACAGTTCTCCAGAATGACTCGCACCAGGCCACCTGGCTGACTCTTCACCAGGCCACCTGACTGATTCTCAGGAGATCTCCCAGGGAAGGGAGATCTCCCAGGGAAGGGATGAAGACTTGGCACAATGCAGTCTTCAGGGAAAACTGGCTACATGTGGCAGTCTCCCCCCTTGTAAGTCCCAAGTAGTGCTGATGTGCTCACACTGTCCTCACACTTGCTCCTGTGCCTCCAGGAAGGGCTTCCTCCTTGTGTTATGGCAGAATCCTTCCAGCACCCGAGCCCTGGCCCAAGGTCACACTCCCCAGACTAGGGGCCCCCCCCAAAAGGACCACCAACAGTCTCCACAGCACTATATCTCAGTCTTCCACCCCACTACCCCTACTGGCATGGCCCATGTCTATTTATGAGGTAAGCCTTGCCCCCTGTCAGCCCTTTACTGGAAACTGGCTGAGGTTCTCATAAATCTTCCGAACAGCCCCTCCTCACCTCCACCCACCAGCTCTAGTAGTTTCTATAACCTTCTAGACCAGGGGGAGGCACCAGAGAAGCAGTCAGGATGAGTCCTCCAGCCCCGACTCACTGAACCCTGATCCAGATTCACAGCTTAGGATTAGCCCTGGGCTGAAAAAAATGTTCCTACACTAATAAACCTACACTAAAAAAACCTAGCTTACATCTAGCACTAGAGGGTGCTACACATGGCTAATACAGATTGGCCCATAATCCTGTCATGGGGTCCTGCTACGCAGTTACCCCACTCTTGAGTATAATCACATCTGCCATCTATGGTCTCACTCCCAACTTCCCATTGGAATACCATGAGACCCAACGTCCTCTAGCTAAATATCCCTTCAAAAATGGAAGTGACGCACACAGGTGGAAGTTACATCTCATAATTACCCCTGAATCACCACTCCTTAACCATTTTAGAGCAAAAAACCAACAACATTTTAGGCACCTGCCTACAAGCAGGTGCAGTGGCTGGTAGTACTGTGCTCCATGATGCACTTTTTAATAGGCTCTGTCTCTGTGTCACATAGGGAGGCGCAGTGGCCAGGCAGGGAGTTCAGTAATGCTGGGTCTGTGGTTTTATCAAGCACCACCACTGGGCCTCCATTAAAGTAGAAAAAGGACTTGGATAGAGTAAGGAAGGGTCATAAATAACTGCTGTCCTTTTTTTTTTTTTTTTTTTTCTCATTATATATATATATATATATATATATATATATATATATATATATATATATATATATATATATATATATATATATATATATATATATATATATATATTTTTTTTTTTTTTTGTTCTCTGTGTGCCTAATTGCGGAGATTTTCTCTGACTTCCTGTCCCATAACCAAAATATGAAGTGAGAGTAAATCCCTCCAAGGTAAGAAAATCTATTGGAAGGTTTTTCCTCTATTTCCTGTTCTGTTGACAACCCAAA
Organism: Pelophylax lessonae; assembly: GCF_965119305.1. Taxonomy (NCBI): domain Eukaryota; kingdom Metazoa; phylum Chordata; class Amphibia; order Anura; family Ranidae; genus Pelophylax; species Pelophylax lessonae. Next base: position 164,964,413 of record NC_138769.1, read on the forward strand.
ATTTTGGATTTTTTTTACTTTCACTCTGTTATAATGGTAAAAAGGGGCACAGACAGCAGTAGAAAACTGACAGGTAGTCTAATAGCTCTCCACTCCACTGCAGAAAAGATTTTGCATTTGGTTATACTTAAATACTGCTTGAGACAGCCACCTCAGTCAGCATCATGGGTGTCACGGACTCACTGCCATAGGTGTGCACGCAGGGTTTGCCAGGTGTGCCTGGGCACAACCCTTATCACCCCATAGTGGTAAACATTCCCCCTGTTTAGACCCCTGATATTTCACCAAAGCTCCCTAACGGGGCTCCTAAAAAAAAAATTTGTAAAAAAAAAAAAAGGTAAAAAATAATAAATAAAATCATAAAGATAAAAACTACCGACACTGTCCACTGCCCTACCATTTCCAATCTCTGCCCAACTATAAACCATCCACTGCTCTACTGACACTGTCAGTATGTATGTATGTATATGTGTGTATGTATGTATGTATGTATGTATGTGTATATATATATATATATATATATATATATATATATATATATATATATATATATATATATATATATATATATATGTATATATATATATATATGTATGTATGTGTGTATGTATGTATATGTATATATATATATATATATATATATATATATATATAATATAATATAATATGCGCACACACACGCATATGTGTTTGAGCTTTGGGGTGTACACCCTAATGGAATAGTCTGTGCACGCCTATGCTCACGGCCCAGAGTGGAAGTGCCATTTCGATGGCCTGCAGTAACTTATGGGGTTCCTGTAAGAGAAAAGGTCATTTTAACCACAGAAACAAGGAGGCTCCCACCTGGTCATTTTATATGTAATGGCCAGTTGGGGCCTCCTTGTCCCGGGAAGATGTATCCATACGTCATCCTGTTGTGGGCACCGGTGTGCCGCTCCTGCTTTGGTACTGAGCGGCAGGGTATACGCGAGTAGCTGTGGGCGAGCGGGATATTTCATTTTACACGCCTGATTTGTTTCTTCACATTGTGAGTAGCATTCTAAGGGAACAGGGTTCATGTTTACTGTGTGAGTTCTTAATAAATTTACGAGTTATGCTATGAATCCCCGCTCTTGTGCTTTACTTCCATGACTATATCGGTGTGAGTTTGATTCATATTGGGACACAGAGATAATTTGGAGTTTATGTGCAGCTGATCCTTAACCTCTGGTGGAGTTGACCATAAAAGTGGTCTATTCAGGCGCTGATTAACTTATCTCTGGTGAGTGTCCATTCTTACGGGTTTGGCACTGAGTGACGATGGAGGTGCACTGGTGTTTGGAGGAATTACACAAATACATGTTTATCTATCCTGCACTGCATTTGGACTTTGCAAATTATATTATCTATGGACTGTGAAGTTACAACACCTGCATGCTTGGCACTGTGACTGTGTTCCCGTTATTTCATTTTTAGTGCTGCTAGTGTATATTTGCTCTATATTTATTATCTGAACAATTTTACACCTTTTTTATATAAATGTGCTGCTTCGCAGGAAATTTGAGCGCCCATAATGCACTGCGCTCGCGCAGCTCGTGCAGTGCGTTATGTGATTGACGAAAACATGCACCCTGACCTCCATGCTTTTGCCAATGAAATCACTGTGCCATGATTGGACAAAAGGCAGGCGGCCTTTAGCCAATCATGGCTCAGGGGCTAAGTACACTCCCCACACTATATAAAGGCTGCTCGCACAGCCGCAGCGTGTAGTATGATTGTGTGGGAAAGATAGGAGACAGGGAGAGAAAGGTGTTTGAGGCAGGGAGAGAATAGTTATTTTTCAGTTTTTTAGACAGTGCAGTGAGACATTGCTAGCAGTGTGAGTATAAGGAGGGAGAGGATCATTTTTTTCAGGCAGGGAGAGCAAAGTGATTTGCAGTTTTTCAGACTGTGCATTGTCCTCTGTGTCTAATTAGAGACATTGCTAGCAGTCAGGCAGGGAGAGAGATTTGTGCTTTTTACAAGTTGAGAGATCAGATAGTGTATATTCAGTAGTGCAGTATATACCATACATTGATCATATATATGGCAATAGATTAGATTTCAGGCCATTGAGTAACTGTAATTTTTTGTAAAGAATCAACAACCAGTGGGACACAATCATGAAGTGGAACGAAATTTATTGGATATTTCAAACTCTTTTAACAAATAAAAAACTGAAAAATTGGGCGTGCAAAATTATTCAGCCCCCTGAAGTTTAATACTTTGTAGCGCCACCTTTTGCTGCGATTACAGCTGTAAGTCACTTGGGGTATGTCTCTATCAGTTTTGCACATCGAGAGATGAAATTTTTGCCCATTCCTCCTTGCAAAACAGCTCGAGCTCAGTGAGGTTGGATGGAGAGCGTTTGTGAACAGCAGTCTTCAGTTCTTTCCACAGATTCTCGATTGGATTCAGGTCTGGACTTTGACTTGGCCATTCTAACACCTGGATATGTTTATTTGTGAACCATTCCATTGTAGATTTTGCTTTGTTTTGGATCATTGTCTTGTTTGAAGACAAATTTCTGTCCCAGTCTCAGGTTTTTTGCAGACTCCATCAGGTTTTCTTCCAGAATGGTCCTGTATTTGGCTCCATCCATCTTCCCATCAATTTTAACCATCTTCCCTGTCCCTGCTGAAGAAAATCCGGCCCAAACCGTGATGCTGCCACCACCATGTTTGACAGTGGGGATGGTGTGTTCAGGGTGATGAGCTGTGTTGCTTTTATGCCAAACATAACGTTTTGCATTGTTGCCAAAAAGTTTGATTTTGGTTTCATCTGACCAAAGCACCTTCTTCCACATGTTTGGTGTGTCTCCCAGGTGGCTTGTGGCAAACTTAAACGACACTTTTTATGGATATCTTTCAGAAATGGCTTTCTTCTTGCCACTCTTCCATAAAGGCCAGATTTGTGCAGTATATGACTGAGTGTTGTCCTATGGACAGTCTCCCACCTCAGCTGTAGATCTCTGCAGTTCATCCAGAGTGATCATGGGCCTCTTGGCTGCATCTCTGATCAGTCTTCTCCTTGTATGAGCTGAAAGTTTAGAGGGACGGCCAGGTCTTCGTAGATTTGCAGTGGTCTGATACTCCTTCCATTTCAATATTATCGCTTGCACAGTGCTCCTTGGGATGTTTAAAGCTTGGGAAATCTTTTTGTATCCAAATCCGGCTTTAAACTTCTCCAACAGTATCTTGGACCTGCCTCGTGTGTTCCTTGTTCTTCATGATGCTCTCTGCGCTTTAAACGGACCTCTGAGACTATCACAGTGCAGGTGCATTTATACGGAGACTTGATTACACACAGGTGGATTCTATTTATCATCATTAGTCATTTAGGTCAACATTGGTTCATTCAGAGATCCTCACTGAACTTCTGGAGAGAGTTTGCTGCACTGAAAGTAAAGGGGCTGAATAATTTTGCACACCCAATTTTTCAGTTTTTTTATTTGTTAACAAAGTTTGAAATATCCAATAATTTTCGTTCCACTTCATGATTGTGTCCCACTTGTTGTTGATTCTTCACAAAAAATTACAGTTTATATCTTTGTTTGAAGCCTGAAATGTGGCAAAAGGTCGCAAAGTTCAAGGGGGCCGAATACTTTCGCAATGCACTCTATCTATCTATCTATCTATCTATCTATCTATCTATCTATCTATCTATCTATCTATCTATCTATCTATCTATCTATCTATCGAGTAGATCATATCAGGTCACTGAGTATCTATCCGTCACTTGCGTATACCCTATATTGATCTTATCTCTATATATAGGGCTAATGAGTAGATCATATCAGGTCATTGAGTATCTATCAGTCACTTGCGTATACCCTATATTGATTCATATTATTTCTATATATAGGGCTATTGAGTAGATCATATCAGGTCATTGGGTATCTTTCGGTCACTTGCGTATACCCTATATTGATCTCTATCCACATCATGTCCGACAAGGAGAGGCAGATTCTCACAGGCCACGAAAAGAGGGCAAGCAGCCTCTGTGTCCACAGTGAAAAGTGCTGGTCACAGTCGACATGGTGCAGCCTTCATTTCCAGTGCTGCCCGTGTTATTCAGCCACAACATGTGGAAGAGTTGGTGGAGTGGATAAATAAGCCGTCCTCCTCCTCCTCGTCCTCTGACACCCACGCTCACAGTAGTTTGCCTTCCACCGCAGCTGCCAAAGCGACCCGTTCCACAGGCTCCTCCACAGCTACTCCTTCTGTCGCCCCACCATCGTGCACGGAGGAGTCACCTGAACTATTCCATCATAGTGTCGGTGACATGCTGCTTGAGAATGCGCAGCAATTTGAAAGCTGTGATGTTGGTTCACAGGTTGATGAAGGGAATGATGTGAGCCTAGAGAGAGGGGGTGACAATGATGGACAAGAAACTAGCAGTCATGTTCCCACAGCTGCAGCATACTGCCAAGTTTGCTCCAGTGACAAGGAGGGAGGGGATGATGAGGTCACAGGCTGTACTTGGGTGCCTGAGAGGATAGAAGAGGAGGAGGAGGAGTTAGCACAACTCCAACGAGGCAGGATGTTTTTCTCCAGGGGCCGCCATAGGAGTAGCCAACCTATTGCATCACAGCACAGAGCTCCACAGGTGCAGGGTGCTGCAAACTCCTCGCGGACTCCCAAAAGTTCATTAGTGTGGGCTTTATTCAGCACATGTGCAGTAGACCGCAGCGTTGCTGTTTGCAACATCTGTCTGAAGCGGGTTAAGCGTGGCCAGAACACCAGCCGCTTGGGCACCACGTGCTTGACAAGGCATATGATGACCTGCCATGCAGTCCGTTGGCAACAGCACCTGAAAGAGCCACAAGATCAAAACATACTTCACCTTGCTCCTTATCTAGGATCTCTAACCCTATACCTCATGTCTTCTCAAATACCTGCATTGAGAGGGATGATGGTATAGCAATGAGTGCCACAGAGACTTGCACCCAATCTGCTAGCAGTAAAAAGAAATACTGTCCCAGCCATCCACATGCTCAGCGTCTTAATGCTAGCTTGGCCAAATTGCTAGCATTACAATTGCTGCCTTTTTCATCTGGTAGACTCTGCTCCCTTTCGCAAATTTGTGGAAGGTGCTTCACCACAGTGGCAGGTACCAAAAAGGCATTTCTTTTCGCGTAAGGCCATTCCGGCTCTTTTGATAAAGGATGCATGCATCGTCCTGTCACCATTTGAGGAGGCCACAAGGATAGTGAGCCGGGACGATGCATGCATTAGTGACACTATCCCTCCAGTCTACCTGCTGGAGCACATGTTTCATGGAATCATGGACAGGGCACGTAAGGCAGAACAGCAGGAGGAATAGGAGGACTTCCTTTCCTCACAAGGCCCCCTTTATGCAGATATCATCCCTGCAGGGACATAAAACACACAGGAGGAAGAGGAGGATTGCAGCAGCATGGATGTAGAAGATAGCATACAGCAGTCTTCAAGGGATGGTTTTGATTCCCCAGAAAGCCCAGGAGTTGTACGTGGTTGGGGAGAGGTTGCTCTTGACAATGTCATCCTTAGTGACCCAGAGAACTCAGAAGCTCATGCCTCCTCCAACTTAGGTTGCATGGGCTCCCTGATTCTGCAAAGCCTGCAAAAGGACCCGAGGATTTGTGCTATCAAGGAGAGGGATAATTACTGGTTGGCAACCCCTCTTGAGCCACGTTACAAGGGTAAAGTTGCAGAGCTCATCCTGCCTTCACAAAAGGAGCAGAGGATGAAACCTCTTGAGGAGGCCTTGAAAAAAGTGTACCACCTTTCCAGACACTGGGAGGTTAATATTCTCTGGGCGTGTTTCTGAGGCATCGTTCAGCAAAAGGAGCGGTGGAGAAGGCGGCTGGCTGACCGATGCCTTTCAAACAGTTCTTTAGTCCTCAGCAGCACCCAGGGCTACTAGGTTTAAGCAACCATTGGCAGCGTCTCCATCATATGGTGCATGATTATCTTGGCGCAAGAGCGGACTTGGAGACCTTTCCAGCTGATCATCCACTGGGTTACTGGGTCTTGAGCATATACCACTGGCCAGAACTTGCTCAGTCTGCAATGGCACTACTGGCCTGTCCTGCTTCCAGCGTGCTTCCCAACGGACGTTCAGTGCTGCTGGAGGTTTTGTGATGGACAAAAGAGTGCTTCTGTCCACAGACTCTGTTGACCAGCTGACTTTTATCAAAATGAATCAGTCCTCGATCAACGGCAGCTATCAAGCCCCTGATGCTGATTTAACTGATTGAATTTGCTAGGGGTCTGCCATCCATTGAAGACTGGGTATGCTGCCTATCCTATTCCTCAACCTTAATTCTGCTAGCTTCCAACAATGTTTTTGGTTTAGGTCACTACTAACCCCCAATGCCTACTTTTTCTGCACTTGTATGACAGGTGCATACAATTTACATCTCATATGTAATTTTTATTAGCAGGCCCTGTGCCCAGCAAGAGTAAATGTGAGGGGTTACTGTGTTCAGGCACCGCCAACACCAAAGGCCCAATTTTTGGAACCTGTATGACAAGTACATGCGATATTCAAATTTGTATTGAATTCTTATCAGCAGGTTCCATTCCTTCACCCAGCAAGAGTAACCGCGAGGGGTTGGTTACAGTGTTCAGGCACCATCAACACCAAAGGCCCAATTTTTGGCACCTGTATGACACGTACATGCGATTTCAAATTTGTATGTAATTCTTAGGGACCACCAACACCAAATGCCCAATTTCAGTTTGTTTGTGCCGATACTAACCTTCCACCCATCACTCCAGCCGGTTTGCATAGCCGCCACCCAACCTTGGCCAGGTCAGATGACAGCACAGCACCCCCACTAGATCACTGATAAGAACACATACAACACTTGATCTTTGCCAATTTTAAATTGGTATGGAATTTTTAGCAGCAGGTGTTCAGGCACCACCAACACCAAAAGCCCAATATTTCTGCACATGTATGACAAGTACATGTGATTTCAAAATTTGTATGCAATTTTTAGTAGCAGGGCCCATTCCTGCACCCAGCAAGAGTAACTGTGAGGGGTTGAGGTGTTCAGGCACCACCAACAACCAAGGCCCAATATTTCTGCACTTGTATGACAAGTACATGACATTTGAAATTTGTATGTATATTTGTATACAACATTTTTTTCCTTTAGAAATGTCAGTATTGCTGCAGCAGGCTACATACCTCGTAAGGAATTTTTAATTTTTAGTTTTGCTTTAAGCCTCATTAAAATCAGTAAATCACTGCTCCTTTAAAAAAGATCCCTTTTAAAATTTTTTTTGCATTGCTACATGTTCCCCAGGTCAACACTCGGACCCCCATACACTTTTTTTGGGGCAATAACTTGCATTTAAGCCTTCAAAATGAGGCCGTTTGATTTTTGATGTTTGAGTCCCATAGACTTCAATGGAGTTTGTTTGTTCGAACGACCGTTTCCTCTGTTCTCGGTGTTCTGGTGCGAACCGAACCGGGGGGTGTTCGGCTCATCACTACTGATAGTCAGCCGGGTAAGCTTGTGAGAGTCAGCCAGGTGGGCTGGTGAAGAATCAGTGAGGAGGAGTGGTGGGGAGAAGTAAGCCTGGGGGGCTAGTGAATAGGCCAGCTGCAGCCAGGTGGGTTGGCAGTGCCTGAAAAGGTGGTGCTGTGTTTAGTAGCCACAGAAGAGAAGTGCAAGCTGTTCATTGTATTTTTGTGTACTTTTGTACACAATTAGGGGCTGCGAGTTCCTGCCTGTAAAGGGCCATTGCTAAATCAGACTAAGTGCCTGTCAGATCAACTAAAAGTGATTTTAGCTGGAGAAGGCAAGGAAGTGTGTGCAGGAGGAAAGTTAAGTAGACTGTAAATAGGAAGATGTCCCTGAAGTTGTTGCCAAAATTTTGCTGATGTCAAGTGGGCACCCCATAACCTCCCATCCCTATCCAAGTTATTAACCCTCAATAAATAACAAAAACAAAGTCATGGACTGTTCTCTGTTTCTGGGTGCTTGTGAAGATTCGGTGTGCCTGCCTGTGCAGGAGAACAGAGTTCCAAGTTCATCCGTGTCTCCTGCGGGGGTGCACTACAGCCTGTTTTTTGACCATGTCGCTGCCTGCCACCTTTACTGACCTATCTGCACATCCCAATGCCCACGTTCCTGCCAGACTCCAGTCCCAGACATCCTCTTTAGTGATGTCGCGAACCTAAAATTTGCCGTTCGCGAACGGCGAACGCGAACCTCCGCGAATGTTCGCGAACCGCCATAGACTTCAATAGGCAGGCGAATTTTAAAACCCACAGGGACTCTTTCTGGCCACAATAGTGATGGAAAAGTTATTTCAAGGGGACTAACATCTGGACTGTGGCATGCCGGAGGGGGATTCATGGCAAAACTCCCACGGAAAAGTACGTAGTTGACGCAGAGTCGGGTTTTAATCCATAAAAGGCATAAATCACCTAACATGCCTAAATTGTTTGGAATAACGTGCTTTAAAACATCCAGTGTGTGTATACGATCAGGTATGATGTTGTATCAATCAGGTAGTGTAAGGGTTACGCCCGCTTCACAGTGACAGACCAAATATATATTTTTTTAATTTGCAAGGTGCTGTGCCACCGTATATATGAGTGGTGGGCACTGCAGTGGGCACAGTACACTCTTTTTTTTCACTACAATTTTTTTCATCTAAGACTGATTTTTCTTTGGACTTTTTTTCAGTCTTCACCCTCACACTGCTATTCAGTGTATATATCTAATTTGTAGATATATTTCACATTTATCACTACTAAGATTTTTTTGCTACTGAAGAGTTTTAGTGGTTCACCCTTCATATGGCACTTAAAATATTTTTTTATTTTCCTCCATTTTAGCACTTTATTTCTTTAAGATGATCACATTTGTCACTTTTTATTGATTCACTTTATTTGATTGAAGAGATGGATGGGTTCACTCTTCATAGGGCACTTCACTTTATAATATTGTTTTCTTCTTTCTTCTGCTGAATGTTGGATCAGTACCCTTTATTATTGATTCTTTCACAGCATTCACTTTGCACAGGATACTTATTCAAGTGCTATTGATTCAGCATATTGAGGATCTCACTTTTTTATCATATTTATGCACTTTCACTTTGGCACTCAAGCACCTTTGTCATTTTTATCTGAAGGTTGATGTATTGATTTTATACTATTGATTTTGAATTATTTTGAATTATTGATTCATTTTAAAGATCTACTTTTAGATATCTATGGTTCACCGGTTTTAGAATATCTGCGCTGATTTTTACTCTTTATTTTATCTTGTTGTATGTGGGGACACTACAAAATTAGCTGCAGATTTCTGGTGCTCCATTGTTCTATATTGGTACCTCCTCTTTTTTTCCGTTCCCTTCTCTTCATTTGGTAGCGCATAGATTTATCTTCATATACACTCTGTGGACCTGACAGTCACTGGCAGGCCAGGCAACTGCAATTCTAAAAAAATATATATGTTTTTCTCTATCGCTCATTGACAGACGTAGTCCTCGGTGATACAGCACCTTCGGGTTATGTTGCCTCCACAGGAGTAGGACTAGACAGGAAATAAAAATGCTCTGGCCACACCCTAGGGGCAGTCCCAGAGGGTATATCCTCTCTCTCTCTGCCTCAGCAAATCAGTTTTTTTCTGTCTAGTCAGGAGTAAGGACCTAGATACCTTGCTGGGATCTTCGGTCCTGGCAGGATTTTTTTCTTAAAAAGATTTTTTTAGACCGCTTTTTTCTCCAGTGTTCCTGTGAGATCTTCAAGCAAAAAAGCTGAACTGGGCGATGGGCTGGATGTTGAGATCCGGTGGTCACCCCAGTTCAGCCTACGAGCGCGTGCAGGCCATAGCTCCGCGCTGGGTCGGCCGTGACATAGTCCCACTGGAGGGACTGACCCAGCGAGTTAAACGTCTCGCTGAAACGCCAAGGACCATGAGTCACGGCGTCCGTATTGGTCGACAGCCCTCCCGCCCCGGTGGAGAGGGGTACTGTCAGGAGTTGGTGCCCGCCTGGTTCCGGTATGGTGAGTAGTATGTTCCCCCTTTCCCCCTGACGGGTCTTGTGGTGAACGCGGGCCCCTCTCTGTATGGTAAGGTAGAGTCCCCCTCTATCCTATAACAGGGCACAGATCCCCCTACTTTGAGTGTGATTTATGTGCAAAAAGCCAGGAGGCTTGGTTTAGGAGCTAACAATCTAATTGTATACATGTTAAAAAGATTGTAATCAGTGGCAGTATGGGTATCTTACTGTGATAATAATAAGTACCTACCAGTCAGAAGCCACGGACATGTAGACTGCCTTCCTAGTCAAATCTCCAGCAATAGCAGGCCTTCCCAACGGCCATGCGGTCCGCCAGGGCCGGTACCGCCGACCACGCCAAATCCCCATGCAGAGAAGGTGTTGTGTGCTCTGCAGCACGCCGCTATTCGGTACAGGCCGCCGCCATTTTTTTTTTTTGCTGGATCGCACGAGCCGCCATTTTGGCGTAGCCTCGTGTCTCCAGCATGGGGGCGGCCATGTTTGAGGTGATCCAAACACCTCGTGGAGCTAGGGGAGGCGCCGGAAGGTGTGCAGAGGGGCGGAGCCGCCTCCTTTCTTCCTGGGCAGCCAGCCAAAAGACTTCCTGTTTGTGAACACAGCGCTGTAACCTGTTGCAGTTAACTCTGAGCATCAAGTGGTGAGCCTGGGGGTCTATCTCTCTCGATCGATAGGGATCCCTAGCAGGTAACACTGAGGGGCTTTTGTGGCGCTGGGGGTCTGAAAAAAAAAAAAAAAGTTTTTTTATTTAAATTTGAATTGTCATTTTCCGGGAAATTACTGGAATAATCATGGACCCTGCCACACAAATACCCCCACCTGTTTCCCTCGAGGGGGCCACGGGACCCGCCGGTGCACAGAGTATGGATGCATTTACAGCAGTTTTGGAGTCTTTGGTGGCTCGGGTGGAGGCAGCCTGTCAGGGACGGGGGTCAAGAAAGCGACCCCCGCCTACCCCTATATTATCTGACACCTCTGACTCAGATTCAGAGATGGTCACTGTAGCTGCAGGTCCCTCTGCAAGGGCTAACAAGCCCATTAAAACGGTGAAGGTTTTTCCTGTACCCAAGGTACCTTTTCTATTTCCAAGCGTATTGCTAGACGCTATCCGTTTGAGGAATCCATCATTAAGAAATGGACGGTACCACCAGTGGTGGATCCACCTATTTCCAGGCTGAATAAAGCCACGGTTATCCCAGTGGAGGACACTTCGTCCTTTAAGGATCCGGTGGATCGAAAGATGGAAGCGGAGTCCCGCACTATCTTCTCCCTGATAGGGTCAGCATTTAGACCAGTAATTATTATTGGTCTAGTTTCCCAGACACTAACGGAATGGGCGAGATTGGTACGCCAAGACCTAAGGGGAAAAGATATCCCCCAGGGAACATCTGATTTGATGGAACAGATTATACAAGGGCTACAGTTTGTCTGTGACGCAGCCTTGGATGCTACCCCCCTATTAGGGCATGCATCTATGTCAGCGGTAATCCTCAGACGTGTGCTGTGGTTAAAATGCTGGTCAGCTGACCTAGGTTCCAAAAAGACCTTGACGAATCTCCCCTTTCAGGGGAATCGCCTATTTGGGGCCACCCTAGATGAAATCATTAAGGACGCCACTGGGGGCAAGAGCACTTTCTTGCCACAGGCTGCTAAAGCTAAGGGACCTCGCAAACAGCGAGGACCTTTCTTTACCGCCCATAAAAGGTTCGTACGCCCGGCTGGAACAAGCGGGAAAGGCAAGACTCCTCCAGGAGGGTTCAAGTAAGGCTGGTCGGACAAACAGAGGACCGACTCAGCCAAACCCGAAGTAAAGGATTACACAGCCTGAAGGTGCGCCCCCACCCGGGTTGAGGGTGGGGGGACGTTTTCACCGGTATTCAGGACATTAGATCGAGCATCGACTACTACTACTACCGGTGCGATTCTTCCCTTCCAACATTTAAGTACTACAGGGAGCGGTAGTCACCGTTCCCTGAATAGATCTTTTCCTTTACCTTTTTCTAAGATTAGTCTCTATTCCCCACAGGAATCGGATCTGGTTGACCAGACAGACCAAGAAGCCTCTAGCCGGGTGACTTCGGTCCCTGAGGTTCAACCAGAAAAGATCACCCTTCCTGATAGGAATCAGGTATCTGATAAATGTGTGGGAACAGAAAACGACCAGACTTTCTCGGATGGTCGGGGCCAGATAGCTCTAGGGACGCCTGGTTCAGATCCAGTCAGCGCCAGTGGTCCTAGAAATTCTAGGCTGGCCTCGTCAAGCCGGCCTGGCCGACTTGGACATGCTAGTCGCAGACGTTCCGTGGGAACTTCGTCTCAGGGAATGTCTGTGGTCTCAAGGACCAATTTACCATTGTGCTTTACAGTCGCTGGTTTTAATGGCCTGGCCATTGAGACCCAAGTACTGAAGGACAGAGGGTTGTCAGCTTCAGTCATTCCTACCCTTATTAAAGCAAGGAAAGCGACTTCCAGCAAGGTCTATTATCACACATGGAAGACTTATATTGCGTGGTGCGAATCTTTAGGATTTCCTCCACGTACCTATTCGGTGACTCGAATATTGGCTTTTTTGCAAAAAGCGGTTGAGCAGAAACTAGCCTTGAGCACCATCAAGGGTCACGTTTCAGCAATCTTCTTTCAGAAACCTTTAGCTACCAAGTCCTTGGTGCGGAATTTCATCCAGGGGGTGCGGCACCTGGCTCCACCAGTCCGCGCGCCCTTACCGCCCTGGGATCTTAATTTAGTTTTGTCGGTTCTACAGAAACCTCCCTTTGAAAACATCAGGGAGATTCCCTTGCTTACTTTATCCCAGAAGGTGGCCTTCTTGGTGGCTATCACTTCTGCTCGCAGGGTGTCAGAACTGGCTGCATTATCATGCCAGTCCCCATACCTAGTGATTCATAGGGATAAGGTAGTACTTCATCCTAAGCCATCCTTTCTTCCTAAGGTGGTTTCAGATTTTCATCTGAATGAAGATATTGTACTACCTTCCTTGTGTCCTCAGCCCAATCATCATCGGGAACATGCGTTGCATTCCTTGGATGTGGTTCGGGCAATCAGGGTATACCTGAAAGCTACGGAATCATTCCGTAAGACGGATTCACTTTTTGTGATCACGGATGGCCCCAGAAAGGGGTTGCCTGCATCTGCCGCGACCATTGCCAAATGGATTAGACAGACGGTGGTACAGGCTTATTCTATTAAGGGTCAGAGTCCTCCGTTCCCTGTTAGGGCGCACTCCACTCGAGCGCTCAGTACTTCCTGGGCCTTTCGCCATCAGGCGTCAGTGGTCCAGGTATGTAAGGCGGCCACCTGGTCGTCGGTACATACCTTTACAAAATTCTATAAAATTGATGTGATGGCATCGGCGGATGCCTCATTTGGCCGCAAGGTTTTGCAGGCCGCAATTTGAGGAGACCGGTGGTCTACCTCGAGGGTTTTTTCTGTTTGAAAAATTTCTTTTCGTTGAGTCTCATCATTAAGGATGAGCATTGTAAACTTCTAGTTGGCACCGGTTGGGCCTTCTAGATTGGGATTTGATTTCCATTTTCCCACCCCTCATTTGTGATACTGCTCTGGGACTTCCCGAAGGTGCTGTATCACCGAGGACTACGTCTGTCAATGAGAGATAGAGAAAAATGGATTTTTGTAAAATCTTACCGTAAAATCCTTTTCTCTTAGCTCATTGACAGACGTAGTACCCGCCCCTCTAATTTTTGAGTTGGGTTGGGTTAAATTCTCTAAACACTGCTTTTGTGACATAACTGATTTGCTGAGGCAGAGAGAGAGAGGATATACCCTCTGGGACTGCCCCTAGGGTGTGGCCAGAGCATTTTTATTTCCTGTCTAGTCCTACTCCTGTGGAGGCAACATAACCCGAAGGTGCTGTATCACAGAGGACTACGTCTGTCAATGAGCTAAGAGAAAAGGATTTTACGGTAAGATTTTACAAAAATCCATTTTTAATTTGCAAGCTGCTGTGCCACCGTATATATGAGTGGTGGGCACTGCAGTGGGCACAGTACACTCTGTGGACCTGACAGCCACTGGCAGGCCAGGCAACTGCAATTCTAAAAAAATATATATATTTTTAATTTGCAAGCTGCTGTGCCACCGTATATATCAGTGGTGGGCACAGTACACTCTGTGGACCTGACAGTCACTGGCAGGCCAGGCAACTGCAATTATAAAAAACAATTTTTTTTTCAATTTGCAACAAGCTGCTGTGCCACCGTATATATATCAGTGGTGGGCACTGCAGTGGGCACAGTACACTCTGTGGACCTGACACTCACTGCAATTATGACAGAGGGGAAAAAAAAAATATTTTTTAAACTGCAAGGTACTGTGCCTGTGCCACCCGAAATGAGTGTGGTGTGCACACAGTACAGTCTGTGGTGGGTCTGTGGCCTCTCACACACGGCAGGCAGGCAACTGCACACAATAGAGATATATATATATATATATATATATATATATATATATATATATATATATATATATATATATATATATATATATAATCTCAAAAACAATTACTCAAATACCATATATATATATATATATATATATATATATATATATATATATATATATATATATATATATATATAATCTCAAAAACAATTACTCAAATACCATATATATATATATATATATATATATATATATATATATATATATATATATATATATATATATATATATATATATGGTATTGGAGTCATTTTTTTTGAGATTATATATATATATATATATATATATATATATCTATATCTCTATTGTGTGCAGTTGCCTGCCCGCCGTGTGTGAGAGGCCACAGACCCACATATCTATTGTCCCCAAAAAGCCCTTTTGAGGGCTGGTATTTGAGTAATTTTTTATATATATATATATATATATATATATATATATATATATATATATATATATATATATATATATATATATATATATATATATCTCTAAAAAAAATACTCAAATACCAGCCATAAAAAGGGCTTTTTGGGGTGCTGTCAGGATGCTGTCCTTGCACAGCAGGAGTGGACCGAGAACACGGACTAACAAGACCGAGAACACTGACTAACACTGACTAATAGCTGTCCCTAGCTATTAACAGCAGCAGCACTCTCCCTGCTCTCACTAACACACTGCTTCAGAATGATCTAAGATGGATGCTGCCCTTGCTTTTTTATAGGAGGTGGGAGGGTGTGGGAGGGAGGGTATGCAGATTGGCTGGAATGCGTCTGCTGACTGTGAGGTACAGGGTCAAAGTTTGCCTCAATGATGAAGTATAGGGGCGGACCGAACATCGCATATGTTCGCCCGCAGCGGCGGACGCAAACAAGCGATGTTCGCCGGGAACTGTCCGCCGGCGAACAGTTCGGGACATCTCTAAAATCCTCTTAGGACAACTGCATACTGACACCACAGGAACTTTTTTTCTTTTTTTATTGCTCCATAAAGTTTTTTCTCTATCTTAACATTTGAAAGTCCAATCTCAAAAAATGATAAAAAGTATCCTTTTTTTTTTTTATCCCCTGGACAAAAAAGTGTGTGTGTGTGTGTGTGTGTGTGTGTATATATATATAATATATATATATATATACACACACACACACACACACACACACACACACACACACACACACACACACACACACACACACACACACACACACACACACACACTTTTTTGTCCAGGGGATAAAAAAAAAAAAGGATACTTTTTATCATTTTTTGAGATTGGACTTTCAAATGTTAAGATAGAGAAAAAACTTTATGGAGCAATAAAAAAAGAAAAAAAGTTCCTGTGGTGTCAGTATGCAGTTGTCCTAAGAGGATTTTAGAGATGTCCCGAACTGTTCGCCGGCGGACAGTTCCCGGCGAACATCGCTTGTTTGCGTCCGCCGCTGCGGGCGAACATATGCGATGTTCGGTCCGCCCCTATACTTCATCATTGAGGCAAACTTTGACCCTGTACCTCACAGTCAGCAGACGCATTCCAGCCAATCAGCATACCCTCCCTCCCACACCCTCCCACCTCCTATAAAAAAGCAAGGGCAGCATCCATCTTAGATCATTCTGAAGCAGTGTGTTAGTGAGAGCAGGGAGAGTGCTGCTGCTGTTAATAGCTAGGGACAGCTATTAGTCAGTGTTAGTCAGTGTTCTCGGTCTTGTTAGTCCGTGTTCTCGGTCCACTCCTGCTGTGCAAGGACAGCATCCTGACAGCACCCCAAAAAGCCCTTTTTATGGCTGGTATTTGAGTATTTTTTTTAGAGATAGATAGATATATAGATATATATATATATATATATATATATATATATATATATATATATATATATATATATATATATATATATATATATATATATATATATATATATATATATATATAAAAATTACTCAAATACCAGCCCTCAAAAGGGCTTTTTGGGGACAATAGATATGTGGGTCTGTGGCCTCTCACACACGGCGGGCAGGCAACTGCACACAATAGAGATATAGATATGATATATATATATATATATATATATATATATATATATATATATAATCTCAAAAAAAATGACTCCAATACCATATATATATATATATATATATATATATATATGTGTGTGTGTGTATATCATACATTAATTGCATAAACACACTGCATGTATAATTTGAGGAAAATATGCTTATAAAATAGGTTACCATTTGCCGATAAAAAAAATATGTCCCCGGATTTCATTTTAAAAATCTGGTCACCTTAACCAAGAGCTACTTTTTGGTAATCCATACTTTCTCAACCTTTTCAACACAGAGGGACCCTTGAAATAACTTTGTTTGGAGTATTTTTTAATATTTGTTTACATATTAGAGGTTTTTGTTTTTTGCGCAGTGGGGATTCAATACATTTAAATATTATACATTAGTGATGTAGGATAAATCTGCAGCTATGGAGTCACTGAGCTTTCTACAGACGAGGGGGATCAATCTGTATGATGTGTTTTATTCCACAAAACAACCATCAACAATTGATTTATTTCGTTTTTTTGAATTAGAATTTTTTTTTTTCCCCATAAGAATAAAGTTTAACAACTTTTAACAGTACAATAAACAAGGCACATTCCGGCGTATTACATTATGCAATACTTTCACAGAATGCAACGTAGAAAAATGTTCTTGTACAAAGACAAAGCAGGTTTATAAAACCAATTGAACCTGAGATGTCATTAATCGTTATATCTCAGTGTATACATCCCTAGGTATGGTTTAAGAAGACATTCTCATCATATCTCTTCCCCCAGTACTTTAAATTAAACTCACTCCAAGGGGACAAACAGAGCAGTTGAGTTCCCTCTAGAAGTTAATTGCCTATCAAGAATTAGGTCCAATGGAGCCAAGCCAGGGGTAGCTAGCCAGCATCCCCAGAACTTGAACTGGGTCGGGTTGCCTCTATGCTGATATATCAAGCACTCATATCTCAGTTAATCCCATGTTGGCTAAACACATCTCTAAAGTTGGAGAGGTTTGAGAGATCCAATGTTGCAAGCTCAGCTTTCGAGCTTGGAACAGTGCTCTGGACACCGCCTCTCTGACATTAATGTTCACTATATCCTCATCCACTATACCCAATAAGCAAGGTTTAGGGTCAAGAGAGACGGTTACTTGAAAAGTATTGTTAATGGTGTTTACTATGCCTCTCCAAAAGCGGTGCAACTTGGGCACCGCCAAAGGAGATTTATCAGGTCCCCTTTTAGCTCCCTTGCATCGCGTTCAAAATGGGTCTGGGCGGAGTCGAATAGTAAACAATTTAAGTGGGGTATGATGAAGCGGTCTGTCAATGTCAGGATTTCTGTGCTAAAAGTGGTACATTCTTTTGCATGGAAATCTGTTGTTTTTATATTTAAAAACTCCCCTTCCCCCTGCGATCTCCCGCTGTCCTCCCAGCCGATGCCGGCACCTGTCTTCCGGTTCCCTTCCCTGCGAGCATTGCGATGCAGGGGGGTGAAACCGGCGGCAATTTCAAAAATGTTAACACACTAAATGACATGATACAAAGTTGTGATCCTAATGGATTACACTGTATTATGCCATTTCACCACAGGATTGCACCTGGTGACTTTCCCAGTGCCCTGCCTGTGCTTTTCCAGTCCTTTGTGCCTGGAAAATTGAGAACGACCATGGCGTCCAAAAAGCGTTCTTTTTGCGCAAAAGCGCTTTTAGCTGTCGCTGTTTTCCAGTTAGTCTAAAAGCGCTTTTGAGCAAAATCACTATATTCAAAATTTTCCAGGCACAAAGCACTGGAAAAGCACAGGCAGGGCACTGGAAAAGTCACCAGGTGCCATCCTGTGCTGAAATGGCATGATACAGTGTGATCCGTTAGGATCACAACTTTGTATCATGTCATTTGTGTATTTACACTTTTGAATTTGCTGCCGGTTCCACCCCCTGCGCCGTAAAGCTCGCAGGGAGGGAACCGGAAGGCAAGTGCCGGCAATCGGCCGTGCACAGAGCAGGGAGAGACTGTGAGGACGCCGGGGAGGATGGCAGGGGAGCGCAGGGAAGGTGAGGATCATTGCGGGTAATCCAGAGTGTGGCTTGGGGTTACCGCTTTTGGTACTGAAAGTTAACCCCGAGCTACACTCGGGAATACCGCAAGGGGGGTTAAGTAGAGCTGAGCCTCAAGGGCTTCTGGGAGAGTCTGAGCTTCTACACAGCTAATATGGGGTCAGTGTGTGTTTCCCCCTCAGCCGATACATCATGCATGCCGTTTAGCAGCTGCTGCAGCTGGACTGCAAGATAGTACAGCCAGGGGTTCGGAAAAGCTAGGCCCCCTGTATCCTTGGACCTCTGGAGTTACTCCAGCCTGACACTAGCAGGACCCGATTTCCATAGTAGCGAGCCAAATATGGAATTTACCACTCAAAAATTTTTAAGGGGTTTAACCACAGGTGTATTATGGAGGAAATAGAGCAGCTGGGGCATCAAGATCGTTTCTGCTAAATTAGCTCTACCCGCCACTGACGGCAGTAATTTAGACTACAATTTCACCTTATCCCTAAACCGTGACAGCAGGGGAAATATGTTCAAATGGCAGTAGTCCACAATCTCAGCCGAGACTATGATTCCTAAAAATCAAACTGCCCCACTATAGGCACTGAGCAGAAAGAAGGTAACTGGGGGTCAAGAGCTCCATCCAGCGGCAATAGGGCTGACTTGGTCCAGGTAATAGTCAAGCCTGAATAAATGCCAAATTCAGTGACTATGTCCATTACAGCTTCCAAAGAGGGGCCTGTGTTTCCCATCAAAAGCAGCATGTTGTCTGCATACAACATGATCTTTTCATGGAGTGCACCATATTTAAAGCCCTCAACCAGAGAGCTGGTCCTATTTTTAGCCGCCAGGGGTTCTATTGCAAAGGCAAATAGGAGGGGAGAGAGGGGTCACCCCTGCCTAGTACCCCTACCCAGTGAAAATACCTATGAGGTCCTGTCACCCTCCTGGATAGCAGCCTGGGGATTATTTTACAATAAACTGCCCCATGCAATAAGTTGTTCTCCGAAGCCAAATTTTTCCAGCACTGCCCACAAATAGCACCACTCCACGCTACACAAGGCTTTGTTTGCGTCCAGCGACAAAAGTGCTCTCGCCCCTCTGTTATCAGTTGGTGTTTTGCATATTTTATATAAAGTCGTCAGAGTTTGAAAGCAGTGGATTTGTTAGGCATGAAGCCAGCTTGGTCTGCGTGAACGATATCAGCAATTACTTTAAGCCTCTGAGCCAGTACTTTAGAAAAATTTTTACGTCTGCTTGTAACAAGGAAATAGGTCTATAGGAATTGGGCTCTGTAGCTGGCTTATCAGGCTTCAAAAGTAAAAAAATACTAGCCCTGTTCATTGAAGGCAGTAACCTTCCATGCTCATGGGCCTCATTGAATACTTTCAACAGCTTGGGTAAAAGGATATCAGCTTGTTGTTGGAATACCTCCATTGGCAGCCCATCATCCCCAGGTGCTTTGGCGATGGGAAAAGAGGTGGTCGCCTCCTGGATATCCTCCAACATAAGGAGAGCATCCAGACTTGTTCTATGAGCGTCTGGCAGGGTGGGTATATCGATAGACTGTAAAAAACTTGATGGGGCCTCTGGGGTATAGGAGGCCTTAGAGGCATAGAGATCTGAGTAGAATTTTTCTAGTTCTGCCATAACGGTTTCCTGGGAATTGGCATAGCCCTCTGTAGGAAGCTTTAGTGCATCAATCACTGGAGCCACTGGGTGTACATTAACTATTTTTTGTAAGCAGACAACTAGTCTGTTACCCCTCTTCATAAAAGGTCATCTTGGGAAAAAAAAAACTCCTTTTTTTTTTTTTTTTTTTTTTCGGCTTTGGAATTAATCAGTTGTGTCCGAGCATCCTGCGCAGTGAGCCAAGCTGACTGGGCCTCATCTGTGGGTTGTGAAATATACACCCTCTACCATTCCTGGACATGCTGAGCGAGAAGCCCTTCATGCTTTTTAGGTTATGTCTTTATGCTATTAAATGCGGATATGAAGAATTCACGTATAAAGCATTTAAAAGCGTCCAACTTAGGCAAGTTATCAGTATAGAGTGCGTTATCTTCAAAGAACCTAACCATGTTTTGTCCAATCCCAGCACTCTCAGGTTTTAGTTTCAGTCAAAAAGTGTTTAGACGCCGCGGAGCTCTAAGAAATGTCAGGATAGGTCTAGCTGTAATCTAGCATATCAAAAGCGAATGGTCAGACACCCCGCTAGGAGCATACCGTATTTTCGAAGCCACTTTAATTGATCGAGCTGACCCGAGACAAAGATCTATATGGGACAGTGACCCCTATGTCTTAGAATAACAGGAATAATGGCCATGCATCCACCCATTTTACCTCTTCCATAAATTGTAGCAGTGGCTGCATTGTTGTAAGGGACCTACATTTTGGGGGGGGGGGGGGGGGGGGCAGGTGTCTAGGGCAGGATTTAGGACATTATTAAAATCACTATAAAAATACGTATCGACCCTCCTTAATCAGATATTGTAGCTAGTTCATGAAAATCCAGAGAGTTGTGTACAAGGACACACACCCCTCTGGAGTATGAAGTATGCGTGGCATGATATCCTTTGTGCCCATGAGTACTTTAAACAGCTAAGAGTTTCTGGTGTGAGATGGGTCTCTTGGAGGCCTATTATTGCAGGTTGGTTCTGCAATACTGCATTTACGGAGGACCGCATTCACCATCACTCTGTTTAAAGGATTGTGTAGTCCCCTAACATTACAGGTAACCAGAGGTATGTCTGTCCTGTGACTAATGATAAGATCTTATGCAATGTGGCAAGTGACATGCATCTGCATCTCATACCACTAAAGTACCTGCTTAGGCCTAGTAAGTATTATAAATAAACAAGATAGGTAAGTGTAGAAAACAAAGTCTCAGGAAAAACCCGGCCAAGAGGGTAGAGAAACATTCTTCCCGTCTTTGGGTATCAATTAAACAAAACCATGACTTGTGTTGGTGTCTTTCAGGCAAAGCTTTCCAACAGAAAACAACTATCAGGTGCTTTCGCATTTAGTGGTGAAGAATCTCACAGAGAGCTTTTCACGATCCCTTACGAGGGGCTGCCTCCATTTTTGAGCTTATCGTTAAACATAGCAACAATTTAATGAGCCTGGTAAAAAAGTGCAGCGCCCTTCAGAACCACCTGAATCAAAGGTATGCACCCATTTCTAGAGGAAGAACAAGGAAACAATCTCAGGTTTCAGTGTTGTCTTGGTGCCTGGCAGGAAGAGAGGGCTCATTGAAATTCAGCCAGTCTGCAGTTTCCCCGGCTGAGTTGAAAAAGTGCACCTGACCTCTTGCTGTAATCCACAGCCGTGCAGGGTAGAGCATTGCATATGGCAAATTAAGGTGTTGGAGACGTTGCTTGACATCCTGGAATTTGGCCCGCTTCTTCTGCACCTCAGCCGAGAAATGGGGATAAAATTAGACTCTGGTGCCATTGTAGTATGTGATGAATTTCTCCCTTGCTAGCCTTTAAGATTTTTCTCACTGTCCCGGTAGTGTGGTATCCGCACCAGGACTGGCCTAGGTGCATGCCCTAGAAGGAACACAATGCGCCCTTTCAACAGCCAACAGTGGGGTAAGTGCTTACTTCCCAAATAGATCCAGTAGCCATTTCTTGACTAATTCTGTGTGGTCACAACCTTCCACCTTTTTCTGGCAGCCCCACAATGCGAACATTGTTTTGTCTAAGATGATTTTCAATATCATCCGTTTTGTCACTTGTGGCAATGGCTATGCAGTGTGTGGGTTTCAGCTATCAGTGAAGGTATTTTGTCCTCAAGAGCACTGATGCGGCCTTCAGCAGCAGTTGTTCTTTCTCTTATCTTCTGGAGGTCTTGTCGCAGCAGCGACACCTCCTCTGTCAGCCCCCCTAAGCGCTCCTTGACTGAGTTAACTGAAGCAGTGCAATGCTGTACAGCTTGTAAGATTTGACTTAGGGTAGGTTGTACTTCTCCCTCTATCAAATCTGCAGTGCCTGTCTGCTGATCACGATCAGGGAGAGACATGGTGTCAAGCTCAGTCCCATGCTCTGTCTCTATATACTGAGATGGGTCAGCTTCTTCCTCCTGGGCTGCAGGAGAGCCTTGCCCCTGCACCTTTTTGTGATTTTTTTTTTTTTTGTGTATAGTAGAGCATGCCTCTAGGGGCATCTTTTTTATGACCCTTACCTGTTTTGCTGTCTGTGTCTTTGTGCTTCTCAGAGCCTCATGTTGTCCTTTGGGCAGTGCATGGTGAATCTCCAGAGCTGTCCATTCTCCCTTGCCGCCTCAGATCATTATAGCTCAGATCTGGTCGGGAATGTGTCGATGGATTCCTCTGGCTGCGCTGGAGAAAATACCTATATCAGCCAGAGTCGGGATCGGTAGCCGGATATTAGTCAGGAGCTCTGTGAGACTGTTCCACTCCCATGCCCAGCCTGGCCACGCCCCATCAACATTTGATTTTGATATTTTTAAATCTTTGAGAAATTTGGCAGAAAAGCAGGTCAAAATATGCTTGGATATAGTTTACATTAGAAAGGTATTGAAAGGAGAATTTGGGAGGTAGCACCACAAGATGGATTAAATGACAGAGCATCTTGGGAGGAAAAAATGAAGTTTTTTTTAACAGAGAAGGTAGAGATCACCAATCCTTAATTTTAATTTAAGAAGAAAGTTTAAAAAGCTGTCTCTTCTGGAAACCGAAATTAAAGAATTGAAAAATAAGCTAGATCCTGTGGTGCCCTGAAGTATAATGTTATTTTACAAAAGAGACTGGGGAAGGTGGAAAGTGAAACTCAAAATAATAAATATATATATATATCATTGATTTTAAAAATGTATGTAGCACCCTCTATTGTGGCTCATGGTACATGGTGAATCTGTAATTGAGTCAGGGTTACAAGAGTTCAGGGCTGGATGATTCTGGCAGCTCTCTGGTGCCTCCCCCTGGTATCTGGAAAGTCAGAGAACATTCTAGAACTAGTGGGTGGAGGTGGGGAGGAATTGCCTTGAATATTTATGGACTCTCGGCCAATCCCCAGGAGTGGGCCTGGCAGGGAATTGGGATAACCATTAATAGACCTGGCCCATGCCAGCAGGGAGTCGGGTAGAAGATGGAGAAGCAGTACTGAGGAGAGGCTTTCAATGGCCATTGAGGGAGCTCTGCTGGGGATGGGTTTTACTTTGGGCTGGAGCTCATGATACCTGGCCTGGAAGGATCCCACCACAGGAGGCAGTTGGAGGGATTCATACCAGAGAAGCTGCGGGAGAGAGCAAGCAGGGAGAGTGAGTAGATCAGCATGGGGCAGGGATCAGACAAACAAGGGGAGAGGCTGTCCGCTGTAACAATGCTGTCTTGAAGACCGCAGTGCACCAAGTCTTCATCTAACCTTTCCCTGGGGTATCTCCATGTGTGTGTGTGTGTGTGTGTGTGCCAGTCAGGAGGACTTGGGGAAGCAAACAGCCAGGCGGGTGGGAGTCTTCTGCAGTTGTAGAACTGGGTTTAGTGTCTACAGGAAAGCAGAAGGTGATGCTGTTCACTCCACAATGTACTACTGAAACGTATCCACACGGCAACAGGATGTACCTAGGCTTTAATGGGCTGCTACTGAATTGGCAGACTGTTAATTCCCTGGTGTGATCAATGGGTGCTGTAAATAGTGAACCAAGTTTGTGCAGGAGAAAGGAAGATGAGTAGTGATGAGCCGAACACCCCCTGTTCGGTCCGCACCAGAACACCGTGAACAGGGGAAAGTTTGTTCGAACAATCAAACTCCATTGAAGTCTATGGGACTCGAACGTCAAAAATCAAAAGTCCTCATTTTAAAGGCTTAAATGCAAGTTATTGCCCAAAAAAGTGTATGGGGGTCTGGGTACTGACCTGGGGAACATGTACCAATGCAAACATTTTTTTAAAAAATTATTGTTTTTAAAGGAGCAGTGATTTTAATGATGCTTAAAGTGAAACTATAAAAATGAAAAATTCCTGTAAAGTGGCGCATTTGTGCGATGTATGTAGCCCTTTAAAGCAACACTGACATTTCTAAAGAAAAAAAGGCATTTAAAAGCTCCCAGGTGTAATGTATTGTCGGCTCCTGGCTAAACAGATAAAACTGAAAAAAAAAAAAGGCGCAGGAACGAGCCGTGCTGTAAAAAATTAGATTTGAAATTGCATGTACTTGTCATACAGGTGCAGAAAAAATTGGGCCTTTGGTGTTGGTGGTGCTTGAACACCGTAACCCTTCACAGTTACTCTTGCTGGGCACAGGGACAGGGCCTGCTGTTAAAAATTACATATGCAATTTAAATTGTATGCACCTGTCATACAAGTGCAGAAAAATTAGGCCTTGGGTGTTGGTGGTGACCTAAACCAAGAACATTGTTGGAAGCTAGCAGAATCAAGATTGAGGAATAGGATAGGCAGCATATGCAGACTTCAAGGTATGGCAGACCCCTAGCAAATTCAATCAGTTACATCAGCATTAGGGGCTTGATAGCTGCTGTTGATCCAGGACTGATTAATTTTGATAAGCCAGCTGGTCAACAGAGTCTGTGGACAGACGCACTCTTTTGTCAGTCACAAAACCTCCAGCAGCACTGAATGTCCATTTGGAAAGCAGGCTGGAAACAGGACAGGCCAGTAGTTCCATTGCATATTGAGCAAGTTCTGGCCAGTGGTTCATCCTCAAGACCCAGTAACCCAGTGGATGCTCAGCTGGAAAGTTCTCCAAGTCTGCTTTTGCCCCTAGATAATCCTGCACCATATGATGGGGACGCTGCTTGAACCGAACAGCCCTGGGTCCTGAGGACTAAAGAACTGTTTAAAGGCATCGGCCAGCTGGCCGCATTCTCCACCGCTCCTCCTTTGGCTGAACGATGTCTCAGAAACACATCCAGAGAATGTTAACCTCCCAGTGTCTGGAAAGGTGTTACACAAATTTTTCTTCAAGGCGTCCTCAAGATGTTTCATCCTCTGCTCCCTCTGTAAAGGCAGGATGAGCTCTGCAACTTTACCCTTGTAATGTGGATCAAGAAGGGTTGCCAACCAGTAATTATCACTCTCCTTGATACCACGATGCCTCTGATCCTTTCGCAGGCTTTGCAGAATCAGGGAGCCCATGCAACGTAAGTTTGAGGAGGCATGAGCTTCTGAGTCCTCTGGGTCACTTAGGATGACATTGTTAGGAACAACCTCTCC
This sequence comes from Pelophylax lessonae, assembly GCF_965119305.1. Taxonomy (NCBI): domain Eukaryota; kingdom Metazoa; phylum Chordata; class Amphibia; order Anura; family Ranidae; genus Pelophylax; species Pelophylax lessonae. The sequence continues at coordinate 164,990,198 of NC_138769.1, forward strand.
CCAACCACGTACAACTTCTGGGAAATGAAAACCATCCCTTGAAGACTGCTGTATGCTATCCTCGATATCCATGCTGCCACAATCCTCCTCCTCCTGTGTTTTTTTTTTCCCGCAGGAAAGGATCTGCATAAAGGGTGCCTTTTGAGGAAAGAAATGTTGAATTCCACCCGGTGGGCATGCCACAAATGAGGCGGTCGGTGGGCAGGTTGAATTCCTGTTGAATGTCGGATAGCCGAGCACTGGCATTGTATGAATGCCAGAAATGGCCACAGACTTTTCTGGCCTGCCTCAGGAGATCTTGGAAACCTGGTATCTGTTCAAGAAATGCTGCACCACCAGATTCAGGACATGTGCCAGCAAATGGAAGAGCACAAAAAGCCGCACAACTGGTTGAAGATGCAAAAAGTTAAAATCCAAATTTATTTTGCAGGCAAAAAGATAAAATCATCCAAGATGAAACCAAAACAGTCGGAGACATGGGGGGGAAAAGGGGAGCACGGCGGTTGACGCGTTTCACGGAGTCTTCCGCTTAGTCGTAACCATGCTGTACTTTTAATTTTAACTTTTTGCATCTTCAACCAGTTGTGCGGCTTTTTGTGCTCTTCCATTTGCTGCTATCAGGACTGCGGATCCGTGCCTGCACCTGGGTTGGATGTGTTTGGAACTATCCCCTCACTTGAGCGGTTCTTTTCCCTCTTGACCGTTTGTTGCTGTTTCCGCTTTTGGATACCAGCTCGGTGAGTTCCCTTTTACATATGTGAGCTACTATAGACTTGACATTTTTGTATCATTATACCACTCAGCCGGAGACATGGATGAGACTGTGAATGGCCGATCACTTAGGAAACATGACGCTAACCCCCTCAGAACAGGAGCAACATCTCTCTTGAGAGAAGACTCAGATAATTCCTCGGCCCCTATGGACGCTTCTTTCAGAAAACTGGAAAAACTAATAATTAAAGAGATTAAAGCCTATTGGGAGAAAACTACGCTTGCGGAGTATGTAGAGGTTCAGCGTATCCCTCGTGGCTTGAGAATTAAGAAATTTCCAACGTTTGATCTTTTCAACCAGGATCTTAAAAAATTGTGGACAGATACTCTTTCTACTTGTTCTATTGAACTAATGAAAATAATCATAACATCTAGAACCCTGGAATTAAAAAAGCTACAAGAGGATATAACAATGTTACAACAGGAGCTATCCACTTGTAAAGATTTGCCTTCATTTTCGGAGTTTGATCAGAATCTCAGTGCTAGAACTGACAAATTTGAAAAGGAGATCATGAATGGCAAAAAAGAAAAGTTTCAGCGTGATAAAGTGGATTATGAAATGGACAATGTATATGTGTGGAAAAAATCGCAGCGATGGAATCGCCACCAATTTAAGAAAAGAGTGAGCTTTTCCGATCCAGAAACAAGCGTCATAGAGAGTCCCTATGGTACACCTGGCTCGGATAGCTCTCCTGATCATGCTCAACTCCCTAGATCAGGGGGTACACCGTACAATACCCCTTTTTCAAAAAACGGTCAGAGAAGGGAGAAAAAGCCCCAGAAAAAGAAAAAAACGCAAAGAAAACAAGGAGGGGAGGAAAGAAGCACCGGAGGCCAACGGGATCACCACTATTCATTGCGAGCTCAGAGGAAATAAAACATGAGGATGAGACAAGCAACAATGTGATTAATCTATCACAAAAGATCCTAACCGTGGGGGAATTGAGCCTTTTATCGAAAGGATTGAACTTTTGCCCTCATACACATTTCGATCCGTTTTCCACGATCTTGGATATTAATAAATTTGTCCGGAACTTGACCTTACGCAAGCATTTTCTGAAGGATGATACAGCTTTACAGGTTTCTCAGGATGTGGACAATGGTTTGGGTGTGGATCAACCTGTGACAATATTGGGGGATAATGGCCCAGAATCACCGAGATCTTTTAGAGAACATTGTGCGACCATCGATCTGGAGGACTTAATGATGGAAAATCGAGATGCTGTACAGGAGAAAGAGGATAATGTCAACAAAGTTTCATTCAAAGTACCCTCATATTTTTATCCTGTTCAGTCACGGGTACCCCAGATGGACACCTTTCAAAAACGAATCGAAGAGGACATTTTTGAACTGAAACAAACGGTTCCCAATAAGGTACAGGTGAGAAATGACAATCTGAATGTACAGGAAAGGAATGGTTTAATATCTTTGATGGAGGATGACTCTATTGTTATTAGGAATGCGGATAAAGGGGGATCGGTAGTCATATTAGACAAAGGTGAATACAAAATGGAAGCTCTCAGGCAATTGTCTGATACGGATACATATATAAGACTAAGTGGTGACCCCTTGAATAGGTTCAGAGCCATTTTGCGAGAGCTTATTGATAGAGGTGCCTCTATGGGTATCCTTACCCCTAAGGAGTCTGATAAACTGATACCGGAATATCCCATCACCCCAATTTTTCATCACCTCCCTAAGGTGCACAAGGAGGCACGCCCGGTTCGGGGGAGGCCCATTGTCGCTGGCATCGGGTCTCTCAATGAACGACTGGGAGAGTGGCTTGATGGCCAGCTTCAACCCATTGTGCACACTCTACCCAGTTACCTAAGAGATACTATGCACCTCTTAAATATCACCAGTGAGATTTGTTGGCAGCCAGATTACCAGTGGATGACTTGTGATGTAGTGAGTCTCTACTCTTCAATTCCCCACAATCTAGCTCTAGTAGCTGTACGTTTTTCACTTACCCACTATACTTATCTGGCTGAGGTGGCCAAGACATACATTTTGGAGGTCTTGGAATACCTCCTTGGGCACAATTATTTCATGTTTGATGGGGTTTACTATCTCCAGAAGTGTGGGGCAGCCATGGGGGCTATTTTTTCACCCTCCCTGGCCAACCTTTACATGGGGTGGTGGGAGAGGGTCCACATTTTTGGAGATAGTAACCCCTACAGGAATCAAATTGTCATATTCTTTCGTTATATAGATGATTTGATCTTTATCACTAGACAAGGCCTTCCTTTTGACCTATTTTTGGAATATCTTAATCGCAATGATTACAATCTGGCATTTACTGGCCAATTCAATGTTGATAGGATTGATTTCCTAGATGTTACCCTTGAGCATCGACAAAATCAGGTGGTCACTAGCCTATATAGGAAACCCTCAGCTGGTAACAATTTGTTACATGCTGACTCCAGTCACCCATTTCATACTCGAAAGGGTATACCGGTAGGTCAATTCCTTCGTATCAGAAGGATATGCAGTGACTTGGACGTTTTCAATAAAGAGTCAGCACTTTTGTATAGACGCTTTTTGGCTAGGGGTTATCCAAAATGGACCCTTGACAGGGCATACTCTATTGCCCTTAATAGGGACAGGAAAAGCCTCCTTACACCAAAGAGACATTTCAATGAATCTAAGACTTCTGGCAATAATGGCTCCATTAATCTCACCATCCCATACAGTTTGGAATTTAACAGGATCAAACAAATTATCAATAAACATATTCCCATTCTGTATGGTGATAAGGACTGTGCCAGGATCTTAGAGGGAGGAGTGAATATTGTCGCCAAGAGGGCCAAAACACTGGGAAACCAGTTATCCCCAAGTCTGTTTAGCACTACAATTAAAAATACATCAGAAACATGGTTGCATCTGAAAGGTAATTTCCGATGTGGGGCTAAGGACTGCATTACATGTCCCCATATTCTAGGGGGTGTTAACTTTCAATCCTCTATTGAGAACAAAACATACAAAATCAACAGGTTTTTTAATTGTAACACTACATACCTTATTTATCTCATTACTTGCAGAGAATGTTTTGTACAATATGTGGGTCGCACCACACGAAAACTTAAAGACAGATTTAGGGAACACCTTAGTGATGTCAGATTGAGGAAATCCACGAATGTGGCCCGACATTTTAATTCAGAACATGACGGTGATCTGTCTTTGATATCGGTCCAAGTGATCGAACGTGTGGTTGCTCCTGTAAGAGGGGGCGATGTGTTCCGCCTTCTGTGTAAGCGGGAGGTTTTCTGGATTCATAAACTCCAGACCCGCTTACCTGGCGGTTTAAACTTTGAATGGGATGTTACTCACTTTTATTCCCAGTAATGATTCATGTATCTATTCGTGGGTACATACATTTAACTATACATACAGAGAGGGCTACCTGTATCCCATACACATACATGGTACATGTTTCTTTGATTGGCCATTCTATGTCTTAGTGTTTCTTTGTTTCTTCTTTTCTCCTTTTTTTTTTTTTTCTCATTTCTCCTTCCCTTTTGTCCCATTTCGGTCTCTGCATCTTTTTTTTTTTTTTTTGGAATGCATGTGTTCATCGATATATATGCATGTTGTTCCGTTCGGCTTGCCTCCATGGCTATATATTTATGCAATGTGTGGCTGATTCCTTTATGGATATTGATTGTGCTATATGCACGGTGGTTCACACATGTGCATGCTATACTCTGTGTTCAGTATGATCTAAGTCGACATGTACACGTAAGCATATATATATATATATATTTTTTTTTTTTTGTTAGATCGATGTGGGATATGCCTGAGATGTTACCAATGTCTTGGGTATATATCCATTTAAATGTCCCTATTTTTATATCTTTATAGGGGATAATAATACCATTATGCTGATAAAGACACACAGGACTTCTATGTTTATGCATTTATGTATTTATTATTATTTTTATGGTAATGTTTAGTGTTCTTACATATCTCATTGGTTATTTTTATATTCTTTCGATTGGGTGGATTGCCCTATGTATGTGAACACAGTTGCAGATATACCACTCAATGGATGGGGTTATACGTTTTTGGGGGTTGTGCTCATACCTATTACATATGTGTACAATTTCCCCCCCCATTTATCTATTTGTTTCATATGCTATATGGACGTGATGTATGTGTTTGTGGTTACACATTTATTATTTTTATGTGTACCACTTATATATTTACACATATATGCTCTTCATGACTATATTATACACCATTTCTTTTTATACCATAGTTCCATCTGGGTATGAACACATCTATATGCTTCCGTTTTACTGTTTACTTTTTCTTTGTCTTTTTTCTTTTTCTTGTTTTTTTTTTTTTTTTTTTTTTTTTTCCCCCCTTTTTTTTTTTTTTTCCCCTTCGTTTTTTTCTCTTCGTTTTTCTTTTTTCTTTTCTCCCTTTACTTTGTTTTTGTTAGTTTTTTGGCTTCTACCAGCTGTCTTTTTATATTATCACTACTGTTTTTTCCTTAGTTTTATTGAAAGCTTTTTCGCATATGCATTTATAGAACTTTTTTGCTATGCGTTTTTGGACAAAAGGTGAAGCAAAAGCAAACATACAATTCCTGCTGGGCTGTTTGTGTGCCCTTAATTGGGATTTAGTATCTGCAGCTGTGTGGGCTCAATCAAGCACATTCTGGGAGGTACATGTTATTTGAAATGCCTTTTCCTCTATATATATATAGCAGTGTCTTGTATTGTACAGCATGGTTACGACTAAGCGGAAGACTCCGTGAAACGCGTCAACCGCCGTGCTCCCCTTTTCCCCCCCATGTCTCCGACTGTTTTGGTTTCATCTTGGATGATTTTATCTTTTTGCCTGCAAAATAAATTTGGATTTTAACTTTTTGCATCTTCAACCAGTTGTGCGGCTTTTTGTGCTCTTCCATTTGCTGCTATCAGGACTGCGGATCCGTGCCTGCACCTGGGTTGGATGTGTTTGGAACTATCCCCTCACTTGAGCGGTTCTTTTCCCTCTTGACCGTTTGTTTCAGGACATGTGCCAAGCATGGAACATGTGTCAAGTGTCCCTGTCGGAGGGCGGAGAGAAGGTTGTGCCATTGTCGCATACAACCATTCCTGGCTCAAGCTGTCATGGTGTCAAACATCTCTTAGCCTGCCCCTGCATAGCTGACAGCATCTCTGCCCCGGTGTGACTCCTATCCCCTAGACAGACCAACTGAAGCACTGCATGGCATATTTTAGCCTGACTGCTTGTGTAGCCCCTTGAACACTTAGGGAGCACTGCTCCTTCATAGGGCAATTCAGCAGAGGAGGACAAATAGGAAGAAGAAGAGGAGGTGGTGGAGTAGCCAGCAGCTTTTTGGAGGCAAAACAAGCTCCAGCACTGAACCCTGTCCTGCATCCTTCCCAGCCTCCAGCAGAGTTACCCGATACTCCGTGAAGGAAATGTAACGTCTCTGTCCATGCCTGCTGGACCAAGAGTCTGCAGTAATGTGAACCTTCCTGCTGACTGCTCTGTCCAACAAGGCCAAAACACTACCTTCCACATGATGGTAGAGAGCTGGAATGGCCTTACGCGAAAAGAAATGTCTTTTTGGAACCTGCCACTGTGGTACAGCACATTCCATAAATTCACGAAAGGGGGGCAGAGTCTACCAGATGAAAAGGCAGCAATTGTAGTGCTAGCAATTTGGCCAATCTAGCATTAGGACGCTGAGCATGTGAATGGCTGGGACAGCAAATCCTGCCTTGTTGGAGTTGTGCTAACTCCTGCTCCTCCTCCTTTATTCTCTCAGGCACCCAAGTACAGTCAGAGACCTCATCATCCCCTCCCTCCTCGTCACTGGAACAAACTTGGCAGTATGCTGCAGCTGTGGGAACATGAAAGCAAGTTTCTTGTCCGTCATTGTCACCCCCTCTTTAGGCTCACATTATTCCCTTCATCAACCTGGGAACCAACATCAGAGCATCCAAATTGCTGCGCATCCTCCAGCAGCATGTCACTGACACTATGATCTAATAATTCAGGTGACTCCGTGCATGATTGGCTGTTTTGAATGCTTTTTAGAGCCGAGGAGGGGTTTGGGGTCTTTTTAGATCCCCAGATCCCTCCACAAGGAGTACCTTTTTAGAAAAAAATAATTTTTTTTTACATGTCCGAAAATATCGGCCGATACTGATATCCGATGACTAAAATATCGGTATCGGCATTAACAAAACGATATTGGTCGATTATGTATATATTATATATATATATATATGTGTGTGTATGTATGTATGTATGTATGTATGTATTTTTGTGGTATATAGTGCACTGCTGAATACACTTCACTATCTGATCTCCTAAATTGTAAAAAGCACAAATCTCTCTCCCTGCCTAACTGACTGCTAGCAATGTCTTCACTAGACTACACTGCACTGCACTGTCTGATAAACTGTCTGATGAACTACAAATCACGTTCCTCTCCCTGCCTCAACCACTTCCTATCTCGCCCTCACACTCTACATGCGGCTGCTGTGTGAGCAGCCTTATTTATAGTATGGGCCTGTACTTAGCCCCTGAGCCATGATTGGCTAAAGGCAGCCTGCCTTTGTCCAATCATGGCAGAGATGATTTGATTGGCCAAAGCACGGACGTCAGGGTGCATGCTTTGGCCCATCACATAATGCACTGCAAACGCGTGTGCAGTGCATTATGGATGCGGGCGCTCAAATTTCCCACGAAGAAGCACATTTGTTCGTTATTTGACGAACGGGCGAACAGCCAATGTTTGAGTCTAACTAACGCTCAACTCGAACACGAAGCTCATCCCTAAAGATGAGGATCTTCGTATAAATAGGAAGGAAGTTGCCCCCTTTTTGTTTTTTCGTTCTGGACATTTTCCAAGTTGGGCATCCCATAATTTCCCATCCAAGTTATCATCCCCTAATAAAATAACAAAAAAAAAAAAACAAGCCAAGGGCTGTTTTCTGTGTCTGAATGAAGGAAATGCTAAGTGACTGACTCTGCAGCAGTGGGAACCAGTTACCAGGTACTACAAACAAATTATTCAGGCGCTATATAGTGGACCATAGAAAACAAATAATGAATAGAATTAAAAAATAAGCTGATACAGTATGTAATAATCCAGCAATAGATAAATGAGCAAACAAGATATCCACCCACAGCTAAGCGTAACGTATATCGCACCAAGGATGGTGCCAATACACAAGAGAACAACATGGAAGACCTCAAAATGTAGTGCTTGGGGATGCAAATCTATGCAGCCAAAATAAATCATCTTGCTGGCTGTTACTAGCAGTCTCACAGAATTGGATGAATCCACAGATAGATGATGAAAATATGAAAAGTTTATTAAAAGAACAGTCAAAAAAAAAAACTTTAAAAACAGACAAAGTAAAACCGCACATGAAGCTACACAAAAGGCTTCACATATCATACAGGAACTGGTATTGACAAGGAGATGGGAAATGGTCTGCCTGGGTAAGAACACCCCATCTCCAATGTGGTAATTCAGCCAATTCCAAGGGATAGGCTGCTGTGTGTAGCACTGCTGTAAGGTCTCCATGCGTGGTGAAATGCTAAGATGAGGGCAGCCACAGAGCACTGACTGCATGCCAGAACAAAACCATCGGTTGGTATGTAGTGGCAGACCTGCTGTGTCCTCTTGGACTGGAAGCGAGTACTTTGGCTGGATGTGTGATATACGGTATATAATTTTGACAATCAAAAGTGACTGAAAACTCTGAAGGTCCCTCTAGCAGGAAAAGCAGTGTAGCAGGATTCCCAGCCATTTTGCTGGATGTGGGTCCGCCTGGGTTACCACTAACAGCACATTTAAGCATGTTATCCAAGTGTGAGCACTGAGACAATGACCAATCCAGTATCTTTGGGTTTTTATATTTATTGAGAACTTGGATGGGAGAAGGGATGAGTGGGATACAATTTGCTGAGGACAACTGAAAAATGCTTGCTGGCTCTGACTTGATGCTAGCTGGATGCTGGTTAACACTGGCCTGCTGCCTGTTAACACTGAACTGACTTCTGATCACCTCCTTGTGACTCCAAGTCCTTTTGAAGCTCCCTTTGGAACTCCTTGCTGAGGTAGCGTAGCTACTTTATCACTGCTGAACAATTGTATGATTCAGGGCCGCACCAGCACCTTCGCTCACACACTTAACTTCAGGGCCTAAACACTGGCACCCCCTTTTCTAAGCCTTCTCTACTGGTTAGCTGGCTCCCGGATGGCTCTGACCTTCTGGAGTGGTCCCCTATCCTAGGCAGACCCCTGGGCAGTTTACAGTACTCACGACAATGCTTTCCTGGAAACCTCTGCCTTGCAGCTCCACTCGGTCCACAGCTCAACCTTCCGTCCTCTGGGCCGACTGCCCAGGACACTTTCCTCACACTGACAGAAGGAGAGACAGCTGTCACCCTCCTTCTGGGACTCTGCTTCCTGCCAAAGACGCTCTGTCATGTGCCCCCCTCAGACTTATCTCCCCATCCCAGGATGCATTGCGGCAGATTCTGCCCTCTGGGATAGATACAAGCCCTGGTGTGCTATTGGCCAGGTTTCCTCCACTGTCCAATAAGAGCCCTCATTGGACATAGTGGGGAGACTCCCCAAGCTCAACAGGCACACCTGGAAACACATGACAGCCTAACTGAACAATCAGGCCCCCCTGATGGTTTTCCTAGCACCTACCTAAGAGGGTGCTACAGCAGTGTAGCATCCTCTTTTGTCCAACGGAAGCACAAAAAAAAAAAAAATCCTGCTAAAGGTTAGGAAAAGCACAGGCGAAACAGAGGGGAGGTTAATCATTTAAAAATAGACTACGGTACATCACTCATGGTCCTAATAGGAGGAGAGATGGGGACAACATCAACTACAACAGATTTGCTGTTCCAAAGAGGAACCGATTTTAGAACTTTTATCCTATGGTGGGAGAGAGAGAGAGAGACAGGGTCCTACAAATATAGGCTAGAATCAAGGAAGAGGAGATACAGGAACAGGGGGTGCAGGGAGGTGGGAAACAGTTACAACAGAGAAAGGAGGAAATGGTGAAAGGGGGGTAAGTCACACCCCTTTTAAAAGCAAGACTTAAATGTTGAATTCAGGGTTGAAGTGTGCACGTAGAAAGCCCCTAAACAAATCTAATGCCCTGTACACACGTGTCGATAGTTGGCCGTGAATTTTCGGCCAACGTCCGATCGGCCGATTTTCGGCTTGTTAGTATGATGCTTTCGACAAACGACTCCGACTTTTCGGCCGAATAAAATCTGGTGTGCAGGCTATAAAATTTTTGTTGGCCGTCAACACAACGGCCGACTTTCGGTCAGTCAGTACAGATTTCGGCAGACAAAAATCTGATGAGCAAGACCGGGCATGCTCAGAGAAGAAAAACCACACGGAAAGTAAACCAGCACATGACATCACTTCTGAAGTTGATTTTTGTTGGCCGAGAAAATTTGTGTGCAGTCTAGAGCACATTCCAACCAACACAACAACACTGGACAAAAGACGGACGATTGGTCGGCCGATAATCGTTGCGTGTGTACGAGGCATTATACATATATAAATACATATAAGTTTGTTAGGAAGCTGCATCTGAAAAAATATTTTCTGGGTATTGCCCTAAATACGAATCAGATGGAGACTGTGGCTCTTAATGGTAAAGATAACGGTTTGAGAAACAGATCTGTGTTCAAGCCACAAATTAGTAACAATCATTGCATAGAAACATAGTACCTAAAGAGCTAGAAGCATTGGTTCCAAGGAAATATGTGATATCAGAATACATAGAAAAAGGTATAAGAGATCTTGAGGTAAGAAATGATATTGTCTGCCCAGCAAACAAGAGGGGAGGTGTGGCGATTCTGAATAAAGAGGCGTACGGTTTGTAAATCAGATAGGGAAACCTTTGGTACAGTATTTTGAAGAGAGAAACTACTTTAACATATATGAAAGAATTGAGCCTCCTGGTGGAGAAAGGAAAAATTACAGAGTGTTAACTAAGAAGGAAGTGAAGTATTTCAATCCATCAATATTTGGACTACCTATTGTATATCCTTTGCTAAAAATTCCTAAAAAATTTGATCGCACCATCTGGAAGACCAGTAGAAAATCGCATTGGATCACTAACAGAACAATTAGTTAAAATAATTAAGATAAGATAAATAATTAATTAGTAATAATTAAGATAAGATAAATAATTAATTAGTTATATTTAGATATCTACCTGCAGAACAGTGTGGCTAAGAGTTTTTTTTTTTTTAAAGGCACTACGGATTTGTTCAGCTTCAGCAAGGAAGGGAATAAAATGAAAATGTTTTCCTTGTTACAGCTGAAGTAGCATCATTGTATAGCTGTATTAGAAACAATGATGCTGTGAGTGCTTTGAAATGGGATCTGAATAAAAGGCAGGCCATTCCTCTCCTGCAAAAAGCCTTTCTAAAAAAGCCTTTTTGTACTTTTGTTTTTAAAGCCTAATTATTTTTGGTATAGTGGAAGGTTTTATTTACAACGTGCCATGTCGCCAATATATTTATGGCAGAATGGGAGGAGACAGATTTTTCTGAATAGGAGACCTGAATTAGGCAGGCTATGGATACAAGCAGGGCTTTTTTTCCTCAGAGAATAGGTGCAGGTACTCCTCTCTTCTAAGTCACCCCTTGTCTCCAACCCCTACCAACCTCCGAGCAACGTTCCTTTGTACCACCTCTGAGCAACGTCCCTTTGTTCCACCCCCTACCCACCTCCCCAATACCCCTTTTAGAGAAAACAGAACCAGGTATCATTTTGTGGTGCTCAGTAATTTGTATGGGATTTGTTAAGGATAATATAAAAAAGCAGTAAAATAGATTCCCTGCAACCAGCAACAATAGATCATTCCAGCCACAATAGACCCACTGCAACAAAATACCCCCTAAAAAAAAAAAAAAAGGTCCACCCCAGGATCAATAGATCTCCCAACAGCCAGCATTAATAGACCCTCCAGCAACCAGTAACAATAGACCCCTCCCTCGACAGTAGATCCCTCTCAGCAACAATTGACCCCCCCAAGCAACATAAGACCCCCTAGCAACAATAGACCCCTCCCCCAACAATAGATCCCCAAAGCAACAATAGATCTTCCAGCAGCCAGCATCAATGGATCCTTCAGTACACCAGCTCTTATTGAAGGTCGCATATTTACCTTTGCTGCACTAGACAGGGTGGTTATTTGGGGAGAGATGTGCTGGTTATTTTGGTTGTTTTGACTGGAGGGTGACTTTAGGAGGGGGGGGGGGGTGGAAGGGGGGATCACTGGGTCTGAAGCTGATGATTTTTATGAATTATATATGCCAATAAATATTTTGGAGAGGTAATTCATTAGGGTGTGTGTGTATCGTTCTTTTTAGTTTTGTTAATTTTTTGACCCTCCAGCACACCCCAGCACCCCTTGCCATTACATACATTCAATGCTGGAGGTTTCGGAACTGCATTCCCCCACTTTCCTAATGGAAAAAAAGCCCTGGATACAAGGATTCTCTTTCCTGCAACCACAGGTTGCAAAAAAGAAAAAGGCTATATTTACCCCCCCATCAACACAGTCAGGCGTCCCCGCCAGGAGAACACAGTGGAATTGATTTACTAAAACTGGAGAGTGCAAAATCTGGTGCAGCTCTGCATAGAAACCAATCGACTTCCAGGTTCTTTTGTCAAAGCTAATTAAACAAGCTAAAGTTAGAAGCTGATTGGCTACCATGCTTGGCTGCACCCCATTTTTCACGGTTTAGTTCTAGTATATCAACTCCGGTGATTACTGCTAGCGGCCTTAGCCACTGGCAATAATCGCACCCTAATAATCTGAAATGATGGTACTACCCAATTTGATGGAACAACTTGGGTACAATCAGGCTGCCCATACATGGTTCAAATCTCGTCCGGTCCCTGCTGATCAAGCAAAAAATTAGAACAATCTATGGCTGTTTTTTTTTTTTTTTTTTAACCACTTGCCGACCGCCGCACGACTATCTACGGCGGCGGTCAGCCCCTCACAGGCAAAGTGACGTAGGTCTACGTCGCTCGCCTGTGAGGGTTTAGGGAGCGAGCGCGCGCCGCCGGAGGCGCGCTCCCGCGTGGTCACGGACCCCCCCGCGCGTGTGACCGGCGGACCCGATCGCCGCCGGCCACTCTGCGATCGGCGGGGGAGAGGGAGAAAGTCAGGCAGCTTGTGTAAACAAGCTGCCTGTCATTCTCCTCTCTGTATGAGAGATGATCACATGGATCTACTATGTAGATCCATTGATCACTCTGCATACAGTTGAAGCCACAGCCAATCACAGTTAGAATCACGCCCCTAGGGACACACACAGCCCCTCCCTCTCAAATAAAGTTAACCCCTTCACTACCAGTGTATTTTTACAGTAACAGTGCATATATATAGCACTGATTACTGTAGAAATGTCACTGGTAACCCCAAAAGTGTCAAAAATGTCAGTCAAGGGTCCGATCTGTCCGCCGCAATGTCGCAGTACCGCAAAAAAAATCGCAGATCGCCGCCATTACGCGTAAAAAAAAAAAACAACAAAAATGACAAAAATCTTTCCCTTTGTTAGTAAACGCAATAACTTTTGCGCAAACCAATCAAAATACGCTTTTTGCGATTTTTTTTTTTTTTACCAAACATAGGTAGCATAAAACAAATTGGCCGAAAATATTAAATTTTGATTTTTACATTTTTTTTGGGGGGAATTTCATATAAAAAAAAGGGAAAAATATTGCTATTTTTGCAAAATTTACGCTCTTTTTTTGTTTATAGCGCGTGATCAAAAAATCGCACAGGTGATCAAATACCGCCAAAAGAAAGCTCTGTTTGTGGGAAAAAAAGGACGCCAAATTCGTTTAGGTACAGCGTCGCACGACCGCGCAATTGTCCGTTAAAGTCACGCAGTGCCGAATCGCAAAATACCCTCTGGTCGTTTAGCAGCCAAATCCTCCGGGGCTTAAGTGGTTAAGAGGTTAATCTATCTCTTTATGATATGGATAGGAACGGAAGAGGATCTATGTATTTTCTTACAGGAATTTAATTCTAATACCAAGAATATCAGGTTATCTTATAATTATAGTCAGAAATCAGATTTATTGAATGTAAAGACTGTCAGAAAGGGAGATTCATTATATACTGGTATTAGATTCAAAGAAACAGCAATAGTTACTTGTCCATAAATAGTGGCGATCATCCAACTTGGTTAAAGAATATACATAAGGGCTAATTCATGAGGGCCTGGCATAATTGCACCAAGGAGCAGGATTTTAAGTGCAGCTTAACATCTTGAAAGAGAGGTTTGTGCAAAAGGGCCAGATGGGATACTAGTAGATGTATCCAGCCTCCCGAGGGGGCATTTTTTTGGACACTAATAGTTGAAAAACTGCTAATAATGATTTTGCGCAGTGGAGTTTAATAACTGGGTTAAATGTTCAATATGGAGACGTAAAAGCGATTTTAAGACATATTGTTTCATTTTGTTAAATGATCTAATGTTGGGGTCGCGTTTACTACGGGTGTCAAAGTTTATGTATCATCCCTCCCTTGTAGGTGCTAGAGTGAGTATAGTTTTGGCTCTGTCTGCCTATCATAGGAGCAGCAGGTAAATTCTATATTGCTTTCTGCTTAACAGAGAGCAGGATCTGTGAGTTAGGTCTGCTCATGGTGCTCAGTGTGGGATTCATCTGGTCTAGGAGTGTTTCACGCTGGTCCAATAGGGAGGCATATTGGACAGTGGAGAAAACCTGACCAATGGGTACACAG